>NC_090265.1:1677614381-1677924381 GCF_040414725.1 Anabrus simplex
AAGCTTATCTCATAGGAAGTTTTTTTAAATTTAATGTTACAGTCTGGCACAGAATCACTGGAGAAAATGTGTAATAACAATGCCAGGAGTATATTTCATGCTATTAACTGGAATGCGTACAAAACAAACGTGGAGTTTGGAATGTGCAGCAAAAGTTTCACGTAAACTGTAGTGGATGTATTTTAACTGAACATACGAGCGGGAAGGACAGCGCTGGAGCTGATTCACCCTCGAATATTTGTGACATTACAATAAATACTCGTAGAGTTGTCTCATTTCGCACGTAATTGGAATACCCAACTCAAATAACGCATAACCCCAGGGTTTATTTTCTTTTGAAAGTAAATTTATATAGTTCCCTGATAAATTCTAAACGTTGAAATGAAGTGCTATAGTCCAGTGGCAGTATTCTGTTTTACCATCATTAGGTCTTCGACATTTTGGAATGAAAATATGAAGTTTCAAGTGTTTAAAGTGGGCAGCAAATATTCTAAATTATTTTGTAATATCTGAAATCATCCTTTTCAGTTTTGAACCTGTTAATTTATAACTCTAAGGTTATTCAGTCTGCCGGAACTAATTTTGAAGAATAGTGATAGTGTTGTAAACTATGTTGGTGAAGGAGGGTCCAGAAATTATAGTGTGGAAGATGAAGTTAGTAAAGAAAGTTGTAGATGCAGCAAATATATAGGATCAATAAGGAACTAGTCACTGAACTAATAATATGTAATGTCCATGAATATTTAAAAAAGTAGTCAACGAATGAGTGTCATGATGTAAACTGGAACTCACGACCTTCGGCCCTTTTCTGGACAAATTGCAGGCTTCTTGGAGTGATTTGGGAACGTCCCTTAGGTTTGTAAGATCCAACTACTTGACGAAGACGAAGATTATTTTATGTTCCTGTACGATATTTAACACTGTCTAATTAAGTATGTCGCTTTCACTAATAAATGGACTACTCATTTCATGCGTAAGTAGGTGTCAGGTGATGCCATGTTTGTCATCATTTATGTCGTTGTTCATTTGTTAACAGGCCATCTGAAAATTGTACGCGCCATTCTGTGGCAAGTTTTGGAGGCTAAAGTTGTATTGTTGGGAGTGGTAAGCGTTCTTATCCACGTTTCAGAACTGATGCCATTGCCATCGTGTTATATATCGTCGCTCGACCGGTAAAAGGTTGTATTCCACAAAGCTCTTCTTATCAATTATTCTCCTTAAGACTGGTCACGCCTCCCAGCCACGTATGGATATGCAGTCCATCAGAACAAATTTTGTTGTGTTCATTTTCCTATGCCCATGTGTAAAGGAAAATAACCCTTACAGAACCTTACTGTAGGAATGTACGTTTGCATTACGTATTTACGCACTCCTAGTGTACAATGCATGTAAGGTTCATTTTCGTTTAATCGTCGACATAGGAAAACGAACACAACGGACATTGCTCTGATGGACTGCGTATCCATATGTGGCTGGGAGGCGTGACCAGTCTTAAGGAGAATAATGGATAGGAAGAGTATTGTGGGATACAAAGTTTTACCAGTGAAGCGACGATATATATTTATATTCCGCATTTCTATCATTTTTAATCCATGGCTAAATGGTCAGCGTGCTGGCCTTTGGTCCAGAGCGTCCCGGGTCCGTTTCCTGGCCGGGTCGGGGACTTTAACCTTCATTGGCTAATTCCAATGGCTCGGAGGTTGGGTATTTTTGCTGCCCCCAAACATCTCTGCAACTCACACACCACGCATAAAACTATCCTCCACCATAATAACACGCAGTTACCTACACATGGCAGATGCCACCCACCTTCTTCGGAGGGTCTGTCTTAGAAGGGCTGCACTCAGCTAGAAATAGCTACACGAAATTATTATTATTATATTTTTTAATATCGTGTACATAGGTTAAGGAATCATATTTCATTTTGCGTCATTTAGCACTTTAATCCTGGCTCATAAATGCGTACGAAGTACGGGTACTTTAGCTATTCATCGCAGCGCGAGCAAAACCATGTACCTGCTCTTCCTATCCATTATGTTCCTTAAGACTGGTCACGCCTCCCAGCCACATACGGTTACGCAGTCCATCGGAACAATTTTTGTTGTGTTAATTTTCCTATGCTAATGTGTAAAGCCAAATGAACCTTAAATACATTATACTGTACGAGTGCCATTGTTCTGATGGACTGCGTATCCAAATGTGACTGGGAGGCGTCGCTAGTCTTAAGGGAAATAATGGATAGGAAGAGCATTGTGGGGTACAAGATTTTTTGCTCCCGCAGTGACGTATTACGGAATGAAATTCCCGCACCTATATTTCTTGAAAATCGTAAATATAGTTAAGGTAAGGTAAGGGTGTATTCTGGCTGTAGGCAGGTCCGAACCTCCGCAGAAGTGTGCCTGAGCCGGAGTGTACGTACGGTAGAGTGGCCAGTTCCTTTCCGCTCCTCCACTCTCTTACCCCCCTCCAACAGCGCTTGGCAACCCATCCAAATCTTGACCACGCCCAATGTTGGGTAACTTCGGAGATCTCACAGGATCCGGTGTTTCAACACGGCCACGGCCTTTGGCTAAACATAGTTAGCGTGGAGTAAATCCAATAACATGAAGCAAATACCTGAAATTGCTCAAATGTAATATCCGAAGTAGGATGAGGCTGCGTGGAATAGCTCCCAGAGGATGGATGGGCCAGATTAAAAAGCGTAATTTACGCACCTCTTCGAGTGACATTCCGGAAAGCAGAAGACGGTAGACCAAAGGCGGACACAATTCGGCTCAACGAGCAGAGTTCCACCTCAGGCAGGTAAGTGTATGTGCTCTGAGGGAAGGTACAGCCTAGCAGTTGCTTGCACGGCTCCCAGTTACAACTAAGGAAGGGACGCATATCAAAACATTTAAATTTCTAACCGTGTTATTGTCTCGTTGTAGTCAGTGCATTAGATTATGGTGAAGAAATAAAATATGTTACTTTGTGTGTGCAAACACCATATCGTCGACTTACTTCTGAAACCTCGTATGTTACAATGCTCTTCTTACCCATTATATTCCTTAAGACTGGTCACGCCTCCCAGTCACATATGTATGTGCACTCCATCAGAACCTTTTCCGGAGTGTTCATTTTCCTGTGCAACTCTGTAAAGGAAAATGGACCTTATCATACCGTATTGTAGGGACGTTGTTTTAATGGCGAATTTAAGCACTCCTACAGTTTAATGTATTTAAGGTTCATTTTCCTTTACACATCAGCATAGGAAAATGAACACAACGAAAATATTTCTGATGGACTGTACATCCATATGTGGCTGGGAGGCGTGACCAGTCTTAAGGAAGAAAATGGATAGGAAGTGCATTGGGAGATACGAGGTTTTAGAAGTAAGCCATCGATATGCTAAGTAAATTCGTTTAATTAATATTCATTTCAGTAGGTTAAGAATCGAGGGCTTTGAAAAGCAGCAGCAATCCAGAAAAGAGTGAGGCAAGGTTGCAGTTTGTCCCCCCTACTTTTCAATGTTTATATAGAACAGGCAGTGAAGGAAATCAAAGGGGAATCTGGGAAGGGAATCACAATCCAAGGAGAGGAAATGAAAACCCTGAAATTTGCTGATGATATTATTATTTTACCTGAAAGCGCAGAAGATCTGGAGAAATTGCTGAATGGTATGGACAGAGTCTAGGGTAAAGGAGTACAATATGAAAATAAATAAGTCCAAAACAAAAGTAATGGACTGCAGTCGAGCGAATTCAGGGGATGCAGGAAATATTACATTAGGAAATGAAGTCCTAAGGGAAGTAGATGAAGGAGGACATAAAATGCAGGCTAGCAAAAGCAATAAAGGCCTTTCTTAAGAAACGAAATTTACTCACTTCGAACGTTGATATGAGAATTAGAAAGGTGTTTTTGAAGACTTTCGTCTGGAACTTGGCAATGCGTCTGTCTGTTAGGTCATCAGCCCAGAGGCTGGTTGGATCCTCAAATAGCACCACCAAAGGCTATGCAGCTATAGGGAAACTGCAAATACCAATGGCAGAGCCGAAATGAGGCGTACTAGGCAAGATGAGGAATGAGGTAGTTTGCCATTGCTTTCCTCACTGGACCAGAAGGTGCCACTGCAGCACGACTGATCCTATGAGCAACACCTTTCCTAACACTAGGACACTAGTTGTGCCCCAAATGTCATTACTCAGCACCACCCATACCCCAGCAGCTTCCATATTGTCACAGCCATGGATGAGACTAGGACTTCGGTGGAAGCTACACTTTGCTCTAGCCTGTGCCAAGAGACGGATACACTTGGCAATGTATGGAAGTGAAACATAGGCGATAACTAGCTCGGAAAAAGAGAATAGAAGGTTTCGAAATGTGGTGTTGCAGAAGAATGCTGAAGGTGAGATGGATAGACCGACCACGAATGAAGATATACTGAATCGAATTGGTGAGAGGAGATCAATTTGGCTAAATTTGACGATAAGAAGAGATGGAATGAATAGACACATCTTAAGACACCCAGGACTTGTGCAGTTGGTTTTTGAGGGATATGTAGGCAGTAAGAACGGTAGGGGTAGACCAAGGTATGAATATGACAACAGATTAGAGCAGATGTAGGATGCGGCAGTTACGTAGAAATAAAAAAGTTAGCACAGGATAGGGTGGCATGGAAAGCTGGATTAAACCAGTCTATGGACTGATGACACAAACAACAACAAAATGGGTAGGAAGCAGAATTAATTATTTTAACCTGTGATAACTAAATACTCCTTTGACTACTTCCTGTAGTCATGGAAATACTGTAGGCCAACACAAACGTTTGTTTAGGAATAGAGTATAAACAATGAACGACGAACGAACTGTACGATTGTATTACGTAAACATAATATCGTTGGTATTCAAATTAAATGGTGTATGGCTTTTATTGCCGGGAGTGTCCGAGGACATGTTCGGCTCGCCAGGTGCAGGTCTTTACCTGCTCGTCGTGATGAGGATGAAATGATGATGAAGACGACACATACACCCAGCCCTAGTGCCAGCGAAATTAACCAATGATGGTTAAAAATCCCGACCCTGCCGGGAATCGAACCCGGGACCCCTGTGACAAAAGGCCAGCACGCTAACCATTTAGCCATGGAGCCGGACATATCGTTGGTGAAGAAACAAATGCTCTACCTATCCATTATTTTCCTTAAGATTGGTCACGCCTCCCAACCTCATAGGAATATGCAGTCCATCAGAACAATTTTCTTTGTGTTAATTTTCGTATGCTGGCGTGTAAAGGAAAATGAACCTTAAGTACATTATACTGTAAGAGTTCGTAAATACGACATACATTCTTAGCGTGAGGTACGGTAATGTTCATTTTCCTTTACTCATTTGAATATGTGACTGGGAGACGTGACCAGTCTTAAGGAAAATAATGGATCGGAAGTGAACTGGGCCTTGCGAAGTTCTATTTCTTCAAGGATGATATACTCAGCCAGGTGCAATGCTGTGGCCTAAAGGCGGAAAACAATCAATAGTGCTATCGATAGCGACCACTATCGTCTGATATCGATAGTCAGTTGCTTATTATCGATAGCCAACGACAGCTTTTTTTTCTCATTGGCTTATTTTTCGCGCAACAGAAATTATTTGCAGTTAAGTGGTGAGGAGTTTGTTTCAATTCAATTGAAAGGTGTGTATTTAAGTATCTCTGTGTACTTGCGACTTCAGTGCCGGCAGAAAGACTATATAGCATTTTGAAAGGTGTGATTCTCCATTTAACCTAACCTTAGTTGTGTTGAGGCAATACGGGACAAAAACATTTTTATAAGTTGTCAGATATTTTATGTAGGCGAGAGAAGATAAAGCACATTTTTGGTCAAAGACTTCATGAAAGCAACTGAAAACCCTTCTGCCTCCTGTTGAGAATGCTGTAAAACATTTTCCAAAGATATTACAATACCCGAGAAAATGACGGGCGATCGCAAAATGAACACTGCAGCTGAACGAGAATTTCTCGGACGGTCACGTTATTGGACAAGCGCGTAAAGCCCGAGAATGAATCGGGCGTGCCACTGAAAAGATTTGAGTGATTCCGATTTGAATTTCAGAAATGACATAGCATGAAATAGTTGTGGTTTCTATTGATTTTTTGTGGATTGTGTTCAATAAATGTTTTATTTTTCAGGCATAATGATATAATTCTTCCACTTTTTTGAAAAATATCGATTACTATCGATAGTAGAACTCATAATATCGGAAAATATTGATGGCAATTACTATCGATACTTTGCTGCCTCTACTGTGGCTTCGGTTGCGCCTTGACTCCGCATATCGCCATCTAGTCTTTCTAGCACAAACTATGAGCAGTCAGCTGCTCTCTGTTCTTACAGCGCTCATGCCGTTAGCTCAAGGAGCGTTCTTTCTTCGGATAGTAAAGTAAGCATGTGATCACGATACTCAGACATGAGTTACGCGATTGAGAAGAAGATCCCCTAAATGAATAACTGTGCTATAGGCCTACATTGCTTGTTGCTTGTTGTTTTAAGGGGCCTAATATCGAAGGTCATCGGCCCTGGCCTGCATTTTAAAATATCGTCGCTGGAACGGTAAAAGGTTGTATTCCACAATACTCTTCCTATCCATTATTCTCCTTAAGACTGGTCACGCCTCCCAGCCACATATGGATACGCAGTCCATCAGAACAATGTCCGTTGTGTTCGTTTTCCTATGCCGACGATTAAACGAAAATGAACCTTACATGCATTGTACACTATACTGGTAATAATAAGAGTTGCTGTCTGACATTTCTTAGAGGGAGGTCCGTTTACTGCCTGCCGAGGCAGGATAAAGGGAGTGGCTGTGTGGTTGCCATGGAGATAACACTTCAGGGCAGCTCGTCTTGCTGGGAGTTGCCAAACCTGTCACTGTCACTGATAAGAACCTGATTGTTTGTATAAGAGTGATCGCAAATGGGACGACACCGCCTGGGCAGGTAGTCTACAACAGATCACAGCGGTCAGAATGAAGGAGGGAACAAGTGAGCCGGAAGCGAGGGGTAAGAGTATGTAGAAAGGAATGCTGGAATGTGGCAACATCGTGAAATGGCACGTGCAGAGCTCCTCCCTCCAACCTTACCTGTCAGTCACCAACTCATATTATTAGCGGTATAGGAGTGCGTAAATACGTAATGCAAACGTGCATTCCTACAGTACGGTACTGTAAGGTTCATTTTCCTTTACACATGGGCATAGGAAAATGAACACAACAAAATTTGTTCTGATGGACTGCATATCCATACGTGGCTGGGAGGCGTGGCCAGTCTTAAGGAGAATAATTGATAGGAAGAGCTTTGTGGAATACAACCTTTTACCGTTCCAGCGACGATATACTTTCATATTGACTGGAGTGTACTGTGTTGTGGAGCTAAGCTTACATAGTGAGTAACCTCAAGTTTGCAAAAACACTTTACCGAGCGAGTTGGCCGTGTGGTTAAGGTCGCGTAGCTATGAGCTTGTATTCGGGAGATGGTGGATTCGAATCCCACGACCATCGGCAGCCATGAAGATGGTTTTCCGAGGTTGCCCATTTTCACACTAGGCAAATGCTGGGTCTGTATCTGAATTAAGGCCACGGCTCCTACCTCCCCAATCCTAGCCCTTTACCATCCTTTCGTACCCGAAATACTTTGATGTGTTAGTGCAGTGGTTCCCAACCTGAGGGCGATCGCCCCCAAGTGGGCGATTTGGGTTATCAGGGGGGCAATAGATAACTGGGGGGTGATTTGGGGGCGATGAGTATTAAAAGGGGGAAAAATTAAAATAGTACTGTACAGTAGAAATTGCCGGGTAGCACGCGTCACGGGCTATTCTCAGCCGGCCAGTTCACTGCACACCCCTTTCCACAGTCCCCACTTGTCGTTGCTCAGCGCGGTCAACTGGTGACTCAACTCCCTCCCCCTCCTGCCATCACAATACACTTGCCATTGGCCTACATTCGTCTTCAGTCTCAACTAGCCTTTGTGTGCCTCACCATTAGTTTTTGTGCGTGTCTTTTCTGTTTTTGTGCCTTTGTTTTGAAGTGTAGAAGTTCATGCACAATGGATTCAAAAAAGAAGAAGTTTCGTCAATACTCAGCTGAGTATTTAAAATTCGGTTTTATCGCGTTACCACAAAATGTGCAGTTTCCATATTGTCTTTTGTGCGATAAAACATTTACTATAGTAATGAAGCCATGAAGCCTTCGCGAATGAAAGATCATTTATCAGGAGTACACAGTGATAAAGTGAGTAAAAGTTATTTTCAACAGCTCAAAGCTAAAGCTGATAAACGGCCTAATGTGAGTGAATTATTTAAAAAACGAGCAACTGATCTTGACAAATGTCTTCTTGCTCCTTACGAGGTGTCTTTATTGATCGCTAAATGTGGTAAACCTCACACAATTGGCGAAACTCTTGTTTCACTGATTAAAAAAAAAAAAAATGTTGAAATCATGCTAGGCGAGGCCCCTAGTAATAAGTCAATCGGTTCCTTTGAGCAACAATACTGGTTCCTGGCGAATTGACGAAATGGCCACGGTCGTTGAATCCAAACTCACCAATAGGTTGGAAAAATAAATTTGCATTGCAGATTGATGAATCAACTGTGATTGATAACAAAGCAATTTTGTTAGCTTATGTGAGGTTTATCAATGAACAAAAGGAAATTACCGAGGAAATGTTGTTTGCTAGAACTTTGATCACTGAATACGAAGGGAGCGTCGATTTTTGAAGTGGTGCAAGATTATTTTGAGGAAAAAGAGATTCCTCTAACAAACGTGAGCGCTTGCGCAACAGACACTGCTCCTGACATATCAGATAGAATTGCTGGGTTTCTAGCCCACCTTAAGGAAGAAGTGCCAGAGGTCATCACTATTCACTGTGTCATTCATCCTCAACACTTAGCTGCGAAAAAAAGGAGTGATGTTCTGCATGAAACCCTACAACTGGTTATTACTGGTGTCAACAATATCAAAAGCTAATTCTCTCAGTGACCGTCTGTTCCGACAACTTTGCCATGAAAATGGCGAGGAATTCGAACGCTTGCTTCTACATACGACCGTGAGGTGGCTTTCCAAAGGAAACTGTTTGCGCCGTTTCTTCGATTTATTTGACACGGTTACTGAGTTTCTCGACACGTCTGATCCTGTCTTAAGTGAGAATTTGAAGCAACGCAAGTTGGAACTTGCGTACTTTACGGATATTTTTGAAAAAATGAACGAAGTCAATATAAGGCTTCAAGGAAACAAGATGAACCTTATCAAGTCAAAGGAATTATTTCATCATTCATCGCCAAGTTTAATATTCACAAGGTAAATATTGACCGTAAAGAGCTGTTTAAGTTTTCCGACCCTTAAAGGGTGTTCAGTGTCAGATAACGAGACTCCTGAATTCACAGAAGACAAAATCATAATTTTTACTGATCACCTTGACCAGTTAAAAACTGACATGGAATCAATATTTGAAGATTTGACCAAGTTACAAATTCCGGATTCGATTCTAGATCTCGTTTGAAGCTGTGGATAAGCTTGATAACTCTTTGCAGACGGAGTTTCTGGACCTGAAGTATGACTGTGAGGCGAACATTATTTTCAAGCAGAGCGGTTATGAGTTAGCCTGAGTGAAGCTTATGGTCACTTATCCACAACTGAGGGGAAAACCTGAACCACTTCTCATCTCGTCCCCGTCAAATTTAGTTGAAAAAGGATTTAGTTCTGTTGGCCAGCTCCTCACAAAACAAAAAATAAGTTGGACATATGCCTCAAAGGAGACCTGCACCTGAACTTGACGAATATAAAGCCGGATATTCAAGCTTTAATTGAAATCCACCCAGCAAAAGGCAGCCATGGAAAAGGCACACTAAAACAATAACAAAGTTTACAAACTTTCATTTATTCAAATTTTAACTGTCACCCTTTTCAGTTTTTCCAGATTCCAATTTAAAAATGAAAACATGTTCTCTTGTTTTTTCAAATGTACGCCAATGATCTTAGTTTATTATTTCACTTCTTTGTTCTTAAAAATCTCTGTAAAACTGTACATTTTAATTTTTATATTTTGCTTAAGAGTGACCGGAAAAAACTCGTTTGGTTGTTTTATTTACGCTAATAAAATTGTTTAAAATAATAAACTGCTTTATTATTTACACTTTACTTCAAATTAAAATTAGGTAGGCCTATACAATGCAAATTAAAAGGGGCTATAGGTGTTAGTCAACCTCCAGAAAGGGGAGATGAGCCACAAAAGGTTGGGAACCACAGTGTTAGTGTGACGTTAAACCACTAGCATAAAGTTCATATTTTTAAATCATCTCTCCTTTGGTTGGTTACTTTTTTTTTTTTTTTACTGAAAGTTAGTTTAGTATAGCAAGTCGACCATAATCGACTATGATGAACTTCTAAGACAAGAACATACACTTCATTTTTCATCTAAGGAAAGAACTAGCACCTTACATGTTACTTTTAGGGTTGCAAGTAATGAGAGCAAGAGATTGTCAGGTTTCTCCACGCCTACATCTCTGAGTGCGTTACATCGTAAGCCACATCATCTTTGCCACCCGACATTCACTAGCTAGTTTAACTGCGTTAAACATTGTCTTTGAACTTTCAATTTTGTTCTCATATCGTCCCTTAAGACACAATACCGTGTATCTGACAATTCTCTTCCTATCCTTTATGTTCTTTAAGACTGGTCACGCCTCCCAGCCACATATGAATATGTAGTCTATGAGAACACATTTTTATGTTCATTTTCCTATTTTAAAAACCAAACCCCACAGCACTTAACGCCCTTAAAAGGGCCTTGGCCTGCCCAGCGACCGCTACTCAGCCCGAAGGCGTGCAGATTACGAGGGGTCGTCTGGTCAGCACGACGCATCCTCTCGGCCATTATTCTTGGCTTTCTCATTTTCCCATACCGTCGTTTAAAGGAAAATGAACCTTACCGTACCATACCGTACCGTGTGTTGGCATGTAGTATTTGCGTATTCCTACAGTAACATGTATTTAAGATTCATTTTCCTGTATACATTAGCATAGGAAAATGAGCGCAACGAAAATTGCTCTGATGGACTGCATATTCATATGTGGGCTAGAGGTGTGACCAGTCTTAAGGGACATAATGGATACGAAGAGCATTGTCAGATACGCAGTATTGTTTCTTAAGGGGCGATATTTCAATTGTAACAAGGATTACGGGAAAAAATCGAATATGCGATTTAATTTGTAATTTTGTCTGTCAGTTTACCTATTATAACATCAGGAGGAAACAGCTGAACATAATTTTATGAAACGATTTACAGTAGCCTACATTACGGCCGGTCATGCAGCGCAGGGTTACGGAGCCTGGCCTCTGCCCGGTGGCTTCGGGTTCTGTTCCTGGAAGGTCATAGATTTTTACTGGATCAGAGGGCTGGTTCGAGATCCACTCAGCCTACTTGAGAACAACATTGAGATAGCGGGCGCGGTTTAGAAAGTGAAGAATTAAAGTCGAGAGGATTCTTCGAGTTGACCAAGTGTTACCTCGTAATCTGCATACCTGTGGGCTGAGAAGTGTTGCTTTTTTAAAATAGATAAAGTTTTGGGCTCGGGGTCTATCATAAATTTCTCGACACCATTGTAACTATGGTAACTACTGTTCGTCTATATATACGAGGTCAGTAGCGTCATCTTTTCACTGTCCGTCTTTTTCCTGTAACTTAAAGCTTGAGAAAATTTCGTATTCAGTCCAGGACTAAAATCCTTGAACTGGCCGGGAAACGAAAACAGAACCTTGAGATAAGAGAGATGCATGCTACCTCTACACCATAGGGTTGGTTAATAATAATAATAATAATAATAATAATAATAATAATAATAATAATAAAAAATCAGTATTATATTTACAACGTCCAGAAAATCTTTCATTTTCTCAAAATTCATTAGCCTTGCCATCATTTTGTAGATTCACTCATTTTTTTTTTCGATTTATCGGAACAGTATATTTTCCCTGTGGGTGAAATGTACCCTATGCATGCCGTAAGAGGCTACTAAGAGGGGAACAAAAAACAAAGTATCTGTACTCGCACACTCGTCTTCTGAGTTCAAAACCATATCAATGATGCTGTGCTTTTCCGTGGAGGGGAGATAATGTACGAGTGCGAACTTTATTTTTAATTCACATTTGGGGAAAGAATAAGAAATGTCATCTAGCGTACAAGATTATCACATAGTAAACTTCAGTAGCGAAGTCGGTTAGTTGTTGACCTCCTATTTTAAGATTGCGGGTTCGATCCTGATTGACACACTTATGAATCCACGGCAACCCTGGCTATCGTAAGAGATAACTGAAAGGGGGAAGTCCTCAGGCGCTGTCAACTTGGAGAGTGGCGTGACATAGTCAATGGATTCTGACCAAAGTACCAGTGGTTCGACTCCCGACTGATGTCTGCTGGAGTTTTGAAACGAAACATCACGTACATGTGTTCGATTCCATGTAAAATTAGGAAGGTGTTCGATACCGTGCTGGGTCTCATCATTCACTCTGTATTACAAACTATTCGCGTAGGAAGTGAATTAACCACGCAGTACGGGTCGTGTAACTCTAATCCTACTTTCAAGAATGATGGGTTCAGGCTCCATCGTTGGCAGCCCTAGCAATGGTTTTCCGTGGTTTCGCACTTTCACCACAGAGCAATTTAGGGGTTTATGTTAATTAAGGCTATGGAAGTTTCCTTAAAATTCCTAGCACATCTTTCTCCCTTTCTAGCGCGACGTTCAACAAAAAAGAAATCACCTACAGAGATTTGAATCCGGGGGCCATGTTAATGATGGTGAATGCATGACAATCTGAAATATTTCAAAATCCATTTTATAATTCTTTTGTTGTTTTACAATATAATTTTATTTACCGTAATTATGAGTAGTGGCAGACATATTTGTTCTTTGTGTTCTTCCTTATGCACGTTCCTATTATGTTATTTTCAGCCGAACCCCTGCATTGTGTCGTTGGCCCTCCTCTACTCGTTTTGCCTTCTACTCACCTGGAGCCTGTCCAAACGTGCCAGGTGGCGCACGCATCTTTCGTTTACAAGAACACTCACAGAAAGACTTCAGGCCCTGGAATATCAGCACGGTGCCGGACGGGTGAGAATGAACCGTAGTGAGGTCGGCCAATCCGCACTAACTAGCAGAGCACTTGTTGTAAAGCGCTCACAAGCACCCGCTGCTTTAGACAGGGACTCTCATCATTCTCGGTACATTCCCGCGAATCCTGACGCTTCCATTCCTACAACCGCCTCAGCTTATTGATGGATCGAAAAATGTGGACATTAGCAATGGGTGAGGACGACTTCACTATAGTTTTATGGTAAAATGAGAAGTTACCTCGTTGAAGAGCATTCAACCGGTTGTATTCGGCTATTTTCAGCAACGAGGTAACTTGTTAACCATTGCAACTGTAGTGAAATCGTTGTCAGACATTGTTAATTCTTTGCATCACTGCGTAATAGACGTCAGCTTTAGAATATATGAACATGTTTAGAACACATTTAATGTTTTCTCTCTGTTGCTGATTTATATTCAGAAATTCAAACATCTCTGGGCATCGCCACCATCCACAATGTATCTAGAGAATATCTAATGATTTGTGCCTTTGTAGGATGTATGGCAACCTGTATAACTAGAATCGTTTGGGCCAAGGATTGAAACAGATTCTCCTGGTAGTCATTGCCTGGCCTAGAGAAATATTGTAGGGCGACAATTCATGTCATTTACGGAATATCATTCCCCGATTTGCGAATGTACCAGTAGGACGTACTATGTTAAGAAGTCATACATTCGTACATGTTATCTTCATCTTGATTATTTTCTCAGGAGGAGAAGATCTCTCTTTCGAAAACTTCCAGTGGAGTCTGTGCCTTGGTAAGTAGAGGTCATTTTTCGTTACAGTATGTTCTTATACAATTGTTCATTTCCAGCTTAAGGATATTGATGTAATCTAAACACAATTTTAGTGATAGGATTCAAATGTGACGAATTTAATTTTGGGAGTATTAGGTCATGTTATCGGCAAGGAGGATGGTGGTATTAAGAAGAAGGATTAGGAGGAGATTAAAGGGTTGAATTCCTAAAGGACCGAGCTCGATAGCTGCAGTCGCTTAAGTGCGGCCAGTATCCAGTATTCGGGAGATAGTAGGTTCGAATCCCACTGTCGGCAGCTCTGAAGATGGTTTTCCGTGGTTTCCCATTTTCACACCAAGCAAATGCTGGGGCTGTACATTAATTAAGGCCACGGCCGCTTCCCTCCCACTCCCAGCCCTTTCCTGTCCCATCGTCGCCATAAGACATATCTGTGTCGGTGCAACGTAAAGCCAATAGCAAAAAAAGAAAAAAAATTCTTAAAGGTGGTCAAAGTCTTCCTAATTCAATACTAGGTGAAAGGCTTCTGTGGAAAAAGTTTTGAAATTTCAACCAAGATCGTATTCAGACCAATGACAATGGATAATGAAAACATTTCATGGGAATTGTCATTCCATATACAGTAAGACTCTAATATAAATATAGTTCATTCCAGAGTCACATAGAACCGTTCGTCAGGCGATAGAAATTGGTAAACATCAGAATAATTTTCACAAAGGATATAAACTGAGTAGATCATAATTATTTTCCATAGTTAAGACTACAACATCTTTCTCCTTTACTCTGGAGGTCCTGAAATGAACTATATTTCATCGTTGAAGAAACAAAACCTCGTATGTCACAAATATAATTCCTATCCATTATGTTCCTTAAGACTGGTGACGCCTCGCAAGCACATGTGGATATGCAGTCCATCAGAACAATGTTCGATGTGTTCATTTTCCTATGCCGACGTGCAAAGGAAAGTGAACCTTACCGTACCGGATTGTAGGAGTGTATGTACGACGTATTTACGCACTCCTGAAGGACAATGTATTTAAACTTTATTTTCCTTTACACATCAGCATAGGAAAGTGTACACGACGAAAATTGTTCTGATGGACTACATATCCATACGTGTCTAGGATGCGTGACAAGTCTTAAGGAAAATAATGGAGAGGAAGAGCATGGGACATACGAGGTATCGTTTCTTCACCGACGATTTGTATCGGGATCTTCCTATCTTAAGCCTAGTTACTATGGTGAGCAATTTGCCATTAACTGTCTTCATTCTCTATTATTATTGCTCTAAAGATCTTGATTGCAAGTTCGAACCGCGACAGCGTACAATAATTATAACACGACCTAATATTCCCCAAAGTGCTATGTCATTTCGACGTCGTGAAAGCTTGTGTTTCAAGATGGCGAACTAAACATAGAATTATGTACTTTAGTGTGCGTAATTTTCATTATCGTGATATTACTTACGATATTGCCTGCTGCCATTTCTTGATGGATACAGTACTGTTGTATCCATCTCTTGGCACAGGCCAGAGTAAAGTGTAGCTTTCACCGAAGTCCCAGTTCATCCATGGCTGTGACAATATGGAAGCTGCTGGGGTATGGGTGGTGCTGAGTAATGGCATTCAGAGCACGACTAGTACATCTGAGTGTTATGAAAGGTGTTGCTCATAGGGTCAGTCGTGCTGTAATAGCACTTTCTGACCCAGTGAGAAAAGCAATGGCAAACTACCTCACTCCTCGTCTTGCCTAGTACGCCTCATTTTGGTGCTGCCATTGGTTTTTGCGGTTTCCTGATAACCGCATAACCTTTGGTGGTGCTATTTGAGGATCCAACCAGCCTCTGGGCTGATGACCTAACAGACAGATGAATATTTAAAGTGGGATATCTGATGTTTCGTAGGCATTTCTGAACACACCATTCTGTCTATTTGAATAGCGACTACAACTGCAATGGGAAAACTACTCGAAATGGACCATCTACTGTTTCAGGATATTTGGAAATGTACAGTGGAATTGCAAAATGCCTGCAATCAACCATTCTTGTCACCTATCGTGCTGTACCAACAGAACTGCGGGCAATTTTCCTTGAAGGAAGAGCCTTTATACCATACGATGTGTAGTTGCGGATATTAGAAGATGTATTAGGGTACTCACAAGGAAACATTGGCAATGGGTTAGCCGCCGATCGCGATAAAACTTTGAAAACACATTGAGGTACACGTAAAAATGATGTCGGCATCAATTTTGGGTGCCAACATTCATTAGAGCGTTAACTATGGGGCCTAAAAGTTGCGACATTTCAAATTACGCGCGATCAGCGATGAATACCTGCTGGCCAATGCTAAGCTGGCACACTGCGTACTTGGAGACACGCCTCTGCACCTCCTCCCCTCCCCGCTCCAATTGGTTCGCCACCGCAGCCGGCAAGCGCGGGGAAAAAGAAAACGTGCGGTGGCGAACCAATTGGAGCGGGGAGGGGAGGAGGTGCAGAGGCGTGTCTCCAAGTACGCAGTGTGCCAGCTTAGCATTGGCCAGCAGGTATTCATCCCTGATCGCGCGGAATTTGAAATGTCGCAACTTTTAGCCCCTAGTTAACGCCCTAATGAACGTTGGCACCCAAAATTGATGCCGACATTGTTTTTACGTATACCTCCATGTGTTTTCCAAGTTTCATCGCGATCGGCGACTTACCCATTGCCGATGTTCCCTTGTCAGTGCTTCATATTGGCGACAGCTTGATCTACGAGTAATTTTGCTTCATGGTGTTAAATTTGGACGTACGATAAAAGAAACGCATCGTGCCTAGTATGCTGAGGACGTAGGGTATAGACTGAACTTCTAAAGGGACAATGCGACTTTGGTTTAGAGAAACATGTGGAGAGGACCAGAATCTCTTTACAGACGAAGGCAAGGGACGCACGCATTGTGGATAATGACACTTTAAATGTATGTGTGGTAGTGGTAAGGCACTTTTGTAATGAAATGGCGTATGGCTTTTTAGTGCCGGGATTGTCCGAGGTCATGTTCGGCTCGCCAGGTGCAGGTCTTTTTATTTGACGTCCGTTGGCGCCCCTGCCGGGAATCGAATCCGGGCCCCCTGTGACTAAAAATCTGAGAGGAGTCGGACACTTTTCTAATAAGTTCTATTGTTCCATTTCAATCAAGGAAGTAAGGAAAGTGAAGAAATGGATAATTGGGTACCACAGAAACTGACGAAATGCCGCTGACATCGGTGGATGGATATTTATTAAAATAATTATTGGTCGTTTTCCCCAACACAAATGTTTTCAATCCAGCTACGTACTCCCCGTTTTGAAGTCACATCACCGGGCGAGTTAGCTGTGTGGTTAGGGACTCGCAGCTGTGAGCTTTCATCCGGGAGATAGTGGGTTCGAGCCCCACTATCGGCAGCCCTGAAGATGGTTTACCGCGGTTTCCCATTTTCACACCAGACTGTACCTTAATTAAGGCCGCGGCCGCTTCCTTCCCACTCCTAGACCATTCCTATCCCATCGTCGCCATAAGACCTATTTGTGTCGGTGCGACGTAAAACAAATTGTAAAAAAAAAATGAAGTCAAATCAGCGGGCCATGCAATTACTCGATTGTAGTGGGTCGAGTGAAGAGCTGATCCTGTACAATAAGTGAATTGGTGTACATCAATAAAACCTCTAAATTATTTCTATATCCAAGGATGGTACAAAACAAAGTTTTCTTCTAATGCCAATGTAGCGGACACCATTACATGTTCTTTCCTCTTGATGTAACAATCACTCTTGTCATGCACTGTACTGAAACTGATGAAAGCATCCGCAGATTTGATAAAGGTAGAATTATCTGTTCTAAGTTGGTATTACTGAAACAAAAGTTACGAAACAGAAGTGGACTGAAGTATGAAGTACTTTCCCACACTACACATTACTCAGCACCCACGGAATTCCACATTCTCGTGAATCATGTTAATTCTTCAAATGTGTTCAAATACTAGGAAGATGCCGAAATGACCTGCGACGCGCTTGCCTCCCAGGAGCCAACCCATCCTCAGGAATGGGTTTGAGAGTCTTGTGAATTCTTCACACAGATGTATCAGTGAGGACGATGACTGTTGTGGATCATGTAAATATGTTTTGTCTATTCCAAACTCAGTTGTAGTAGTTAGCCCAGACCTAATGGACGAATCGTGTTACCTGTGGTCATAGCAGCGCGCAAGCGAAACGAATCAGTAATTTATGAAGAGCGCTCCGGGAAAGCTCATCTACACCCCTCCAGTTTATAAACGTGCACTCAGCTTATACATATGTGATGCCCTCGCATCCTGGAAGCCTGCAGCGGTGTTGGAGTGTCCAGTCGTCGAAGTTCCTCTTTTCAAAGGTTTTCAAACTTTTGTCAGTCTGTAGCACACCAAAGGTGTAATTTATAATCACGCGGCACGTTCATATGACCTTAAACAATGTACTGAAGAAAAAATAACATTTGTCATCATTTTTATTTGAAGTTTAAGATAGAACTATAATCTAACGAGAGAAACGTAAAACAACATAATACCAGATATCCAAAAACGTTCGTGCCAAAGTGAAATTCAAACGGTAATTATCGGCAATCCTGTGTGGATGACGGCAGATGCTGACATTCCCGTCAGCCGTCAGTCAGTGCAGAGTTGTGAGGCGTGTCGGTCGTGTCCAGTGCTGTTCTGTAATAACTACAGTATAATCCTGAAGTGAACATGTCATTGTCAAATGATGTTTAAAGGCCGTGTTTACTTTATGAATTACAATTGGGCAGCAATACTGCAGAAGCTGCTCAAAAGATTTGAGTCGGGAGATGGATCAGCGCTGGTATTATGCACTTTGAATTTCTAGAGCGTGGCAAATCATCACAACCGAAGTGTACTCGTTCCAGTTGAAAAGGGTTGCAGCTGCACTGCGTCAGAAGAAGCTAGCACTAGTCAATGGGAAATATGAAGGCGATCAAGGAAGTAATCAACGCACTTGGTTGGGGAGTTTAATCTCATCCTCCGTACTTGCCCGACATCGCTCCATCCGACTATCACCAGTTCTTGGCTATGGATCTGCGCGAGCAACAGTTCCGAAACGGAGATGATGTCACGAAGGCCACAGGGCAATGTTTTGCTTCTAGGAAAAACGAGATTTACAAACGCGGGATTTATAATATCGTATCCAGTTGGGAACATGTAATTGAAGCTGAAGGAGATTATTATGCTGAATAAAATACATTTGCAAGAAATTACCGAGTCGTTATTTCTCACTGCAAAATACGGCATGTCTTTAGATACCTCGTATAACTACTACTACGAAACATTTTCATTCCTGCCCTGAAGGGGGAGGCGGGCCTCTTAGAAGGTTACGCCGTCTCTCAGGCCGGGAGATTTGTTACGGTGAAGGAGATGTGCGGGGAAGGTGAGGGGGTAGGCGGCCGTGGCCTATACTACGAACTGTCCCGGCATTCGCCTTAGTGCAGGAGAATGGAAAACCACGGAAAACCATTCTCAGGACAGCCGACGGGTGGGGCCAGGCGAGAAATGCAGCACTTTGCCCCAGGCCCGTCTCCCGAATGCAGAGGCGTAGAGCCACCGTAGAGCCGTGACCACCTCTCCTCCGCTCGGTTGGCCGGTCAGAGTACAGAGTTTATGGGACAACAACCCACTCTGCATCTACCGATGTGGTATAAGTATTGTAGCGGGTTAACGGGGTAATTAAAACTAAAATTGCAACGTACCGTACCGTAGGAATGTATGTTTGCGCGACGAAGTTACTCACTTCTGCAGTGTACTGTATTTAAGGGTTCATTTTCTTTTACACCTTTGCATAGGGAAATGAAGACAACGAACGTTGTTCTGATGGACTGCATATCAATATGTGGCTGTGAGGTGTGACCATTCTTAAGGAAATAATGGATAGGAAGAATATTGTGACATACGAGGTAACACACACCATGGTTACTTCTTCTCCGATCTTTGTTCTAATTAATTTCAAATTCAAACTTTTAAGTAAGCATCGCCACACGGGACATCAGACGTGGTTTGGACACACTAAGTGTCGGTTGATGCAGAGTGGGTCTCGGCCCACAAGTGGCCACAACTGTTCCGTGGTCCGACAGCTCTGCACCCTGATCGGCCAACCGAGCAGAGGAGGGGTGGCTACGGCTCTAACGTGGCTCTACGCTTCTGTATACGGGAGACGGAGAGGGGCGGTCTCTCCCGTCGGCTGTTCTGAGAATGGTTTTCCGTCATTTCCTATTCTCTTTCACTAAGGCGAATGCCGGGACAGTTCCTATACTAGACTTAACTAAAGTTGGCGTCTGACAGGTAAGGTTGGAGGGAGGAGCACTGCACGTGGTATTTCACGATGTTGCCACATTTCAGCATTCCTTTCTACATGCTCTTACCCCCCGCTTCCGGCTCACTTGTTCCCTCCTTCATTCTGACCGCAGTGATCTTTTGTAGACTACTTGGCCAGGCGGTGTCGTCCCATTTGCGATCACTCTTATACAAATAGGTTCTTATCAGTGACAGTGACAGGTTTGGCAACTCCCAGCAAGACGAGCTGCCCTGAAGTTTTATCTCCATAGCAACCGCAGTCGCCCCACCCTCGTTTCCATGGCAACCACTCAGCCACTCCCTTTATCCCGCCTCGGCAGGCAGTAAACGGACCTCCCTCTAAGAAATGTCACGCGCCATCTCTTATTATTAGCAGTGTAGTATAGGCCACGGCCGCCAATCTCCTCACCTTCTCGGCACATCTCCCTCTCCAATACACACCTCGTGGCCTGAGGGACGACATCACTGCCTAAGAGGTCCGCCTCTCCTTTCAGGGGAGGAATAAAGGCATTTAATATTAGTAGCACACTAAGCATACGACACTGTTGGCCAAGACATACTATTTTCCTAACATGGAATTGCGTTAATACAAGAATCACCAACAGGTTTATTCGTCGTTTGTGTTGCGTTAGTTTTCCTCAGTAGGACAAGACACTCTTTTTCCGTTCGAGTCACACGCCCTTGTATCGATGCTAAATGCGAGAAGCAGTAAATCACTGATCCTGACCTTCCCAACGTGTAACACAGGTGAGACGTCGATGCGGGTTTGGCCTACTTTACAGACGTCAAATGATCAATCTTCCGTGACTGCTTTCCCAAAACTGTGTTGTAACCCATATAGCACGATAGAGATAACAGTCCTTCCTCCCCAGAGCTACAGATCGTGTTGTCCTAAATATGAGGAGTGGAGTGCGGCCATTGAGTGGGTCAACTGCAGAAATAAGTGAGGGAACTACACAGTAAAAATATGGGGGACCTAGCTCAGTCTGGCATTGTTTCTACTTACTTGTGTTAGGCTCCTCATGTTAATATTTTTTATCCGATCTTCCTTTGTCGATTTATTTCGTCTTCCGTCCTCGGCGGTATTAGGCTTGCAAAGGCTGGGGTGTCTTCACTCCTGATATGGGAAACAAAAAGTAGGAAAAGTTACTCCGTGATGATCGCTAACCTTATGTGAGGAGACGGTACCACGAGACGAAGAAGGATGGTAAGTAGTAGAAGAAGAAGAAGTAGGAAGAAGAAGACGCAGGAGAAAGAAAGTGAAAGGAAGAATATAATAAAAATAATTAGAAGGAAGAAGCAGCAGGAACAAAGATAAAGGAAGAACAACAACAAAGGAAGAAGGAAAAGACTTAGAAGAAGAAAGAAGAAGAAGGAGGAGGAGAGGAAGAAAACGGAAGATGGAGAATAATTAGAAGGAATGAGTAGGAGGAGAATAATTAGAAGAAGGAAAGAGGAAGCAGAAGGAGCAGAAGAATTAGAAGAAGGAAAAAGGAAGCAGAAAGAGAAGAAGAAAAATGAAGAGGGAAGAAGAAGAAGAAGACCTAAAATAAGGAATTCCTTCAGTGTCAGGTGGTGGTGGTAGTTATTATTGTTTTAAGAATAAGTGCAACTGGACCGTCGTTCTCTATTAATACTACCGGGAGTGGTGGCCGTGCAGTTAGGGCCCGCAGCTGTCAGCTTGCATCCACTGTCGGCAGCCTTGAAGATGGTTTTCCGTGGTTTCCTATTTTCACAGCAGGTAGGCTTTAAATGCTGGGGCCGTATCTTAATTAAGACAAAGGCTGCTTCCTTCCCACTCCTAGCCCTTTCCTATTCCATTGTCGCTATAAGACCCGTCTGTGTTGGTGCGACGTAAAGCAAATTGTGAAAAAAAAAAAAAAAAAGCCAAAATATTATTACTAATCAAAAGGGATATGGAAGAGGTCCGACACTTCCAAAAATTAAGGTAACGGCAAAAGAAAGAGAAGGGAAACGAAGGGCTTGAAAATGAGGCCTCGATAACCTAATACAATCGGGGTCGAAAAACAACAAGAGTTGACGAAGGGACGTCAGATAGGAGAGGTGAAAGTGAGGAGCCTGACCCAACTAAGTGGAAGCAACGCCAAGCTCATCTGGGGAAACCGTGGTCACCAACCCACTCTCCCAAGTTGAGAGCCCCTGGCCCCCTTTTAGTCGCCTCTTACGACAGGCAGGGGATACCATTGATGTTATTCTACCAACCCTACGCACACGGGGCAGACGTGCGCCACTTTTCATCTGATTAGAGTTAGGTAGGATTGTTGCGAGGTTGCACTTCCTTTCAAAACATCGATCACACTAACAACTAACTCCAGACTCTTCAAAAGCTCGGTTCATCCGAATTATTTAGCGTGACCAGTGATGTTGCTCAGTGAAGTATATTTGAATTCATTGTACAGTGCAGCGCCTGTTAAGCAGGGAATCTTCTCACAGGGCTGAGTGCTTCAGACATTAGACCACTAGCTTTCCGATTTTCTGAGTTCGATTCCAGCGCACTGTGGTGGTATTTGAAGGTACTCAACTCCTGTGGGACACCTTCGTTAACCGTAAGAGAAATATTTACTGGGGCATAAAATCAATAACAGCATTATTTAGAGAAATCTACTATGAACCAAGTACTGGTGTAGGAGATCTGTAACATTTGATCGATCTTTTATATCGAACACCCTTACTGCCCGTCGGGCCTATATGGGGCATAATGTAACCGTAAAAGGTATGCTTAGACGAGCCTCGTCTCGTAAAACTCAATAAGGTACCTTCAGATTATTTTCAATCAGTTGTTCTCGCAATTAAATGATTATAAAATAGTTTTGATATCTTTCAACAAGTGTAGAGAACTGATTGTGGTCGCGTCAGATTTTTAGTTGGCAGTCAGTAGATATAGCCTAGTCTACGCCCTTCAAAGGTCCTGGAAAACACTATACGGCAGGTAAGCAAAGTTGTACAATTTCAAATATTTTCGTGTTGCAACGTCTGCTTGGTACAATCTCCTGGGATATGAGTAAATTTACATCATATTATTACTGAGTCGTTGCCGCTATCCTTGCTTCTGTTGAACAGGCAGGGGAATTCTAGCATCTATTAAGCTGTCAGTTATACACCCAAATCTACTTTCATTAAATACTTAAACTGAATGTGTTACAAATATACCATCTGCCGTAAACAGGTGGTTGCAGGTGGTGTAAGTGATCCGGGGTATTGTAGTAATTGAAATGCGCTCCAATTAGTTTTAGTTGTTATTGCTCTTCTGGTGTTTTTAACTCAAAACGAAGGATTGGGGACAACTTACGTCATCAACTACAATCCTGATAGTTTACGTATCAATGATGTACATGCCTGTACTCAAATTATAGTGATCGAGGTGGGTGAGATTACACTAAAGCGTTGAGATGATCTTCGTACTGTTTTGAGACAGAGTGAAGGACTGTTTAGTGTTCTACTAACTCTCCGTTTGGTTTAGGTCATGGAATTCACCTACAATACCCCATGTCTATTGTGAATGGAATGACTACCCAGGGGCTCTCAATTTGAGGGAGGAAACTGGTTGCTTCGAGGTCCCTTCCTGAGTCTCGAATTGCTTACACTTATTGCGCTTGACTTGTCAGCTTCACTTTTCTTATAGTTTGTACAACGGGATAGGACATGGCTAGAACTCAGATGGAAGCGACCGTGGCCTTAATTAAAGTACATCGTCATGTGCTCTCAACTCCATTTGAACACTGCGGAGAGGTTTGGAATTGAATCAAGGTTTTTGGCACGCAATCTAGTGATTCGAAATTGTAACTTATACCACCACCTCTCCGACCCTGCCGGCCAACATTCTGATGGTGAAGTTTTTTCACAAACGAGACTCGAACCGGCTAACGACGTGTAAAACACTGGAGACTAGACACACGAACGATCATAGCAAGGTGGGATTCAATTCGGACCAACACTAAATGACAATGCGGGATTCAATTCACATACCGCTTAATTTGCAAATATCATAACTCGGAAACATCGGATACTCCAGTATCTGCAGGTCATCTGGGTGGGAAACAGTAGTGTTGGCGAAACAAACCAAAAGGAATAGTAGACACGTACAGTATGCATGAGACTGAATTAGTTAACTACTCGGTACGTGTCGTGTAGCTGTAATCTTGCATTTGGGAGATGGAGGGTTCTAATCCCACTGTCGACAGTTCTGTTGATGGTTTTCGATGAGTTTCCATCATCACACCAGGAAAAATTTCGGCTGTACCTTAATTAAGACTACGGTGGCAACCATGCAAGCTCTAGACTTCATTGTTCCCAGTGTTGCCGGAAGCCTACCAGTTTTAGTGATACGGTTCGTCAAACCACAAGCAAAAGGGAAAGGCAGTGCAGAGTTGGGGCGGCCGATTGAAGATAATTAAATTAGTGTAGTGCAGTGTGGTTATGCGCCTTCCTTCTAGAGGCTTCTATGGACTATTTCCTAATTAAACCAAGATCGATTCCATTTTGCAAACTTCACAGCCCTAACATGCCAAGAGATAGAACTTAGTTTGCAGAATATTTTCTTTTATACCAAAGTGGCGAGAAACGACAATTAGTCGGAAGCCTTCCTTCATCTCCAATATCCGTAATTCCAGGAAAAAGCAGAGGAAATAATAATCTGCAGTCCACAATTTTTAAAGAGATATTAGTGAGAGTAGTAGGTCTGTTCAGAAAATTACGGCAACTCAGTACTGTAGGGAATGCTTCATTATGGACCTGCCTTATTTGCTCAAGATTGTGGGAAGTAGATTTAAATAACATCTTTTTGCAGTCAATTTACAGCACTGTAGCACCTTGAAAATTTGATACGAGTTTATAAGAATTTAAAACGCATTACATTATTATTTTTTATTACCATCCACAGGCTGTAAGTCAAGCCCATCTTGAAAAATGAAATAAGCAGGGGTTTCTAAACACGTTTAATCAAGGCACGAAATCAGATACACGATTGGCATGCGTCTATTTTGAATTTAAATAACGCTAAAGTAGTACCGTATTGATATGTGTAAGAGTTATTTATTATAATACAGTAAGCACTACAGTTATAATAATTTCTAAATATAATAAATATAATAATATTCTCATTATTGCAGTGGAAAGTCGTCAGTAATAACATTCGTCGCGCTGCCGGTATAAAACCACCTATGTGAAATATTTTAGCCGATAAAGTTCTGTCATCTAAGGTGCAATATTGTGTGAATGTTTTCAAGGCATTCTCGCTCTTCATAATGTATGTTCTGCGGGTCAGTACATCTCCAAAAATATTATCACATAGGAGGTTTTGTCCCGGCAACGACGATATGGTAGGTCAATTTCTTCCCTGTTCACTAAAATGAATTACTACCAGTACCGTTTCTTTTTCTTGGTATTCGTTTTACGTCGCACCAACACAGACAAGTCTTATGGCGATGATGGGATAGGAGAAGGCAAGGACTGGAAAAGTGACTGTTTCAAGGCATTAACGCCTGCAATAGCGTCATGGACACTTTTTTGTTTGCTAGGGACTTTACGTCGCACTAACTCTTTGAGGTTTACGGCGATGCTGTTTGAAAGATGAGCGCAGTGTGGAGAGTCTGAAGTCTTGGCCTTAATTAAGTCATTAGCCTGGTTTGAAAATAAGAATCAATGGAAAAGCAACATTAATGGCCAAGTGTACGAACCTTGCTTACCGTAAACAGCGTTTAAGATTCTTCCTAAACCTTGTTTAAATGTATCTGCGGAGCATTATTCCTGATTATTATCTAAAACCCTGATTACTGTCAGTTAAAGTTAAACAGTCAAGTTCGAGCTGATAACAAACATGGACAGTGATTAGCAGTGAAGGTAAAATGGCTGAACTGTTATATCTGGAACAGAATGAAAATGAGTGCGAAGGTATAATAGTGGAGAGAGGTGATCCTTATGAAGTACTTAGTGATAGGAAATTTGTGGAAAGATTTTGCTTATCTAAACTAAGAGTTTCATTTCTTCTGGAAACAATGAAAAATAACCCACAATTTCCAGCGCAGAGAAATCATCCTGCTTCTGATATCAACAGAATGCTCACTGCATTGAGATATTACGCCACTCGTTCCTCTAACATAATTGTAGTTGATACTACTAATATGCACAGAATAGCAGCAGCTCGGATTATACACGACGTGAGTAATATTATATCTTCTGCAATTATGGCACAATATCGGTTTAAAAATCTGAAAAAATGCACGACCTTTTTCTTTTTTGTTCTTCCATGTTTCTATTAAGTACTGGCAGCAAAGAAGAAATGAATATTCCTCCTTCTAACAAAAGAAACACAAAATCACCGAAGCGCATTCATTATTCTTCACTAACAAGTTGTCCGACTCGTTGGCTGAACGGGCAGAGGGTCCCGGGTCGGGGATTTTAACCTTAATTCCAATGGCACGAGGACTGGGTGTATGTGTTGTCTTCATCATCATTTCATTCCCATCACGACGCGCAGGTCGCTTACGGGTGTCAAATAGAAAGACCTGCACCTGGCGAGCCGAACCTGTCCTGGGATATCCCGGCACTAAAAGCCATACGACATTTCATTTCATTACTAGCAAGTTAAACACCATTATAGTGTTTAATCCCACTGCCAGCTAAACATGCTTAACTAAACATTGATTAAGAACGGTGCTCCACACTTCCTTCTAACCAGGCCTTAAATTTAAACCATGTTTACGTACACACTGGTTAGCCGAATCTTAAACAAGTTTGGTGCACTTGGCTATAAGAAACCGATAGTGGATTTCCAAATCAAGCTTGCAGATCATATTTAAAGAACTATGTCTTACTAACAATAATGAAAGCACATTATTTATAATCTTGATCATATTGTCCGGTTATGGGTCCGTATTGACTTAATCACATGAACTAGTTATGTTGGTGCATCCGCCTTGTCAATACTGCACCAAATCACTTGTGTAAAAGAATTCTACACTCAAGAAGAGATAGTACATGTTCCGAGAATATACATATTCTCTTCTTCAGCTAAGTTATACAGGTTAAAATCACATATTTATGTAAAGGCCTTAGAGGAAATGGAGGGGGTGGGATTAAAAGTTAAAACTGTAAAGATGTGCAATAACACATATTGAAAGTTGGATCATGTTTCCAATCTTGTCGTATTCATACTACACTGTAATTTAATAATTCTGCAGTTATTGTAGTGCACTATCATGGTGTGGCGTCAAATGTGTCCTTCTTGTAGCGAAAACACACTTGTCCAGTTCTCTTATTTACGTACTGCAGAATTATTACATTTTAAATTTTAAAATTAATATGCGAATTCCTCGCATGACTTTACTCTGGCAGTGACACATGATTTTATAGCCATATTAGACTGCCATCTTCCTTCGTATGATGATGTCATCAATTACAAGATGGCCGTTTATTTTATACTTCAAATATTTTTCTTTCACGGTGTATGTCGCAAGGACACAGATAGATCTTATGGCGACGATCGGCTAAGAAACGGCTAGGAGTGCGAAGGAAGTGACCGTGGCCTTAATTAAGGTACAACCTCAGCATTTGCGTGGTGTGAAAGTGGGAAACGCCGGGCTGAGTGGCTCAGACGGTTGAGGCGCTGGTGGCCTTCTGACCCCCAATTTGGGGGTTTCGATCCTGGCTCAGTCCGGTGGTATTTGAACAGTCCGGTTCCGTGGCTAAATGATAAGCATGCTGGCCTTAATTAGTTATTTCCACTGTGACTGGTGACTGGGTGTGTTTGTGTGCGTCGTCCTTAAGTAGAATATTAGTAAAAATAAAATAAAAATTGCTCAAATACGTCAGCGCCATGTCGGTAGATTTACTGGCACGTAAAAGAACACCTGCAGGACTTCCGGCACCTCGGCGGCAAAAACCGTAAAAGTGGTTAGTGAGGCTTAAAGCAAATAATATTATTATTTATATTAAACCTCGGAAAACTATCTTGTAGGGCTACCGACAGTGGGATTCGAGCCAAATATCTTCCGAATGCAATCTGATATCTACGTGACCCAATCCGCACAGCCACTTGCTTGGTTTTTAGAGTTATAGAAAAATGACTGATAAACACAATTTAATTGCATTGCGTAGGTAACCCCATATTTACCGATATAAAACACGTTTCAATCAAAATATTCAACGTATAAACTAAAATCTCCCATGTACTACACGTGTTCCTTATAAATGTATTCAACTCAATCATCCTCTCAGACTGGAGAAAAAAATAGATCCTCGGATAACACCGCCAAAAATTACTCAGTCATTGGGAAACCACAAAACCCATAGTGGCGGAATGATGAGACACAATAGTCAAAACTGTGAGTGAGTAGTTTACTTAGTTATTGCTTTCTTCATTGAATTAATATCTGGGTTTTTGGCTGAAGGGCCGCTGTAGAGGCTTTCTATTCAGAGGTCCCGGGGTTTGATTCCCGACTGGGTCGGTGATTCGGTCGGGGATTTTAATCTTAAATTGTTAATTCCCCATACGTGGCAGATACCACGCACTCTCGTCGCAGGATCTGCCTTTTAAGAGCTGCACCAAGCTAGCAATAGCCACAATGAATAAATAAATAAATAAATAAATAAATAAATAAATAAATAAATAAATAAATAGAATTAAAACTCTTATGGCGACACGTCCGATCCTATGAAACTACACCTTTCACGAGAGCGTGATAGCCTAGTGGTATGTTCGCTGTCTCTTCACCAAGGCAGCTTTGGATCGAATCCCGGCAAATGTACGTGGGAGTTTTGAAGTGAAAAGTCACCTTCCTGTGATTCGGTTTCCACGTAAAACTGAAGGATCTCTGGCCACGATCTCGTTCTGAATTTTTTGGCTGCATAAATAGTTGACATCCCTGGCCTTTGGTTTAGGAATTCCCGGGTTCGATTCCTCGTCGGGTAGAGTATTTTCACCTTCATTGGGTTTTTCTCTGGCTCTGGGACTGAATTTTCGTGCTGTCTTCGATATTAGATTTCATCCTAGGTAGAGTCTCGTCTTCACAGACACCCAGGAAGACCTGTTTCAGGGAGTATTCGGAGACCACATGCCATTATTATACGATATCAACTGGATAAATGGTCAGTATGCTGACCTTTGGGCCAAGGAGATTTTAACTTTCGTAAGTTAATTCTTACGGCTCCGGGGCTTGGTATTTGTGGCGTCTTCAGCATTATATTTATATTCCAGGGATTCCATGACGAACCAAAACTTAACCGTGGGTGGACGGAAGAAAGAAGAGTGAGGAAGGATGCTAAAGTTTTGGGCTGTAAAGAAGGCTTCCAAAAACATGTAACTGTTACCTAACGTGGTCTCTAACGGCTTTCTTTAAAAACTTCATAAGTCCGAATACTCTTCCTATCTATATATATAAAGTAGCTTGTCCTGACTGACTGACTGACTGACTGACTGATTCATCATCGCCGAGCCAAAACTACTGGACATAAAGAAATGAAATTTTGAGCATAGATTCATATTAAGATGTAGGTGCTCGCTAAGAGAGGATTTTTGGATATTCCGTCTCTAAGGGGGTGAAAAGGGGGGTGAAATTTTAAAATGAGTGTGTCTATATCTCAAAACTTTAAAAGTTTACAGATGTGAAAATTGGTATTTAGAATCTTCTTTAAAAATAAGGAAACACGTATTTTTTTGTTTTCAGACAATCCCAATAGGAGGGGTGAAAAAGGGGTGAAAAAGGGGTTGAATGCCTTTAATCCGGATACGCTACTTATATCTCAGAAACTGAAGATATTACAGACCTCAAAATTGGTACTTTTGATCGCTGTGAAAAATAAAGAAACACATATTTTTTTGTTTTTGGAAAATCCAATTAATGCGAGGGTGAAAGGGGGGGTGAATTTTTAAAATGAGTGCATCTATATGTCAAAAGTTTTAAAGTTTAGAGATGTAAAAATTAGTATTTAGAATCTTCATTAAAAATAAAGGAACAAGTATTTTTTTGCTTTCGGAAAATCCCAATAGGAGGGGTGAAAAGGGGTGAAAAATGTGTTGAATGCCTTTAAAGAGAATACATATATCTCAGAAACTGAAGATATTACAGACCTCAAAATTGGTACTTTTGATCGCTTTCAAAAATAAAGAAACACATATTTTTTTGTTTTTGGAAAATCCAATTAATGCGAGGGTGAAAACGGGGGTGAATTTTTAAAATGAGTGCATCTATATCTCAAAAGTTTTAAAGTTTAGAGATGTAAAAATTGGTATTTAGAATCTTCATTAAAAATAAAGGAACACGTATTTTTTTGTTTTCGGAAAATCCCTATAGGAGGCGTGAAAAGGGGTGAAAAATGGGTTGAATGCCTTTAAAGAGACTACTTATATCTTAGAAACTGAATATATTTTAGACCTGAAAATTGGTATTTGGGATCTACTTTAAAAGTAAAGAAACAGGTATTTTTCGTTTTGGGAAAATCCAAATAATGGGGGGTGAAAAGGGGGATGAAATTTTTAAAATGAGTGTATCTATATCTCAAAACTTTTAAAGTTTATAGATGTGAAATTTGGTATTTAGAAATCTCCTTTAAAAATAAAGAAACACGTCCTTTTTTTTCGGAAAATCCTAATAGGAAGGGTGAAAAAGAGTGAAAAATAGGTTGAATGCCTTTAATGGGGCTACTTATATTTCAGAACCTGAAGATATTACAGACCTGAAAATTGGTATTTGGGATCTACTTTAAAAATAAAGAAACAGGTATTTTTTCGCTTTGGGAAAATCCAAATAATGAGGGGTGAAAAGGGGGGTGAATTTTTAAAATGAGCGTGTCTACATCTTAAAACTTTAAACGTTTACAGATGTAAAAATTGGTGTTTAGAATCTCCCTTAAAAATAAAGGAACACGTATTTCTTTGTTTTCTCTAAATCCCAATAGGAGGGGTGTAAAAGGGTGAATAATGGGTTGAATGCCTTTAATGAGGATACATATATCCCAGAAACTGAAGATATTACAGAACTGAAAATTTGTAAATGGGATCTCCTTTAAAAAATATAAGAACACGTATATTTTTGCTTTCGGTAAATTCAATTAATGGCGGTTAAATAGGAGTGGCAAATTGGGGTGAATTTTTTGAAAGACTATATCTACAGAATATCTGAGAAGCGTAAAATGTTACAGGCGTAAATAGTGGGTATTTGGAATCTCCTGTAAGTGTAAAGAAACATAGGTGATTTGTCTTTGGAAACTCCACTTAAGGGGAACTAAAATGGGGTGAAATTTTAAAATGAGAATTTCTACAGTATATCTCAAAAAAATTAACATGTACAGAAGTGAAAAATGGTCTTTTTTATCCTATTAAAAATAAAGAAAAGTGTATTTTTAGTTTTCGGAAATACAACTTGGGTAGTGGGGGGTGGGGGGTAAAAGTGACTGAAAATGGCGTTGAATTCTTTTAATTAGGCTACTGATATCTCAAAAATGAAGATGTTACACACGTGAAATTTTATTTTTGGAATCTGCTTTAAAAGTAAACAAACACGTATTCTCGGAAAATCCAATGAAGGGGATTTGGAGTGTTAAAGGATAGAAAAAATTAATTGACTTAATTGTATGAGAATACATACATCTAATAAAAACTAAAGTTGTTACAGACGTGAAAATTGGTATTTTGATCTCCTTTAAAAACAAAGAAAAGCGCGTTTTGGGGGGGAAACAATCTTGGGGGGGGGGCGGGAGTGAAAAGGAGTTGAATTCCTTTCATGAGGACACATAAATCAAAAACTGAAGAAGTTAGAGTGGTGATAATTGGTATTTAGAAGATCCTTTACTATTAAAGGAACAAGTATTTTCTGCTTGAATATCACTTTGGGAGGGAGGGGGGGGGGGAGTGTGGAAGGAAGTTAAAAACGTGAATTATTTTTAAGGGGATACTTATATCTCAAAACTGAAGGTAATAAACGTGAACATTGGTATTTGGAATCTCCTTTAAACATAAAGAAACACGCCTTCTTTTAATTTTTTGGAGGGTGGGGGTAAATAAACGGCGGTGGGGTGTAAAAGGAGGTGAGACCAATTGATTTTACTGTTCGTAATGTACTTATAAGGAGCCTCCGTTGCTCAGTCGGCAGCGCGCCGGCCTCTCACAGCTGGGTTCCGTGTTTCAAATCCCGGTCACTCCATGTGACATTCGTGCTGGACGGAATACCTGGACCTAGCCCGGGAAATACGAAATCGATTGCTGGAAAGATAGATTGAAAAATGGGAGGAACGTTGCCGTAATCTCTCAGTAAACGAGTCAGATCACGAATATCGGCGGGTTGTATATAAAACGATAAGCATTCAATTATAAATTTCAGTATATTACCGTAGCGAAGCACGGGTATCTTGCTAGTCCATTATATTCCTTAAGACTGGACACACCTCCCGGTCTCATATGTAGATATATGCAATCCAAAAGAATAATTGTCATTATGGTCATTTTCCTCTGCCAATTTGTAAAGGAAAATGAACCTTAAATACTTTATACTGTAGGAGTGTGTAAATTTGCCATGCAATCAACATCCCTACAATACGGTACGGTAAGGCCCATTTTCCTTTAGACATTAGCAAAGGAAAATGAACACCGCGAAAATTATTCTGATGGACTGCATGCAAATATACGACCGGGAGGCGTAACCAGTCTTAAGGAATATAATGGATAGGGAGAACATTTGGACATACGAGGTTTTAAAAGAAAGCCATCGATATATAAATTTAGGTTGGGCCTTTTCTCATAGACACGCCTGTATGGAGGCCACACGCCGTTTATAATTAAAAATCACCTAAAATTACAAGTGATCTCTATTTTCAATACCCTTCATAATATCCAGATACTCCAGTCGTGCCCTGAATGTCATGCGCACACCCAGACCTCAACAACTCCTTTACTGTGAACGGTCATAAATTAGACCGAAACTTCAGCAAAAATTGACCTGTGCCAAGAGACAGACGCAATTATCCTCCATCCATCAACAAATAGCTGCAGGCAAGTTTCTCTAATTAGTTGTTGATAAAGCTTTGATGCTACTAGATGCTGAAGAAGCTTTTCACTTGTGTGAGGGTTCATCAGACTGCAGGATATAATGAGACATAATTTTAAAGCCTAAGAGAAGTTTGGTGATGACAGCGGCAGTAAAACTGTTCAAATAAGAGTGCACCGTCGCCTAAGAAGCAATACATTGTATGTCACAATGCTCTTTCTATCTATTATTTTCCTTAAGACAGGTCACGCCTCCCATCAAAGCAATTTTCGTTGTGTTCATTTCTCTTAGGTGTGAAAGAAAATTAATCATACCATACAGTACTGTAGGCATGTATGTTTGCATGGCATATATTCATATATACGCACTCCTGCAGTATATTGTATATAAGTGTCATTTTCCTTTACACACTAGCATAGGAAAACGAACCCAACAAAAATTGTACTGATGTACTGCATATCCACATGTGGCTGGGAGGCGTGACCAGTCTTGAGGAGAATAATGGATAGGTAGGACATTGGGAGATACGAAGTTTTGCTGTAAGAGCGACAATTTTTGTTTTCCTTGATCGGGTTCGCTGCTTCCTCGTGAGGCTGACTTAATTACGTTGCAGTCCTCAGTACAAGATAAAGGTCCCTGGACGAGCCAGGCATCGAATCCGAGAATTGCAGGCAACAAGAAGACACGTTACCCTATATTAAAAGGATGGCTAACTATCTGTAAAAATCCTATATCAATGTTAAATACCCTCACACAAAAGAGTTTCCTATTATCTTCCAGAAAACTGGCGTGTTCTCAACAATTTTCTTACACTTTTCGACGCTGAGAATGTTAAATTTCTTGGACTTTCATGTTAGGTGAACAGCGTCTGAATCATTTAAACTAGGACTTCTGCGTTAGGGAATTCCCTATTGAGAACTTCTTCAAGGCCACTTCTTCTACACAAAACATCTAAATTGAAAATTATAACCTTAGATTAAGAATACTTTTCCAGCAAGTTTACGGTGATAAATTCTGCGTGCTAAGCTAAGAGGTGCATTTTAAACACAGCTCAGGTCATGTTTCCTTTAAAGACTTAATTCCATGTCAATCATAATTTATCGAAAGGTAAGAGTATATTATTATTGAAAACCTACAACCTGTTTTCCAGTCATTGACCGGGTCAGGGATGGAATGAATGAAGCAGATATAGGCTATTAGTACGATGGGGTCGCCACTCCCAAAGTGATTCATTAATGACTGATAGATGCTATGAAATGAGAATGGAGAGTGTTGCTGGAATGGAAGATGACAGGGAAAACAGGAGTATCCGGAGAAAAACCTGTCCCGCCTCCGCTTTGTCCAGCACAAATCTCACATGGAGTGACCGGGATTTGAACCACGGTATCCAGTGGTGAGAGGCCGACGTGCTGCCGTCTGAGCCACGGAGGCTTCTATTATTATTATTATTATTATTATTATTATTATTATTATTATTATTATTATTATTATTATTAAATACCATATCTCAAGAATCACTAAGATATATACACTGCAGATTAAACAAAACAAATTCATGCTTGAGTGTTTTGTTACGTTCAGCCTGTATAGGGACGAATGTCTGTCTGTTAGGTCATCAGCCCAGAGGCTGCTTGGATCCTCAAATAGCACCACCAAAGGCTATGCAGTTATAGGGAAACTGCAAAAACGAATGGCAGAGCCCAAATGAGGCGTACTAGGCAAGATGAGGAGTGAGGTAGTTTGCCATTGCTTTCCTCACTGGACCAGAAGGTGCCACTGCAGTACGACTGATCCTCTGAGCAACACCTTTCATAACACTCATACACTAGTTGTGCCCCAAATGAGGGACGAATATACGATTTTAAATTATTATCTAAATATTTCCATACACAAAGCTGATTACAATTTGCAGCACCTCTAAGGAATGTTATTTCTGTATATCGTCGGCTTACTTCTAAGACCTCGTATGTCCCAACGTTCTTCCTACCCATTGTATTCCGCAAGGCAGGTCACGCCTACCAACCACACATTTATATGCAGTCCATCAGAATAATTTTCGTCGTGTTCATTTTCCTGTACTAACGTGAAAAGGAAATTAGATCTTACCATACGGTATTGTAGAGATGTTGTTTGCAAGAAAATTTGCGCACTCGTACTGTATAATGTACTTAATGTTCATTTTCCTTTACACATAGCCGTAGGAAAATGAACACAACGAACATTGTTCTGATGGGCTGCGTATCCATATGTGGCTGGGAGGCGTGACCACCTTAATGAATATTGTCGGCTTACTTCTAAAACCTCGTATGTCCCAACGCTCTTTCTACCCATTATATTCTTCAAGACTGGTCACTCCTCCGAGACACATATTTATGCGCAATCCATCAAAAACTTTTCGTAGTGTTCATTTTCCTGTGCTACCGTGTAAAGGAAAATAGACCTTATCATACCGTATTGTAGGGATGTTGTTTTCATGGCGAATTTAAGCACTCCTACAGTTTAATGTCTTTAAGGTTCATTTTATTTTACACTCATGCATAGGAAAATGAACACAACGAAAATTGTTCTGATGGACTGTACATCCATATGTGGCTGGGAGGCGTGACCTCTCTTAATTGATAGGAATTGCATTGGGAGATACGAGGTTTTAGAAGTAAGCCATCGATATGTGATATACCAGACAAATTGTGTGACTATAATCTTTTTTCCTTTCTAATTTGTATTGCCTGTTTGTACCTCGCCTTGAAATCACACTGATCGGCATCACGTCACTAGATACTGTAACATAGATTACGTCTAAAGAATTCTTGAGAATATAGGAATGGAGTTTTACAAAATAAATATCCCGTCTTAACTTCAAATTTACTAACTGCATGTATCAGTACGATGATAGTTGCAGTAAAGAAACACATCTCTCCTCAGCTACGAGTCAAGAGTTATTTAAGGCTTACTGTTCTATTTCGTGAGTATTCTCTGTTTTAACTTAGGCTAACATGAGTAACTGTACGCATAAGAAATAATTACAATAACTTAACACTTCTCTCTCCGATCGCTGGTCAGTCGGGATTTAAGTAGAAGAACTTTATATTCAATTCTATTATTTACCCGAATAATCAGATTTCATTTTCACGGCCGCATTGTGCTCGAAGTCAGCCTTCAGCGCATTGTTTTTTTCACGAATCAAAATTTAGCATTTTCAAGTGATTTAGAAATGGAACAGAGAAAGACTGGCCTGAAAGGAGTGTTAGAGACATTATTGTAAGAAATGAAACTTCTCCGAAATGCTATAGAGGTCCATCGGATTCTCCGAAAACATGACCTCCCCATAGAGGTCATCACAGTAGTTATCCTCAGTCCCTCCATTCCACGCTCGATTCTTGGAATGAATTTTAAAAAGGACTGTCGAAAGAAAAACAAACGCAGACTAATAGAACTATGACGATAGATTAATTATATGCTATTACTATAATATACGTACCTAACTGCTCTAGACTTCAACAGAGTTATATTGTCTAGGTTGTCTTAGGCACAATTCTGTTTCTTACTAGCATGTATCAATTCTTTTCCTTACTCTAATTTACTTCTCACATTCCCCTAATAATGATGAATGATTTTGCGATTTTCCCGCGTGCAACCGCTCTCCGTTCAATAACTTTACAATCGTAAACATCTGATTTTCTTGCTCAATTATCCTCCTATCCTTCTTCTTCTCTCCCTTGGAGGATTTCCACCCTTCCTTGGGTTCTTCCCTAAACGATTAATTATTCAAGCCTTACCTATATAAGTTACCAATTTATTGTAACCATTATGGTAGTAAAATGGCCACTATAATGATACTGTAAAACCGAAGATGTCCTTAAAGGAGAACTAAAGGTGAAATGGAATTTTATCTGAATTTCTATTAAGACCTAAAGGGTTATTAGGCCCAGTTTGGTGTAGGAATAAAAGGTGAATTATGGCAACAATAAATGGTAGGACGAAATGAAATGTGAAAAAGAGGGTTACAGTGGCATGTCTCTAAACAGTCTTTTATAAGGTGCGCCCGTCCCATTTTTTCGGAACATAGTAAACATTTCTGTTTTGTCTGTATGCTTTATTTTTATTTACCCCTATTAGCCACCGTATTATGCCCCTCATTTCTATTTTCGTTATGTTTTCTACAGTTGTCCTCATTCTCCCAATTACGTTACAAAATACCTCTAGTGACCACTTATTTTTACACTGTGAAGCAATTTGTTGCTTTTCAATATACTTAACTCTTAAAACTATTTTTTACATTTTTTTGCTGCTATCTGCAGTCTCTTTCCCTTTCAGTGTATTAGGTCGAAGAGATATTAAACACGGGAGGTTGTGGGTTCGGATCACACTATTGCCCGGTTGGCCAATTTTGTTCTGTTCTTAACATTTGTACGTACTTAAAACGACCTAATATATTGAAGGCTTATTTAGAGAAATGTTCGTTGTTACTTTCAGTGAATGTTGCGAACGTATTTGTTTTACCTCGTAAAACAAGTCCCAGCCTCTAATGATGTGATCGACCCCACTGGGACACGTCACAACGAACCGGCTTACAGAAACACTGATAAAATAGGATATAGGATTTAGATTTCCACTTGTTTGGCTTCTATTAAATCACGAAGCTGCTCACCACGTGCTAGGGGGTATGTTCAGTCCCATTGGATGTGACGTAAGCAGACGCGGGCGGGCGCTGAAAGTTGTACCACGTGGACCATACGGGCGGTAAGTGGCAAGGCTGGTGGGAGGTAATCGAAGGACGCGTTAAAGCAATCATTACTATGGGGCGTCTCAACTCAGTGGTGACGGGACGCCAGTGTTGATTGTGTGGACAGACTCGTGGTATCGTGTCGTGTGTTCTCGCTCTTAAAGAAGTGTCGCTTCATTTTAAGAATATCGCTCAGTGAGGTAAATGTAAATGTGAAGAGTGCATGTGAAAAATTAGAAACGGCGATGTGCAAGTGATTACTTAATAAGAAGTTCAAGTTGATTTAACTCGTTCATGTTTACGATAGGAATATACAGCACGTGCGTAGGATCTTAAAAACGTCCCCGATTTTTTTACTAGTGAGGAGGAAATTACGTATTAATTACACTAATAAAAAGTGTAACGGCAAAGTTACCTCCGATTAAGATATATTTTCAATTTTAATTAGTATAATAGTTAATCACAACGTTCAGCTAAAATACTAATGTATTTAGGAGTAACATTATTTTTGTTATTTCTTATATGTTTATTAATTTTTTATTACGTTTAAGGGACAATGCTATCATATTAATCATGATATTAACTCCCTGTTAGGATTAGTTGTTGACTTTCAGCATCCTGACCCCAACGTCATGGATTCAAACCCGGCAGCGGTAGTCAGATTTGGGAAGGGCTGAAAAGAGTCTATTCGGCACACCATTTCGCAAGTTGTAGGCTTATGAAAGATCTCTCGTGACACTTTGGTGATAACCCGACAAAATTAATTGAATTCTGTCATATTTTTCCCAACAAAAGATCTTGTTCACACCGCTATTTGATAGAGCAAAACAGAACGCTGAAATTGACGCACATGCTGATTAATGGTGTCAAATTAAATTCGCTGCTCACGTTAGCTGAAGCCATTTTTTTATTATTGTCGTTAAAGCTATTTGTTTCACGTACAATTACGTAGCCATTTTTACGATTTTAGGAGACGCCGAGATGGCGGAATTTTGTCTTGTAGGAGTTATTTTACATGCTATTAAATCTACCGACACGAGGCTGATGTATTTTAGCACCTTCATTTTACTAGCGGCCCGAGCCGAGATAGAATCCGCCAAGTTAAATTCGCTACCTTATTATTTCCCCATCTGATGTCGAGGATGAATCATTCAACTTTCCTTTTCTATTTCGGTTTACAAGAAACGTATTATCAGTTCCCTTGAACTGCGACGCACTTCTTTCTGTCAACCATAGGAAGTGTTGCATTTATATTTGGCGTCTTGGGAGCCAGTTACAAATCTCATTGGCCCCATTGCTACATCAACATAAACGTTTTGAAGCCTTCGTAATATTTCTGAGGGAAATTTGTATAGGAAAATAGGACATAAAAACCATGGCATTAATCAATATTTATACCGGGGAGGGAACAGTTGGCAATTCATGATAATACCCGTGATTGTGAGACTCATTCTGGAGTGACATCATAAGTGTAGCCAACACGAACCTCAAATGATATTCTGATGTACTATTTACGCCAACTTAATATTCATATCGGGAGACTTTTTATATGTGACGTATAAAACATACAGTCTTTAAATTTGACATTATTATTAATAATAAACGTAATAATAATAATAATAATAATAATAATAATAATAATAATAATAATTTCGTGTGGCTATTTCTAGCCGAGTGCAGCCCTTGTAAGACAGACCCTCCGACGAGGGTGGGCGGCATCTGCCATGTGTAGGTAACTGCGTGTTATTGTGGTGGAGGATAGTGTTATGTGTGGTGTGTGACTTGCAGGGATGTTGGGGACAGCACAAACACCCAGCCCCCGGGCCATTGGAATTAACCAATGAAGATTAAAATCCCCGATCCGGCCGGGAATCGAACCCGGGACCCTCTGAACCGAAGGCCAGTACGCTGACCATTCAGCCAGCGAGTCGGATATAATAATAATATTAATAATAATAATAATGTAGTGTCAACATCTTAGTACCATTTCTTGATACGGGGTCGGGAATGAGATAAGATACCTTTTAAGGCACGGTTTTACGGACGGATGCTCTTCCTGACACCAACGTCAGTTGAGGACCTATTTAAGATGAATGATGGAGAAGGAAAATGGGTAATGAGATGGAGGGAATCGGCTGTGGCCTATGAATAGGAACTGTCCCAGCATTTGCCTGGGAACCACAGAAAACCATTCTCGAGAGAGCCGGCGGTAGGTCTCGAACCCACGCGTTTTCCAAATGCAAAGCTCCCGCGACCAGCCCGCTGGCTTATTATTAACATAATTAGTAATTTTTTTTTTTTTTTGCTAGTTGCTTTACGTCGCACCGACACAGATAGGTCTTATGGCGACGATGGGACAGGGAGGGGCTAGGAGTGGGAAGGAAGCGGCCGTGGCCTTAATTAAGGTACAGCCCCAGCATTTGCCGGGTGTGAAAATGGGAAACCACGGAAAACCATCTTCAGGGCTGCCGACAGTGGGATTCGAACCTACTGTCTCCCGAATACTGGATACTGGCCACACTTAAGCGACTGCAGCTATCGAGCTCGGTAATTAGTAATTGAGTGGTTCAAACTGTTGAAGCGCTGGCCTTCTGGAAGTTGGTTGGTTTAATCCCAGCTCAGTCTGGAGTGTCTGAAAATAATTAAATATCCTAGTGTCGGTAGATTTAGCTACTGGCACATAAAATACATAATCTAGAGGGACAAATTTCCGGCGCCTTAACTTCTCCGCAAAGTAGTTAGTGTTATGTAAAACAAGCATTATTATTATTATTATTATTATTATTATTATTATTATTATTATTATTATTAATTTAATTATTACTAGATGGATTATGTCCGGTAGCTGTATATCTTGGCTGCACCTTAATAATGATTATGGATTTCCTCTTTCGGTGCTGATTTTAATTTTTGTTCTTGTGGTTTTCTTCAACGACGTCATGCTGGCACCGTTATCCATTAGAAATTCAAAACGTGCCTGGAGTGTATTATTGGCTCAATTGCTTCTCTCACTGTTCAGCTTCAACGAAAAGTTTAGACCTTACACGAAGGTGGTGCAGGCAGCTTAGAACATTATTATTATTATTATTATTATTATTATTATTATTATTATTATTATTATTATTATTATTATTATTATTATTATTATTATCACCTTGTGCATTGGCCGCGCAAGTTAAGGCGCTACGGCTATAGACCCAGCTGTGTATTCGGGAGGCGAGTGCGTTCGAATCCCGTTGTTGGTTGTCCTGAGAATGGTTTCCCTTTTCACTTTCAGGCAAATGGCAAAACAGTTCCTATTCATAGGCCAAAGCCGATTTCTTCCACTTCCTTACCCAATTTTATTCACCATAATTTATTCTATCTTCATTAGCTTCTGAAATGAGGTTGGCGGTAGGAAGTGCATGCGGGTGTAAAAACATGCCTTATATTTTCATCTCACGTCATTCCTGACTTCCTATCAGGAAACGGGACTAAATATTAGACAAATAATATTATCATGATTATTATTGGACATGAAAAGTGATTATCAATCATTTGTGAAATCATTTGTAATTATATGAATAGTTTAAATAATTGCTATATTTATTAACACGTAGTTTTGAAAGAAACATTTAAATAAGCGTTATTATAATCGTAATCCAGTAGGTTGCCAACGAAAGATAAAATACAGAGTAAGCACGACATTTTTGAATTTCATTAATGTACGTTACGGTACCTACAACTTTGTGTGAAATTTGAACCACTAGAGTCTGAATTTCTATTCCGAAAATGTTGTTTGCACTGGCAGGTAATCGACCTTTGCTGCTCATAAAAAACTAATGACAATGTTAATTTGTTCTCACATATTTCAAAGGAAGAATGTGAAGGAGAGTTTTTTATTTAAATTTTGTGAAGTCTTCGTACCATTAAACTCGTTGATAACTTTCGATGCACAGTTTTAGTATTATTTTAGGTGAGTAAAGCAGTGTGAATGATTCCTTAAGGGAATCTCATAATTCCATAGTGCTTGAGGGGGTGGGGGGAGGGGCATGATAACCTCACTGGCTTCTCACTAAGGTGGTCGAGGTTCGAATCCAGGACAGAGCGCGTGGGTTTTTTTGAAATCAAAATCCACGTTCTCCATGGTTGGGATTTCACTTAAAACAGGATATCCCGTAAGGATGATTCCGATACCAACAGCCACATAAAGCTTTAAACTTGCTTGCTTTTTCCGTTAATGTGGTTACATTACTGAGTTCTGTTAAGCGTTTGCTGTAATACAATCGAACTTGTCAAGCAGGATGTGATGATTCTATCATTCCACCACATTTGCTTGTCTGGAAGCAGTGAGCGAAATAGAGCGGATCACCAAGTCACACTTCATGGGATCTAACACGAATTCATAGCAAACTCAGTTTAGATCGCTCGAGTACCTGTTGCATCCCCCGCGATAGGAACAATACCGCTTTAATAATACAGCAACGGTAGCGACTATTGGCAGGGGAAATAAAGTCAATTAATAACTTGCGGACCACAGATATACATTAACTTCCAATTAATTATTTCGTAATAAATTGGATTAAATTTGACCTTAACTTCGTGGTAGATTCGCGGGTGCGGTCTGTATAGATCATATGGTCTTGGTGTATTTTTCTACTTATTTCCTAGCCGAATTGAGTAGCTGGGACGGTAGAGCCCTGGCCTTCTGAGCTCAACTTGGCAGATTCGATTCTGGCTCAGGCCTGTGGTATTTGAGGGTTCACAAATACGTCAACCTCGTGTCGGTAGATTTACGGGCACGTAACAGAACTCCTGTAGGATAAAATTCCGACTCCTCAGCGTCTTCGAAAATCGTAAAATTAGTTAGTGAGACTTAAAAACCAATAACATTGTTAATTTCTTCTAGCAGTTCAAAGGGCTAGAATTGAGAAGCAATCGGCCTGGTGATAAAATGGGACAGGGCTGCCACGGTGAAAAGCGATCCTACCATCTCCCAAATACTAGCTCATAGTTCCGTGACTCAAACAACGCAGTGAATTAGCTACATGTTGACTAGTTTTGCGACCACATGCCCTTCCTAACACCAACCCTATGTGGAGGAGTGTTTTCCTCTATTACGTGCTCCTGTGGTGGCTGGTAGGGTTTCGCGTTCTAATTAAACGAAGAAATTTATATAATTGGTCTGTTAATTTACTTCCGATGGTAGAACTTCCTTCTCATCTCAGTCCGGTGGTATGTTAAGGTGCTGAAATACGGTAGCCACGAGATTTACCGGTTCGTGAAATAACTCCTGCGGGACGAAATTCCTGCACCTCGGCATCTAAGAAAAGAGTCAAATTAGTTAGTGGGACGTAAACCATTATTATGATTATTATTATTATTATTATTATTATTATTATTATTATTATTATTATTAGGGGCTACCTGGCCGAGGTGGTAAAGGCGTGCTTGGTACTTCCGAAAGGACGTGGGTTCGATACTCCGTCAGAAGCCGACAAATTTAAGAGGGAAATTTCCACTTCTGGAGATGCACATGGCACTGAGACTCACTCAGCCTACACAAAAAATGAGTAGGTACCAGGTTATTTCCCTGGGGGCAAAGGCGGCCGGGCGTTGAACTAACCACTCTACCCCCAACAAGTACCGAGGTTACGGATAATGGAAGTCTTTATATTCCACTCTTCCAAGGGTCTTCATGGTCTATACGGAAATTGATTTTATTATTATTATTATTATTATTATTATTATTATTATTATCATAAACTAGCAAATGTACCCGTGCTTCGCCGCGGTATTCTACATTGTATACGGATTTCTCCGTAAATTACTGTAAATGCAGTGAGTAAGACTACACTAAATTGCACCTACAAACGGACTTCACCATCAGTCGACTCGTTCAGTGTTCTACATGGTTGATCCTGTGACATTTTCACGTATCTCCTATATTTATGTGTTAGATTCAGTTATTCATTGAATGGGGTGAAATTTGGTCCATTTTTCACATACTACTTTATTTTTTGATACTCATGTGACCCTGGAATCATAAAATTGTGCGAACATATGGCCACTGGTCATGTCAATGTGCCTGCCCAATGTCATGATTGCATCTTTCATATAAGTGTGCCAAACGATAACATACATGTGTAAAAAGTACAACATTAACTTGAACTCAGGAAATGCCGTACTATTTTACGAATAAGGGACAGAGATACGACAAAATGTCACAGGCCCAAAGTTGTAGATCTCTCCAAATTGAAACGCGATCTTTTGTGATACGACTTACGGTTTAGCCACCAATTATTCCGAAAGGAACGTCTGCACCGTCGTTAAAATTGCATCCATATTTCGATATTTTCTGGGGCCAAAAGTTATACATTTGCATGGCCTGGAAGTTGTATTTCCTCCAAGAAAAGATTGTCCAGGTTTCAGGATTAGCACTCGCATATATACGGAGTAATTAAGGAAGAAAGTAATACAGTTGAGAAAGTTTAAATTAACAGAGAATAGGATTATAACTGAGAACAGCGGGATTAGTACAAATATGTAAATTCTAAGTGAATGTATTGGAAAATCAAATGCCCCTAAATTAATTATGCTGGTATGAGTTATGGATATACGAAAGCGGTAACAGAGGAGAAATTTAAGCGCAGGGATTCTTAGGTAAACATATAAGAAGATGACTAATGGTGTTATTACTGCCATGGTAACCTGTAGGTTCGTTGTCGGTCTGTCGGTCACTCAATGCAGAGCATGATACCCGCAGAAAGTAGTAAATTTCTCCGTCATTTGAAGAGTAAGGTAAATTATGAACATAACGAAAGTTATTTATAATGAAAATGCGTTTCACATACGGTCTACGGAGTTTACAAAAAAAACAAAAAAAACAATAGTATAAGAGAAAAAGGAGGAAAACCGTTCTGGTTCCTATAAACCCCCCGTCTATTTAAGGATTTTAACATGGTATGCTCATCGAAACCTTCCCCGGGATGTGTATAATCTAAATATGAAATTTGGTTGAGATCTATCCAGCCATTTCGCCGTGATGGTGGAACAAACAGACAAACAGACACGAAAAATAAAAACCACCGATTCGGTCTTGAGTTGACCTAAAACGGATAAATATCTAAAAAATTGGCAAAACAAACGAAATTACAGACAGCGGACCCCCTACAACTTTATTTATATAGATGCTACCCGATCCAGTCAGAACTCACCAGTGGATCACGTTTTTAAACCCGTGATGGGCCTTGGCTTGCCTGCTAACCAAGAACATGATCAGCTGATACAACAGTGTAACGCGGCCAGCGTATCAACAGCCTCGGCCGTATTGCTTGATTTTCACGACCGGAAACGCTACCGCTCGTACCCGACAGCTCACCAATTTCCCGTTCCGAGAATTAAAATACCTCAACTTGCCGTGAGTCGAATCCGTGACCTCTAGGTAAGAGGCAGACACAATACCTCTATGCCAGATTTGATTTAATATACTTAATTCTATTTCGTACCATTCCGAGTTCACATTCTCCGCTTGGGAATAATTGGGCAATTTTATTTTACGAGTACTGTATTATAGAGTTAAATTGTGTTAATAAATTAATTCGTTTCCGATAAGAAAATCCGTGTTAGATAAGCGTATCCTAGCAACACGTAGATTACGCAGTACACAGAATGTATTGTGAAAACCTGTCGCGTGTGCTTACGGAAGTATTACACAATCTTACATTAATCCATACGTCCATAATATCAGTAGGGCGAATGTTACGATCTTTTTCTTCCTACTGCTGGACTGAGGTGCTGGGTCGGTTAATTCAATCTTAGACATCGTTTCTACCCGATAGCGTTTGGAGTGATTCGTTGAGAATATAAAACCAAACCCCATGGCGCAACAGTACCGAAGGGCCATGGCCTGCCGAGCGGCCGCTGCCCAGTCCTATGTCCTGCATATTACGAGGGGTCGTGTGGTCAGCACGACGAATTCTCATGGCTGTTATTCTTGGTTCTTTACACCGGGGCCGCTATCTCACCATCAGATAGCTCCTCAACTGTAATCACGTAGACTGAGTGGAACTCGGTGGACCAGCCATCACATCCAGGTAAAAATCCCTGACCTGATCGGGAGTCGAACCCGGGGCCTACGGGTAAGAGGCAGGCACGCTACCCCTACACCGCGGGGCCAGCCTAATTGAGAATGTAGTGGATATATATTCGGTTATCCCTCAATATAATTCCTTCAAAACTATATTTCGGCACATCCACTCGTCTAAACGACCATAGATAAGTTCTTACTTTCGATTTCTCTTTACCTAGCGACTTGATGGCGTGGTTCAGGCTATGAGGCTGTTAACTTTGGTTCCGCCCTGATGATGATTTTCGTGGTTTCACATTTTCACACTAGACACTCCAAACGCTATCGGCTACAACGGGAAGGGAAGAGAAGAAAATTATGTAGATAGCCCCTTTCTAGCAAGCGTATAGAAATATTTAGTGACATAAGATTTTGAGAGAGTACTTACCTAGCAACTCTGCTTTCAGGGGACGGAGGACTGTCCCCCACCATCGGCTGTCCTGAGAATGGTTTTCCGTAGTTTTCCATTCTTCTGCACGAAGGCCAGGATATACCCTATTATAGGTCACAGGCCCCCACCCCTCACCTTCTCCACACTTCAAATCACTGCTTCAAATCTTCGTGGCTTGAGAATAATAAATGAAAAACCGAGCGTTTTGGCCGCGCTGTTAGGGACGCGCAGCTGTGAGCTTCCATTCGGGAGGTGGTGGGCTCGAACCCCACTATCGGCAGCCCTGAAGATGGTTTCCCATTTTCACACCAGGCAATTGCTGGGGCTGTAACTTAATTAAGGCCACGGCTGCTTCCTTTCGACTTCTAGCCCTATCTTATCCCATCGTCGCCGTAAGACTGTGCGACGTAAACCAACTTGTAAAAATAATGATTTTTTAAAAGTAATATATCGGCTGTCCCATCGCATACTACAGGAAACGTAAATTCGTTACTTCCATTGCCTTATAATATTTCCAATTGTGGTTTAATACGGCACTAACACATCCAAGGTTTTCAGCGATGTAGGGATGTGAAATGGCTAGGATTAAGAAAGTAGTGACCTTGGTCTTAATTAATGTGCAGCCTTGTATTAAAATGGAAAACCATCCTCGGAAGTTGATGGGTTCCAAATCCACCGTCGGTAGCTTGAGGACACTGTAGTTTTCCGTGGATGCCCATAATCATACCAGGCAAATGCTGGGACTACAAATACTAGAATTAATTAATTACGTCTCCGTGGAGCGCATTTCTCCAAAGACTCCCCGAGATTGTCAGTATTTTACCAGAATGGTGTGAAAATTTACAATGTGTGTTTTTACAGTAAATAAAATGGTTGCGTTATATATTAGATTTTTGGCTTCGAGAATACCATCAAACCAAAACCCATGGCACAATATCCCCGAAGGGCCATGGCCTAGCAAGCGACTGCTGCTCAGCCCGAAGGCCTGAAGATTACGAGGTGTCGTGTGGTCGACATGAGGAGTCCTCTCGGCCATTATGTTTGGCTTTCTAGACCTGGGCCGCTATCTCACCGTCTGATAGCTCCTCAAGTTGTAATGAAGTAGGCTGAGTGAATCTCGGACAGACTTCAGATCCAGTTAAAAATCACTGATCTGGGCGGGAATCGAACCGGGGGCCTCCGGGTAACAGGCAGGCACGCTACCCCTACACCGCAGGGTGAATACCATTGAAACTTTTATTTATCTAGAAATTGTTCAACAAGTAGTACAAACACATATGCACAGAAGGACATGGTTATACATCAACTTGCTGTAGAGCAGGCTCGAGACAGTCAAGTGAAGTCGTTTTTAATTTGTTCAGGTTATATTTAAGGGAGACTGGGAACCTGAAGCGTAGTAAAGGAAAGGGCACATTCTAGCGGTAAAGGGAACAGCGCTCCACTGAGACGTAAAGGCGCTTGCTTTTTGAGCATCGCTACAGCTGAGTGCACAAGGCTTTCTGATAGTGTATGGTGTGGTTATCACAACGCATGCGGCCATGTCACCGACACCGGACACAGTGACACACAATAACAAGTGAAACTTTGTGGCGTGCGCGGGCTAGTTCTTAAGTCGTGCGCGCGGGTGTCTCTCTTACTCGAGAAACTTCGCTTTCTGATAATTTTTAAAACAAGTGAGTTTTCACGATCGTGAAAAAAATCGGGTTGGAAATTCACTTCATTTGTGAATGAAGTCACATTTTGTAGATTTAAACAAAACTATAGTAATATACACTCCGTAAAATAGATTAATATAGTGAAAAATGCTTTCCTTCAAAATACAGTCGTGATTGCGAAAGTCATCTGTTTTATTTATAACCCATTCGTAGCTAGGAATAATATCCTTAATTTTGTTTTAGAAGTGAAACTCTTTGTTGGATGCAAAGTATTCTTTGCGCTGTGAGTGTGAAAACTATAGCTTCAGAGATACTGGTTAATATTTTGGATGGATCATAGTTATAGGGACTTAAATGAAATCCATATTTCATCAATCTAGTAATTAGAAATATGGGTATATTGCTGGTATTACAGAAGAACAGGAAAATTCTAGGCTGTCTTAAGGGTGGTTTTTCTGACTAGAGGTATAGATATACTGGAGTTCAGACTGTGAGCATAACACATTTCTTTAATTTTTCGTTTTCTATATTTCTACTCCTTTAGGTGAATATTTTCTGGTACTGTGTGCAAGAGGAACGTAAGATGTACGTGTTCGTATCTATTTTCAACCTGAAAAGCAGTCTTTGACCAGGTTAAGAGTAAAGTTCTGGCGCATTGTGATGCCACCTTTCAGATCTCAGACTTCAGATATTATAAAATTCTTGGAATTACTTTTTAAACATACCCAGTACTTATACATTTTTTAATGAACATTCGTACATTTTGTTAGAATTTATATCGTAGTTTTTTAGTAAAGTGCTCTCGATCGAAATGACAAGCTGTTGTGTTATAAAATCTTAGCCGCGATTACAGCGCTTTCTCTGTCGTTAGTTCTGAGTTAAATCAACACGCACGTCAGGCGCACATTCCTCGGCTGTTGGTGTAAAATATACAAAGTGGAGTGAAGTACGTGTGACGCACAAAGTCAAGAAACCCGAGTGCAGACATGGAGGAAGAAGACAGAACAACGGAATGGGCCCTATTGTTCCCCCTTAAAGCCGGGCTGTTTGCTGTGAAATCATCCCTGGCTGTTGGAGCCGGGGAAGCCAAGGAACTGACTGTTAAAGAAGGGATGAGTATCCCTGAGGAGATGTGTGGGGGTGGAAGGTTGAGGATGAGAAGACGCTCCAGTATGTCAGATCTGGACAAGCTGACATCTTCAGGGGCTTTACTGCCGGATGTGGTCCGTCATACACATGGATACGACTCTGTACCCCACAGTCCGGCGTTATCACGGAGAAGTCAAGCAAGGAGTGTTCAGGGAAGTATTGGAGACCTCATGAATCTCAAACGTTTTGGTGGGAGCGCCGGAAGTGTCCGTAGCGAGACGCTGATTGCCCGCACAGTACCGCTGTCCACAGTGACTTCCCGCACCGGATCTCCGCGACTCAGCCCTGAACGCGACGCTGAGGTTGAAGAGGCTCTGTGTTACGTTCACACGCGTCTCAGTCTTCTAGGGGCGTCACAACCGTCCCCAAATGTTATTGTGGATGACCAGACGGACGCCAACGTCAAATTAACCAGCTCCCAACGCACTGAACGTCTGTCCAGACTGATACGACAACAGCGGAACTCCGTAATGCGAAATTCAGCGGTAAGTACCTACCCTTCTAAAACATTATGTGGTCGTTTATTTAGAGTGTTTATGTGTCTTGGGTAGACATAAATGAACAAGAAATATAGGAATTTTTACTAAAAATGCCAAAATCAAAACCAATTAAAACAAACCATTAAATAAATTTACATTTATTAGTAATAAATCCAAATTACCGTAAATTGTATAAACATTAAATAATACCACCAGTAAAGTTAATGAAGCTAACAAGGATTTTGTTACCCGGTCGTTGGTTATTGTTAAGAAGTTTTGATTGATGTGGTAAATGTGATGTGTGTTGAATACTAAAAACGTGGCCATCACCGCTCTACTTCTCCTTCTCTCTTTACCTGGTGCGGCACTATGTGAGCAAACATAGGAGTTGTGTGATTAATTCCATATAATATAAAAGATAATCATAGGGGGCGTGCTAATGTAAGTGTTAGGACCAAGTGTCTAGAACTTGTAAAAATGTAAGGGAATAATCCTAAAAGGTTATTAAATAGAATAAGTGAGAATAATGGAATAAAGATAAAAGTTCTTCCATTATGACTAGCCGGTCCAATAAGGGAAGGTATTAACAGACATGAAAGTAGTGAGAATATTCGCTGGTATACTAAACAATGGTAGGGAATTGGTCTTAATTTCATATTGATTTTTATTACTTTATTGACCACCTAATGAATACAACATATTTTTCAGTAGGACTAGTTTCGGTCGATGTAAACGTCCATCGTCAGCTATTATTAGCAGGATGGTTTAAAGAAGGACATAGTTTCATTAAAATTGAATATCTTGATACAAACGTCAAGTCGAACTGAATCTTTAAAAGCTGTGACCACAAACATGGTTGCAAAAACACACACTTGTACACAATTAAACTGTTCAGTATGGTCAGTGTACAAGAATTATTATCTTGAAACTAGTCCCAGTAAAAAGTGTTGTATTGATTAGTTGGTCAATAAAAATGATTAAGAAAGTCATATCCATCAATAAAATGAAATTCATTCCTTATACGTAGGAATTTGGTCGTAATGAGGAGATTCGATGGCGGAATCATGTTATTTAAACCCGTTTTTACATTAAGCTGCTTTCTTAAGGTCAACAAATTTCTATTAAAAAATTGTTAAAACACGTCTACCTGTTCAATACTCTCTATTAACTATTCAGTTGCAATAAATAGTACATTTTTAGTACATGTGGAAAAATCTAAGTTCCCAGTGAGGGAATTGCTAGGCGGGCAAAAATTCCATTGTTGCGATTTATCTCCCCTATGCCTCTACTGATGGGCTTCTGATAAATTCATGTGTCCTTAGCCAGAGAGGAGATGTTCCCTACTAGGTGGCCCGCCTCTCCTCTCTGGGGTGGAACGAAAGTTTAGTTAGATAGATTTCATCTGTATACACCCCAGCGTCAGTGGGTAGGACGTGACATATCCCGCTCTGATGACTCATGCGTCAGGCCTAAGACGAAATGCTGGTTTTACGGAGGAAACACCTGAAAACCCTTACATCTAGTTCATGTTTCAGTCCCTATGGGATCATCCTCAGCTAATATAAAAATCATAAAAAATACATGTTGAAATAAACTGAATACAGACATTTTAAAATACACATGTAACAAACGAACACATTAAAACCATCTTTAAAACATGTTGCTGTTTCTCCGTCTAAAAAGATCATCAAGTTCTGATACGTGAGAGTGCTATCTGATGAGGTAGTAGGAACATGAGAGGCTAGAATATTCTCCTTTAGTACAGCGAACAGATTCTTGCTTGATAAGTTGTCAGAATGGAACAATTAGTGTACATAGCTGTGTTTGAGAAACCAAAATAGTGGGGATTTCCAGCCTCAGAGTGGGTACACTCATGTTCGAATCGTCAATACGGAGAAAAAAATGAAATCCATTTGTTGTATCTTTAAGCTATTATTATTATTATTATTATTATTATTATTATTATTATTATTATTATTATTATTATTATTATTATTATTATTATATATTGTTGTAATACAACGAATTGACGCCATGGGCGACTTACGTAAAATTTCCGACGTTTCATTCTCACTACCAGGTGTTCTGCAGCAGTTAGTTACAATCAGCGATCCTGTCAGCGAAACCGAAACTCTCTGTGTAGACGCAGTGAAATGCTGAGAGAATTTTTCCATGTAAACACCCTTTTCCACTTGATTTCTTTTACATTACGAATGACTTTGTACGGATTTTCTAGTTTCAAAAATCCACCATCACGGTCTTAAAGAAACCCACATTGTTATGTGTAAGAAATTTGTTCGTTATTTACTGGACCACCGACTCCGGTTTCTATATCTTTTAGAGCATGAGTATGAGTTTTGTAAACCTCTCCGTGGTTTTCTCAGAGCAATTATTTTAGAACTCCCGAAAAATGACAGTATTTTACCACGAAGTTGAGAGAGTTTATATGTCTGAAAATAGATATATGGGTAATGAAACCCATCATATCCGGCACCGCGGTGTAGGGGGAAACGCGTCCGACTGTCACTCGGCGGCTCCGGTTCGATTCCCGGCTGGGTCAGGGTTTATTAATTGTAATGATTAATATCCCTGGCCTGAGGACTGGGTGTTTGTGACGTCCTTAATCTTCCTTTCCTCACACACAACATTCTACACTACCGACATACCAATTACACGCAGGTTCATGCAATGTGGTGCCAGTAGGGACAAAAGATCCACATGGGTCGACGACCCGAACAAATAGCATTAAATAAAGAAACCCATCATTCATTCCAAGAAACAAGAGGGTTACACTCTACTAGATCGCTCGGATGTTTAGAAAGGTGAAAATTGTGCAAAAGTGATGTGAAACGATACCTAGAGTGGAAGAGAGGAGAGATCCTTCCTTTATGCTTGTCGGGGATCCACCAACCCACCCTTAGAAATATTCTTACTTATATAGAAAAAAACCGATACTGTTTCAGTCTGTAAGTGTGGCCATTCCCTGTGTTCCTATTGGCTGCAGGGTAGTCACTATTGTCTTCCATAGAGTTCGCATGATGTGGGGCCCACTGCTACCATATTACGTGAAAATAATGAAACCGTGGTGTTTGTATCTGACGTGTGCCGCATGTATTTGTAGAATCCGCGACGTAACTATCCATTTGTCTTGTCACTAGCCAATAATACTATCACAGGTTATACTAAAGGTCTGCGGGCCGCTTCGTGGCGCTAAGTGGTGGTGGAGGTGGGGGGGGGGGGGGGGCGCTAATGCCACCAGTACCCCTTTGCCCCAAGCCCAGTGGTCTTGTTGCTAGCCGGACCTGATCATTCCAGACCAGTGGTCTTGTCACTAGCCGGGTCTCACAAATCCAGCCCAATTGTCTTGTCACTAGCCGCACCTAACCAGTCCAGATCAAGGGTATTGTCACTATATGGACGTATCTCATATACTGTCCTACAGGACCTACTTGTCCCTTGTCTGGCCTACTTTCTTAAGTTGGCAGCCTAGTGTATCGCGCTGCGACATTGTATAAGCCGTGTCATGTTCGATTCTTAATCTTTCCTTTGCGGTCCATCCGAATGTTTAAATTTTGTGTTCATTTTCCTATGCTTGTATGTAAAGTAAAATGAATTTTACCGTACCGCTGTAGGAATGTATGTTTGCATGACGAATTCACTCACTCCTATAACATAGTGTATTTAAGGTCCATTTTCTATTAGACTTCCGCATGGGAAAGTGAACACAACGAATTGTTCTGATGGACTGCTTGTCCGATTGTGGCTGGGAGGTGTGACCGCTCTTCAGGAGTATAGTGGGTAGGAAGAGCATTGTGATATACGAGGTTTGGTTTCTTCACCGATCATATGAAAGTTATAGTATCAGAAATGTAAGAAATATTTCACATGTTTAATGTTCCTAATGTAGGGGGATCCCGCCTCTGTGGTGTAGTGGTTACCGTGATTAGCTGCCACCCCCGGAGGTCCGGGTTCGATTCCCGGCTCTGCCACGAAAATTTGAAAAGTGGTACGAGGGCTGGAACGGGGCCCACTCAGCCTCGGGAGGTCAACTGAGTAGAGGTGGGTTCGATTCCCACCTCAGCCATCCTCGAAGTGGTTTTCCGTGGTTTCCCACTTCTACTCCAGGCGAATGCCGGGATGGTACCTAACTTAAGGTCACGGCCGCTTCCTTCCCTCTTCCTTGTCTATCTCTTACAATCTTCCCATCCCTCCACAAGGCCCCTGTTCAGCATAGCAGGTGAGGCCGCCTGGGCGAGGTACTGGTCATTCTCCCCGGTTGTATCCCCCGACCAAGAGTCTGAAGCTCCTGGACACTGCCCTTGAGGCGGTAGAGGTGGGATCCCTCGCTGAGTCCGAGGGAAAAGCCGAACCTGGAGGGTAAACAGATGATGATGATGATGTAGGGGGATCACTTGTGTAGGGGGCAACGCGTCCGCCTGTCACCCGGCTGCCCCGGATTCAATTCCCGGCCGGGTCACGGTTTTTAATTGTAATGATTAATATCCCTGGCCTGGGGACTGGGTATTTGTGACGCCCTTAATCTTCCTCTCCTCACACACAACATTCCACACTACCGCCATTCCAATTACACGCTGGTTCATAAAATATGGTGCCAGTAGGGCAAAAGATCCACCACATGGGTCGACGTCCCGAACAAATAGCATTAAAAAAAGGGGTAGCACTCCTGTCAGCGTTTTGAAACACACTGTCGTATTCGTGAAATAAGTCGATCTCTAGTATTAAAGGATGTAGGGCGCTGAGAAAATTTTTTTCTTCTTCTTTGGGTGTAAGTCTCGTTACTTCTGAGAGGATATTCAGTGTTAATCACTGTATAACAAGAGTGTCAGTCTGTAGATGAAGGAAGCATTTTGTCCCTTTCTTTCAGACTTGCATGGCATTTTTTTAAATATTTCTTTCAAACGGTCCAAAATTGAACAAACGCGTGGCGTGACAGCCATTAGAGCCTTGGCTTTAAACTCGAGTGGCTTGTGGTCAGAGTAACGGTATGATTAGTCCTATTTGTTAGCTTTTCTGACCAGATACGTTGCTTTTCATATCAGTCAGCTCCTTAGTTGATCTTAAGAACCCTGTTCCTGCCTTCTGTCCAGAATTAAAGTCTTCTGGGTAAGAATCAATCAATCAATCAATCAATCAATCAATCAATCAATCAATCAATCAATCAATGAACTGCATTTAGGAATGTCGCCCAGATGATAGATACCCTTTTTTGTTTACCTAACCTTTTCTTAAATGACTTCAAAGAATTAGGAAATTAATCAGCATTTCCCTTGATAAATCATTCCATTCCCTAGTTCCTCTTCCTGTAGATGAAGAATACTTTTCCCCAATTTTTCCTCTTGAATTTCAACTGTATCTTCATATCGTCGGTGAGGACACAATACCTCGTACATCACAATGCTCTTCCTATCCATTATGTTCCTTTAGACTGGTCACGCCTCCTAGACACGTGTGGATATGCAGTCAATCAGAACAATTTTATTGTGTCCATTTTCCTATGTTGATATGTAAAGTAAAATGAATTTAAATACATTATATTGTAGGAGTGCGTAAATACGTCGTACAGACACACATTCCTACAGTACAGTGCGATAAGGTTCGTTTTTTTTACTTGTCAGCATAGGGGAATGAACAAAACGAAAATTGTTCTGATGGGTGGCATATTGATATGGGAGGCGTGACCAGCCTTACAGAAGAACGGTGTTATTATGATCTTTCCAACCTTTAAAAGTACCGCTCAGTCTTATTCTTTTACTAATTAATTCCTCACCATCTCTTCACAGACAGCTCGTCTCCTTATTTCCAAGTCTTCCTAGCCCAAAGTCGACAACATTTACGTAACATTACTCTTTTGACCGAAACCATTCAGAACAAATCATGCTGCTTTCATCTGGATATTTTCCGGTTCTCGTGTCACCTAATACTGGCGACGGTCGCATACACTGGAACCATACTCTAATTTGCGAAGTTTGTTTTGCAAGTTGCTTTACGTCGCAACGATACAGATAGGTCTTATGCCGACGATGGGACAGGAAAGGACTAGTAGTGAGAAGGAAGCGGCCGTGGCCTTAATTAAGTTACAGCCCCAGCATTTGCCTGGTGTGAAAATGGGAAACCACTGAAAATCATATTCAGGACTGCCGACAGTGGGGTTCGAACCCACTATCTCTCGAATACTCGATACTGGCCACACTAAAGCGACTGCAGCTATCGAGCTCCGTAATTTGCGAAGTTAATCAGTGACTTACATACCCTCTCCTTCATCCTTACCACAACTCCTACGAAACCTCTTACCCATGTGAAGAGATCTGTATCCTTTCTATAAAACCTCGTTAATGCGATTTTCCACAAAAAGATCATTCCTTCCATTTATTAACACCTAGGTACTTACAGTGATCCCCATGATAACTCCATCAACACAGTAAATAAATCTGGGAGGACTTTTAATCCCGTGTACCATCCTACCATCCTATGTTCTCCATCTCTTTGTTCAGAGATTGTTCTCTTTGCAGTCGCTCACAATCCTAATACTCTGTACAGTATACCATCATTCGCAAAGTGCCTTATCTGTGATTGCAGTTCTTTACTACTATCATTTATATACATATACATAAGAAATCAGATAGGTGTTATAATACTGCCCTGTGGAACCCCGTACTTACAGGATCAGATGAAACTTCACCAACTCTAATTCTCTGAGTTCTATTTTCTACAAATACACAGTTCAAGAAAATTAGGGGAACATGCTTTGTAACGTCTGGTATGTGAACGTTATTTTGGCAGATGGGGTTCCAATGGTCGTACAGCATACCTTGAGACCTTAGCTACTCAGGGTATGAAAAATCGAAGTTATACTCCATCTGTAGGTGTAGCTATGCATTAAATTGTCAGGTGACCCCTCAAAACAAAGTGAATAGCGGTGCGTCCATGTGTCGTTGTGAGGTACACAGACTACTGCGGTCATTTGAGCACGTTGTACGCAAACCAGCATATCCCATGAGACATCTTAACGAGGTTCAAGTCTCAAGGGCCGTCACTTTGATCCGGGAAGGATGGACTTTTAGTCGTGTTGCTGTGGATCTCAATGTCTCTCCGTCAGTTATTCAACGCTTGTAGAATCGCTACAATGAGACAGGCCAGTTCACAAGGAGGGTTGGACAAGGTCATGGACGCATGACAACTCCACAGGATGACAGGTATCTGACCATCTGTGCGCTGTGGCGTCGTTCAGCAACTGCCGGAGAACTGCAACAAGACCTCAGGAGGGTCACTAGAGTCACGGTGTCTGACTAGACAGTAAGGAACAGGTTAAGAGAAGTGTCCTTACGACCCAGACGTCCTGTTCGGGTGCCCCGTTTAACGCAGCAACATCGCTCAGTTCGCCTTCTGTTTGCCCGTACCCACGTCATCTAGCAACTTCGTCAATGGAGACGTATGTTGTTCACAGACGAGTCCAGATTTCTTCTGACACAGCGTGATGGACGTCAACGTGTATGGAGACGCCGTGGTGAGCAGTACATGCCAAATATTGTCCAGGAAGGCGACCGATTGGGAGAAGGTTCTGTGATGGTGTGGGGTGGTATCAGTTTTGATGGCCATATGGATCTTGTCGTCGTCCGCTGCGGAGTACATCGAGCAGATACTGCTACAGCGTGTGTTAGTTGATACATACGGTGTTGGAGCTGAATTCGTATTCATGCACGACAATACCAGGGCTCATGTTGCGCGCATCACCAGAGCTGTCTTGCGAGAACTGGACATTAAAGAGATGGAATGGCCAGCAGTGAGTCCTGACCTTAATCGCACCTATCATATGTGGGATAGGCTTGACAGAAGTGTTAGTGGGCGTCCTATTCCACCACAGACTTTCCAAGATCTCGAACAGGCTCTCATTGAAGAATGGGACCTGAAACCGCAACGTGACCTCCGTCGACTTATACGGAGTTTGCCACGTAGGTGCCAGGCTGTGATAAATGCTCGTGGAGGACATACACCATACTGAAGCCTTCCAACTGTGATAAAATCCACCCTTGAATACTGTTATCGCTTTGTTTTCGCCCCTATTTGGACATTTCCGTTTGTGTTCTGAAAATGAACGCGAATCCATCGATATCCTTTTGTATACTTCAACGGTAAAGAATAAAGGTTTAGTTGGTAATATACCCGGGTGTGAGGTATTGTTTTGTGGAGCATGGCACACGTTAAAAAACATGCCCCCCTCACTTTTGAACTGTGTATAACCATCCATTCAACCAATCTTTTGTCTAGTCCAATAGGACTCATTTTTGTCAGTAATCTCCCATGATCTAGCCTACTGGATAGGTCAACAGCGATGTAGTCCATTTGACCTCCTGAATCTAAAATATCTGCGATATCTTGCTGGAATCTTACAAGTTGAAACTCACTGGAATAACCTGTGATAAACACGAATTGCCTTCTATCAAACCATTTAGTAATTTCGCAACCGTGTCTAATATAATAAAAAAGAACTCTCTCCCAGAATTTACAAACAACACATATCAAGATAATTGCATCCGGGAGACAGTGGGTTCGAATCCCACTATCGGCAGCCCTCAAGATGTTTTACCGTGGTTTCCCATTTTCACACCAGGCAAATGCTGGGACTGTAACTCAATTAAGGCCACAGCCGCTTCCTTCCCATTCCTGGGCCTTTCCTATCCCATCGTCACCATAAGACTTATCTGTGTCGGTGCGATGTAAAGCAAATAGCGTAATAAGTATTGGCTTTATGTTTATCACTCCTTCCCTTGTACACTGGAGGATGTTTGCGATTTCAGAACTCTTTCTTTTAGCGTAAACTGCAGTTCAGATTGTTTAAAATACTATGTAAGTACCGAGAAAGATTATTGATACAATTCGGTGGAAACAATGGAAAGGGGGTATTGAGAATGAGGAGATAAAGACTAAGTTAGGAATTAACTTGATGGATGAAGTTGTTCTCATAAACCGGCTTTTGTATTGAAGTCACGTGAGGCGAATGGAAGAGGGTGGGTTTCCTAGGATAACAGTGAAATCCGCTATGAAGGGTAAGAGAAGTTGAGAGAGACCAAGGTGACGTTGGTTAGACCCAGTTTTAATGGTTGTGTAGTTCAGCTCCATGGCTAAATGGTTCGCGTGCTGGCTTTTGGTCACAGGGGTCCCGGGTTCGGTTCCCGGCAGGGTCGGGAATTTTAACCATAATTGTTTAATTCCGCTGACACGGGGCGCTGGGTGTATGTGTCGTCTTCATCATCATTTTATCCTCATCGTGTCGTGCAGGTTGCCTACGAGAGTCAAATCAAAAGACCTACATCTGGCGAGCCGAACTTGTCCTCGGACACTCCCGGCACTAAAAGCCATACGCCATTTCATTTCAATGGTAGTGTAAAGAGAGGTGTACAACTAAATAAATGGGCCACAGAGCCATTTTTAATACAGGATTGTGAATATGATTTGTTAAGTGACTATGTTACTGCATAAATGGCGTGGAATGACATTAAATTTCGAGGCGTTTTCAAAAGTAGGAAGGACCAAAATTATGAAGATAAAGTTGGAATTCCAGAAGACAAATTTGGGCTAATATTTGTTTAGAGGCAGAGGATTTAGTGATTGGAATAATTCGTCGTTCGGCAAAAGGTCATGTCTCACAATGCTCTTCCTATCCATTATTTTCTTGACACTGGTCACGCCTCCCAGTCACATATGAATATACAGTCCATCAGAACAATTTTCGTTGTTTTCATTTTCGAATGCTGTCATGTAAGGAAAATGAACTTTGAATACATTATACTGTAAGAATGCGTACATAGGTCGTGCGCACATACATTCCTAGGGTGCGGTATGGTAAGGTTCATTTTCATCTACACGCAAGCATAGTAAAATGAACATAACAAATATTGTCGTGATGGACTAAATATCCATATGTGGCTGGGAGGCGTGACCAGTATTAAGGAAAATAATGGATACGAAGAGCATGGTGAGATTAGACCTTTTGCCCGAGCAGCTACAAATTTATCAAGGGAAAGGTTCAATAAATTTCTAATTGAAATTATTTGAGAAAAGAGTAGCTAAACAATTGGTAGGGAAACTGTTACCTGGGCGACTCCTTTAAATGCAGAACAGCGGGGACTCACTGACTGACTGATTTGATTAATTTATTTACTTATGGTTAAGTTTTGCCTTCTGCCATTTCTTGATGAATACAGTACTTTTGTATCCAGGCCACAGTAAAGTGTAGCTTCCACCCAAGTCCCAGTCTCATCCATGGATGTAAAAAATGTCGTATGGCTTTTAGTGCCGGGATATCCCAGAACGGGTTCGGCTCGCCAGGTGCAGGTCTTTCTATTTGACTCCCGTAGGCGACCTGCGCGTCGTGATGAGGATGAAATGATGATGAAGACAACACATACACCCAGCCCCCGTACCATTGGAATTAACCTATTAAGGTTAAAATCCCCGACCCGGCCGGGAATCGAACCCGGGACCCTCTGAACCGAAGGCCAGTACGCTGACCATTCAGCCAACGAGTCGGACATCCATGGCTGTGACAATATGGAAGCTGCTGGGGTATGGGTGGTGCTGAGTAATGACATTCGGAGCACTACTAGTGCATCTGAGTGTTATCAAAGGTGTTGCTCATAGGGTCAGTCGTGCTGCAATAGCACTTTCTGACCCAGTGAGGAAAGCAATGGCAAACTACCTCACTCCTCGTCTTGCCTAGTACGCCTCATTTTGGTGCTACCATTGGGTTTTGGGGTTTCCTTATAACCGCATAACCTTTGGTGGTGCTATTTGAGGATCCAACCAGCATATGCGCTGATGACCTAACAGACAGGCATGGAAAAGTTGTAAAACTTACGTACTTACGTTACGCACATGCTACACTTGACAATATGAGGATAGCTCTTGATAACTCATTTAATCATATAATTGAGGAAATTTTAATAAAACACAGTAGATAATAAATATATTTCAGGACTTGCCGGCTATTTAAAATTATGTAATCTGTTTTCGGTCACCAGGAGACGTTACCAAAGTTCGCTGTGGAGTCAACCGCTGGGTAAATATTTCACATCGTCGTTGCGGTGCCGAAACCGCATATCTGACAATGCTACTTCTATCCATTACTTGCCTTAGGACTGGTCACGCCTCCCAGCTAAATACCATACAGATATGCTGTCCATGAAAACAATGATCGTTGTGTTCATTTTTCTATGCGAAGGTGTAAAAGAAAATGATCCTTAAATATAGTAAACTGTAGGAGCGCGTAAATATGTCATGCAAACATAATATTCCTACAGTACGGAACGCTAAGGTTCATTTTCCTTTGCACATCAGCATAGAAATTTAACACGGTGAAAGTTGTTCTGATGGACTGCATATCCATATGTGGCTGGCAGGTGTGACCAGTCCAAAGGGAAATAATGGATAGGAAGAGCATTGTCACATTCGCGGTGTCGGCTCCGCAGCGACGATATGGAAACGATGCATTGGTTAACGGAATTCTCTTTAAGGCACGACAAGTTTTATTCCATGCAATCCTACACGTTACATGTAATGAAAGGGTTAACATATATAAACCAATAAACATTTATTCATCGTTTCTGAAATTGAAGGTTCAGTCCTCTTTGAATTTGGAAACACTTACAGTTGAGTAAATTTCGTAACTCTTATAAGAAGAAACCCCGATGTCCCGGCATATTTGAATACTATAAGCACTCCAGTTCTGAAGTTAAATAGTTATTCTACTTCTTGTTATCGTTCTTTACACGTATATCTCTTATTGTGTATCTTAACGATGAATCCCTTTAATTAGGGAAGTTTGGAAAATATTCATCTTTCCATTCCAGAGCTGCAGTATATTTGTTTGAAATTTTCGTGTTTTACACTCGTTATATCTTAATATATCCATTCCATAAATATTGCATGAGGAGGGCGTAACATTGTGCGTGTACGATTTTACAGATCACGAAGGAAGGAAAAAGTACACGCAGGTACAATCATCGCCAGTCACTCGAACTATATTTTGTCTTCCTGACCGGGGTCTTGTAATCGGTTGTTATTTCTTAACCAATATGTCTTATATGGAAACTACTGCCCCTGGGTTTTCCCATAATGCTGGGTTCAATGTACTGTAAATGTGGTAATTAATTATTGGATAGGATTCTATAAACATCTGTTATGTATTTCTACTTGCTGTAAGTATGTCCGGTTCCATGGCTAAATGGTTAGCGTGCTGGCTTTTGGTCACAGGGGTTCCGAGTTCGATTCCCGGTAGGGTAGGAAATTTTAACCATCATTGGTTAATTTCCCTGGCACGGGGTTGGGTGTATGTGTCGTCTTCATCATCATTTCATCCTCATTACGGCGCGCAGGTTACGTACGGGTGTCAAATCCAAAGAGCGTAACATGTCCTCGGACACTACCGACACGAAAAGCCATACGCCATTTCATTTACTTGCTGTACGTTATGCTTTGACATTTGGGCAGCCCTGGGTTATAGCTTTTCTTTCTAGCTCATGCAAGCTCAAACTGCGCCCTCTTTAAGGGAGAGCATGATTCTGGAATAGGCTTGCCAATGAGTTCAATAGCTGTGATGTACAATAAACTACTTTATTTAAAAATATTTATATATTTTTATTTATTTATTTATTTACATATTTATCGGAAAAAAACAACATTAAAAACATACAAGACATCATAAGTAGCAAATCTGAAGAAATTTGATCAATTTATCTCTCTTTGTGCAGATGGTTCGAAACAACAAGACACATTAGGGGTATCAGCGGCATTTCACTCTCTCAAATTATTAATCGTATGTTACACATTTTCATGTTATAGAAAAACGGAAATGACCACATTCTAGCGCACCACGCGAGATCAATCGAACAGAGCTCCACCTATCGACGTAAGCCGTTGTTTCTCCTTCGTAAACAACGGGGATTACTGTAGGCTCCAATTACAGTGCACCCTCTTTACTTATTGGTACTACCTCTGTGAAATACACTACTACAATTTTCGATAGATACATATTACTGCGGAGGTGAGCTGGAGGGATGTTGCTTAGAACTGGAAGGAATTGAGTAGGGGCGCACTTAACAATCGCATTATTTTTTTGATTTCAACATAACTCGTCCTGATGTGAGGACTACCTACAGATTTTAATGGGAAAGAAAAATGTTTTTGCTGTGAGCTTGCATTCGGGAGATAGTGGGTTCGACCCCACCCCCTGACTGTCGGCACTGAAGATGGCGTTCCGGGGTTTCCCATTTTCACACCATGCAAATACTGGAGATGTACCTTAATTAATTCCACGGCCATTTATTTCCCACTCCTAGCTCTTTCCTATCCCACCGTCGCCATAGGACCTATCTGTGTCGGTGCAACATAAAGTAAGTTGCAAAATAAAACTTAAAAAGTGTTTTCACCAAATTCTACATCATCCTTCACAGTAGAAGTCTTTGCTGTAAGACATGCTTCATTATATTGTCGCTGTTCGGGCAAAAGGTTATATCTCACAATGCTCTTCCCATCCATCATTAAGAATGGTCACGCCTCCCGGCCACATATCGATGGCCTTTTTTAAAAACCTCGTATGTCCCAATGCTCTTCCGACTTCTAATATTCTTTAAGACTGCTAACGCTTCCCAGGCACATATTTATATACAGTCCATCAGAATAATGTTCATTGTGTTCATTTTCCTCTGCTGTGTTATAAAGGGAAACGAAAGTTAAATACATTATACTGTAGGAGTGCACAAATTCTCCATGCAAACAACATCCATAAAATACGGTATGATAAGATCCTTTACACGATGGTGCAGGAAAATGAACAAAACGAAAATTGTCCTGATGTGCTACATAACCATATGTGACTGGGAGGGGTACCAGACTTTGGGGAAAAAATGGACAGAAAAGGAATTGTCAGATACGCGGTATTGTTCCTCAGTTGACGATATGTGGCTGGAAGGCATGACCAGTCGTAAAGAAAATAATGGATAGGAAGAGCATTGTCAAGATACGTGTTGTTAGAACTAGACTATCGGTATCAAATATTCAAACACAACGAAAATACTGACCTTTACTGACTATTATGTGCTTCTGTTTTGGTTGATAGTATAGTTTGCTGTGTGTGTATGTGAAGATACATGTATTGGGACTGAAATAGTGTTGATTCGTCCGTCAGAGGGGGACGTTAGGCTTGAGCAGGCCCCTTGGTGTTATTCGACAGGAGCAAGTTATGTGCCAACAGTGGATTTCAACTTCTCCCTACCTCACTAACATCGTCATCGTAGTCGGCCATGGGCGTCAAAAATAAACATAAACCGGGCCATACACCACTAATCAATCAATCAATCAATCAATCAATCAATCAATCAATCAATCAATCAATCAATCAATCAATCAATCAATCAATCAATCAATCAATCAATCAATCAATCAATCAATCAATCAATCAATATTATCTGAATGAGCGTGTTGTGGAGAAGAAACTTTGGACAGGGATTTTCGTCTTCCGTAGTGCAGGCGAGAACCAGGTGAGTGGGAATGGGTGGGACCACACTAACAGTATGCCAAAGTGGACAACTTTTAAATAGCAAGTCGTATTGATGTATGCGGGTGTGAGTCATGAACCGACTGGCTCTTACGATGCAGACCATCTGGTGGACTCCAGGGAGTTTACGATCAGTCCATTTGTGATGATGATGATAATAACAATAATAATAATAATAATAATAATAATAATAATAATGTTTTTCCAACTCTGTCCCGTTTTCTTAAAGGCTCGGGTATGAAGTGACATGAATCTTTGTAGCGAGTTTTTACGACCGGATGAATGACGTGATATATCGATGGCGTAGTTCTAATACGACGCATATGACAGTAGTGTTCCTATCTATTATTTTCCTTACAATTGGTCACGCCTCCCAGCCACATATGGATAAGCAGTCTAGCAGAGCGATTTTCGTTGTGTGAATTTTCCTATGCGCCGCCTCTGTGGTGTAGTGGTTAGCGTGATTAGCTGCCACCCCCGGAGGTCCGGGTTCGATTCCCGACTCTGCCACGAAATTTGAAAAGTGGTACGAGGGCTGGAACGGGGTCCACTCAGCCTCGGGAGGTCAACTGAGTAGAGGTGGGTTCGATTCCCACCTCAGCCATCCTGGAAGTGGTTTTCCGTGGTTTCCCACTTGTCCTCCAGGCGAATGCCGGGATGGTACCTAACTTAAGGTCACGGCCGCTTCCTTCCCTCTTCCTTGCCTATCCCTTCCACTCTTCCCATCCCTCCACAAGGCCCCTGTTCAGCATAGCAGGTGAGGCCGCCTGAGCGAGGTACTGGTCATACTCCCCAATTGTATCCCCCGACCAAGAGTCTGAAGCTCCAGGACACTGCCCTTGAGGCGGTAGAGGTGGGATCCCTCGCTCAGTCCGAGGGAAAAACCGAACCTGGAGGGTAAACAGATGATGATGATGATGATGATGATGAAATTTTCCTATGCTTATGTGTATAGGAAAATGAACTTTATACATTATACCGTGGAAATGCGTAAATACGTCGTGCAAACATACATTCCTACAGTACGCCATGGTAAGGTTTACACGCCAGTAAATCTATCGACACGCGGCTGACGTATTTAAGCACTTGCAAATATCACCGGACTTAGCCAGGATCGAACCTCTTCTTCTGGTCATAATTTTCAGACATTTAAGACTAAATGCATAGAAACAATCCCCATGGTGCAACAGCCCCGAAGGGCCTTGGCAAGCCAAGCGACCGCTGCCCGGCCCAAAGGCCTTAAGATTACGAGGCGTCGTGTGATCAGCACAACGAACTCTCTCTACCGTTATTCTTGGCTTTCTATACCCGGGGCCGCTATCTCACCATCAGATAGCTCCTCAATTGTAATCACGTAGGCTGAGTGGACCCCGAACCAACCCTCGGAATCAGGTACAAATCCCTGACCTGACCGAGAATCGAAGCCGTGGACATTGGGTAAGACGTAGTCACGCTACCTCTACTCCGCAGGGCTGACAAAGACTAAACACATACAAACGTTAAAGTTTTGAAAACATTTTTTGTTCTTTGGCACCGTTTTCATATTTCTGTTCTCTGAGTTGAGGAACTCGACGATGCTGTAACATCTACATTGACAATGAAAACTAATACAGGGTGTTTCCAAACATGTGGAAGTAATGGGGGGGGGGGGGTGTAAGCGTTTGGGAGTGGATTAGTGCACCCTAAAATAACACAAGTCCATATATACTTATGCTCTAGCGTCGATGTTTTACGTGTTACAGACTTTCCCACCTTGTACGGGAAGTATTGGTAATAATAATAATCGTATGGCCTCAGCTACATTTCAATTTGACGCCATCTGCTCGTCAATTTCGACGTTCCGTTTTACTCTAGGCCCACTAGATGGCAGACCGAGTAAACCGAAACTATCTTGGGCGTCTATGGCTGAGATTTAATGAATTTTGTCGGGTAAACACCAAATGTGTCACCAGACATCGTACGACATGGAGTGTCGAATGGACTTTTTTCCGCCCTTCAAAAATCCGACTACCTCTGCCGTGTTTGAACCCGCTATCTTGAGATCCGGAGGCTGACACTCTGCCACTGATCCACAGAGACAGCTAGTGCTGGTAATAGGCTTACCACGCCTGGTACATCCCGTATCGAGTCCTTTAAATGTCCAACACACACCTGAAACACAGTTGAACACACTGCCCCATTGACTGCCGAACACGTTAGAATACTCCAGACATTGTATGTGTTCGATGGCAACCTTATTCCATGCGCAGGCATAGAAAACCAAGATCCGTAACGGCATCCCTGACTACAAACGTAATCCTAAATATGAATTATCCCTTAAATACACTATATTGTAGGAGTGCGTGAATACGTCATGCAAACATACAGTGCGGTTCTTTAAGGTTCATTTTTCTTTACACGTGTATGTATATATGTATGGATGTATGTACGTATGTATGTATGTTCAGTGCTCATCTCGGAGGCTGGTTTGGACCTCAAAAGCTCCGCCGTCAGCCGTCATAGGTGGCTCAGGCATCTGAAGTGGCATACTGGGAAAATGAGGAGTGAGGTAGTTTCCCGGTGCTTTTCTCACTGAGCCAGAAGTTGCTGTTACATCTCTGTCTGCCATGCCCACTGATATACCTGCACCAACTGACCCTATGGGCAACACACCATTCATAACAGGGACTCGTTGCAAAAGGAATGGCATTACTAGCGTCATGCATACCTCGGTCACTTTCAGAGTGTCTAAGACAAGGATGAGACTGAGACAGCTCAATGAAAGTAACAAATTTGTTCTATCCCACACCAGAAGACATAGTGCACTGTAAACACTAGATCTTGCCAGCATACCTTTACACATATGATGGACTTTCCTCCCAGGAATTAACCTGGTAATTTGTTTTTTGTTTTGGCTGAGTGAAGCTCAGGGCCATGTGCACCTCCGGAAGTGAAAAATATTTCCTTAAATTTTTCGACTTCCTGACTGGAAATGAAACCCACATCCTTCCCGGCTAATCGAACACGCCTTTACCTCTTCGACCAAGCAGCCCCTACGAAGGATAATTGCCTTACAATAAATCATCCCGTGATACATTTACATTTTGACAGATTTCTTTACTGTCCTTACCCTTGCAAAATTCACTTTCAACAACACATAATAGTCCATAAGGGCGAATAACTGATAACGACAGTGGTATATCACTCAGCTGACTTCCTGCGCTCTTAAGTAGGCCGCTGATACCAGCCCTGTTCATGGAACACTTTCAACGAATTCAGGTCACTTGCTTTCGCGGTATCGTCCTACGCAGACGTAGTATAATATACAACATGAAATGTTTCAAAACTCTTAATGAGAACGCGGAATATATCTTTATCCAATTTCCTATTGGGTGCTAAGTCTTCGCAGTATGATGAATGCCTCTGTGTTTCGACTTTTCGTCAGTCAGTGAACACGAGATGAAATTCAGAATTAATTTAAATGTTCTTCTTCGTATCCTTGCTGGCCTTCATCCATGAATGTGGGGTTGGAACTGTATACTAATTCGGCCCAGTTTTACGACCGGATGCCTTACCTCACGCCAACCTTATGTGGAGAGATGTAGTCACTATTACACGTATCTGTAATGGTGGGCAGTGTTATCCTATGTGTCAAATGAAGAGGTGTGTATTACGACGAACATAACACGCAGTTTAGAAGCTAGGCTAATTAACCAGACGTGGTTAATGTTTCTGACCTATCCGGGAATCTAACTTTCGGCCCTTTGAACCTAAATACACTACGATACTAATTCAGCCAGGATGCTAGACTTCTGTAAGACGTCTCTCTTGCGACAAAGGCATTTTGTTTGATGAATGTTTAGATAATCCGACATCTTAACACATTCTCTTCAATAAAAAAGTCCTAGACCTTCCTCTGGATGGTTTACTCTCAATGTAACCTTCATCTAAAATAAGTAGATGGTTTCACTTTGCTTAATAGGATCCACAATCTCGTTTAATGAAATTTATGTTTTGTTTGTACATGACGAAAATGATTTAAGTTCGACTAAAAAAACTTCTCATACTCATTGACTCGATTTTTGTCTCTATGAATGATTGTTTGAATGCCACACACATGCTTTTAAGAAGCTCGGCATATGCTTTACAATTCTGTTAACTTTCATGCTAGGATGATCAACTTTGCGTTATTCAAAGGAGGTAAAGACCTAAGAAGAGGTTCAAATGATTTATTTCTGATATTCGAAAACTGTGAGATTTATTTAGAAACGTTTCGAACTAAACTTATTTAAAATTTATTTTGACCGAGCGAGTAGCTGTGCGGTTTGAGTCAGGTAGCTGTCAGCTTGCGTTCAGGAGATAGTGGGTTCGAACCTTAATGTCGGCAGCCCTGGTGGTGGTTTTCCGAAAGTTTTCCATTTTTACACCAGGCAAATTCTGGGGCTGTACCTTAATTAAGTCCACGGCCGCTTCCTTCCCACTCCTGGCCCTTTCCTATCCTATCGTCACCGAAAGACCACTCTGTGTCGGTGCGATATAAAGCAAATTTTAAAAAACAAGAAGTAATTCATGTTTCAAATGTTCATGTCATCACTGTAGTGCTTGCAGCAAGTACTGGTATAGATATATGAAACTAGGCGTTTACATGTTGTCTACTTTTTTTTTTTTTTTTTTTTGCTAGTTGCTTTACGTCTCACCGACACAGATAGGTCTTATGGCGACGATAGGACAGGGAAGGGCTAGGAGTGGGAAGGAAGCGGCCGTGGTCTTAATTAAGGTACAGCCCCAGTATTTGCCTGGTGTGAAAATGGGAAACCACGGAAAACCATCTTTAGGGATGCCGACAGTGGGGTTCGAATCTACTATCTTCCGAATACTGAATACTGGCCGCACTTAAGCGACTGCATCTACTTTTTAAAAATATAAAGATTCTGATATTTATAACTGTTTAAAACAAAATAATTTTTATCAGAAATGTTTCAACTTTCCACCCATTTCTGTTTCATCTCTCATTACGTCAAGATGATTTAACATGTCTGTTCGGTCATCAGCCCAGAGGCTGGTTGGATCCTCAAATAGCACCACCGAAGGCTATGCAGTTATAGGGAAACCGCAAAAACCAAACCGATGGCAGTGCCCAAATGAGGCGTACTAGGCAAGATGAGGAGTGAGGTAGTTTGTCATTGCTTTCCTCACTGAGCCAGAAGGTGCTACTGCAGCACGACTGATCCTATGAGCAACACCTTTCATAACATTCGACACTAGTTGTGCCCCAAATGTCATTACTCAACACCACCCATACCCCAGCAGCTTCCATATTGCCACAGCCATGGATGAGACTGGGACTTTGGTGGAAGCTACACTTTGCTCTGGCCTGTGCTAAGAGACGGATACAAAAATACTGCATCCATCAAGAAATGGCAACAGGCGGTTGATTTAACATACGGCAATGATACAGCTTTCAATAAAGAAGAGAGCAAAGAGCGGAAATTTTACAAAACTAATTAAGTTGGTAGATTGAGCGTACCTTTATATGGTAAGTATTGCTTTTAGCGGGAAAATGTACAAGACCGACTTTAATGGAGATATTACTTGATAATTTTATTCTACTGTATACATTTTCTCAATAGAGTAAATATTAAGAGAATTTCAATTAACGAACTGCATGGGATTCCGAGAAGCCAATTACTGGCAGATCTTCAAGTTATTAGTGCTCTTCTGAAAAACTCTAGGCCTTACGGTGAAAATGTTATGGGTGAGAAAACAAAATAGACTATCTTAACATCAGTTCTCTGTTCTGGAACTCAAGGAGGCGACCGAGCTAGTTACAGAATAATAGAGGATTGTGGAGGCCTTCATTTGATTCACAGAGAATTGCGGACTGAACTATGAAAGGTGTAACATTATTTAATGAAGATATATGTATGTATATAACTACTGTTTTTATTAGGAAAAGTTGTATATGAGAGTTTTACTTTCAGAGTGGCCACTACTTTGTCACAACCGATACAAAAGAGATGCCTCCTTAATATTTCTACAGTACCTCGCTTTAGTCACCAGTATTGTGTAGAACCACTTTGTCTTCGATGCGCAAGCCGTAATATACTTTCCGCAGCGTCCATTATTATTATTATTATTATTATTATTATTATTATTATTATTATTATATCTGTTAAATTTTTTATACCGGCCGAGCTGGCCGGGCTATTAGAGGCTCGTGGCTGTGAGCTTGTATCCGGGAGATACTGGGTTCGAATCCCACTGTTAACAGCTCTGAATATGGCTTTCTGTGGTTTCCCATCTTTACATTAGGAAAATGCTGGGGCTGTACGTTAATTAAGGTCACGGCCGCTTCCTTCCAAATTTGTCGGTGCGACTTAAAGCCACTAGCAAAAAAATATCATGTAAATTATAGGGATGGTGAATATAGAAATGGCATAGTGCCAAGTTCACGATGACAATAATATTACAATATTAAATCATTAGAGCCTCCGTGGCTCAGACGGCAGCACGTCGGCCTCTCACCGCTGGATACCGTGGTTCAAATCCCGGTCACTCCATGTGTGATTTGTGCTGGACAAAGCGGAGGAGGGACAGGTTTTTCTCCGGGTACTCCTGTTTTCCCTGTCATCTTTCATTCCAGCAACACTCTCCATAATCATTTCATAGCTTTTATTAGTCATTCATAAATCACTTTGGGAGTGGCGACCCCAGTGTAATAACAGCCTATATATGGTTCATTCATTACATCCCTGATCTGGCCAATGACGTGAAAACAAGTTGTAGGTTTTCATTTTCATTAAATCATTAAAATAAATTATTGGATAGGGTATTCTAAACATTTACCGTACTTGTTTACAGTCCTGTAAATCGACCCCTCACTGGCTTCATATTGTGCTTATACACAATCATCGTATTTACGTAGAAGCATTCTCTTCATAATCCGGTATTTACAGAATGTGTTGTACAAATCTCCACGCACACGTCGGGATCACCACATTTACTCCAGCTAGGCCGACTCATTCTCTCCTGCGTACACTATCACACATTTAGAAACGCGTAAACAATTTTTATTTTATTTTGCAATTTTCTTTACGTCTCACCGATACAGATAGGTCTTATGGAAACAATGGAATAGGAAAAGACTAGGAGCGGAAAGGAAGTGACCGTGACCTTATTTGCCTGGCGTGAAAATGGGAAAAGACGTAAACCATCTTTGTGGCTGCCGGCAGTGGGATTCGAACCCACTACTTCCCGAATACAGGTTCTATAATTATTTACACGAATGGTTCGAGGGCAGAAGCGAAAGTAGGCTGTGTGTTCATTGTTGATAATATGAGGTTTCCTTTTCCTCTACCGGAAACCTGTAGTGCCTACACAGCAGAGATTTATGCTATCCTTGAAGCTCTGCGATACGCGCTGTCCAATGAACGTTGGCACTTTCTGCTGTGTACTTACTCCTAGAACTCGTTACAATCTATTGTCGCATGTTCCCCGCTGCACCCTCTGGCGAAGACAGCGTATTATTTGTAAAAATATGATTTAATAGAGACATTAATTAACACAGATTTTTACAGGGCTTATTGTGCTGTGTAATTGCTGTGTCGGTCAGTTACTTCACTCTGCTTTAATCAAATCGGATTTCACTGTTTTATTTGAGATAGAAACTGTCTCTCTCCATTCTCAGTCTGTTTACCTGGAGGATATTTCCGACCCCGCTTGGGAACAGAATGAAAACTGGCGCCGGGACAATCAAAGCAGGCGAGGTGACGGACCGTGTTATTGGAGCATACTCTGAACTGCCCTTACCATCCGTCGTATATTACTCGAAATACCTTTCCACTACCTTTCATCTTATCCGTTTTGTTGCAATTTACATAAAATTACACATATCTCAGAATCTGAAAAGAATAATTGTTTATATAGCGAGTGGTACAACTGCTCCTATTCACGCAGTTTTATGCAACCCGCAGATTATTCCTTAACCTAAAAACATTCACCTTGGCGTCCGGCTCCATGGCTAAATGGTTAGGGTATTAGCCTTTGGTCACAGGGGTCCCGGGTTCGATTACCGGCAGGGTCGGGAATTTCAACCATCATTGGTTAATTTCTCTGGCACGGGGGCTGGGTGTATGTGTTGTCTTCATCATCATTTCATCCTCATCAGGGCGCGCAGTTCACCTACGGGAGTCGAATCAAAAGACCTGCACCTGGCGAGCCGAACATGTCCTCGGACACTCCCGGCACTAAAAGCCATTTCATTTTTCATTCACCTTGGCTACTCAGGCTTTCTATAATTCGTTTATTCGTGTCAACGAAATCAACATTAACGATAAAATACCGAATGATGGAAGAGAATCGTGAAAATTCTGTATCACAGAAACTTCATGTACAGAGAATATGATGGCTGAATGATTAGAAGGTGTGTTGATATAACGTTGGCACCACACTACAGCTCGTGACAGCCGAGCTTGCTTAAGTTGGAGGAGCAAAGCGGTGGCAGTTAGTCGGAGGTTCGAGTCCTATATAGGAATAATTTTTTATTTCGTTGTTAAATGTTCGTGTGAGTCGCGTTTTTGAAGACAACTCTAAATCATGATCAGTTCCCATGTTAGTTTCTAAGTAGCTCTTAAAAGAGGTATTTTTGCAGTAAAATGAGCTATTACCGACAGAAGTGCAATGGGCTTGTGCATGCCCTTTCTAGTAATGAAGGAAAGGTTCAAAACAACCACCTCTTTCGTTAATGCATATCTGAGCACGGTAGAGGTGAGTCATTCTTGCTTGCTGCAACGTATGTGGTGGAACCTGCTTTCCACTTTGGTGTAAAGAATACTAACTTATGTGCTGCTTTATGTGTTTTTCGTATGAAGTCCAGTCGTTATTCGAGTCGAACGTGCGCAGTTGCTTGGTTGAATGGATGTGTCATAATGTTGACAATAAGTGCAGTGCGTTTCATTCGCTGTGTCCGTTTGCCATATGCAAGTATCATGTTGTTATTCCTTTCTGATATATGCTTTTTTTAAGGTGAAAAGTGACTTATGAGACTTAAGGAAGTTAAACCTTAATAAGTTAAACCTAATTACGAAAGCCTTTAAGAGTAAAACAGTAAAAATAAAAATCTCGTAGCTAGATTCGAACTCTGAATCTGTCAAAAATAATCACACGCTGGATGCGATTAGTATCATGTATCCACTCCAGGTGACGAAGAGTAGGTTTCGTAATTCTGTACTAATGGAATAATATACGCTATCGCTTCGAAACTGATCCATTATGTTAAAGTTTTGAAATCGAATGTGCAGACAGGTTTAACTTGCTGCAAACACCACAGTATGATAAGAATCATGTCTCTCTTAAGCCCATTCCCCGTGCTTAGAGTATGTACCTATTGCTAGGTAAAATTAGTCCAGCATAATTTTTCAGGTGGTATTCACAATCGCTTTGTACGTGGTCGGTGCTTACGTGGCGATAATTATTATTTATATTTATTATAACTTCCTTAAAAGAATATCTGAGACTCAGAAAAGTCATGTCTTCGTAAAGGATGTTTAGAAGAGTACGACCGGGTGAGTTGGCCGTGCGCGTAGAGGCGCGCGGCTGTGAGCTTGCATCCGGGAGATCGTGGGTTCGAGCCCCACGGTCGGCAGCCCTGAAGACGGTTTTCCGTGGTTTCCCATTTTCACACCAGGAAAATGCTGGGGCTGTACCTTAATTAAGGCCACGGCCGCTTCTTTCCAACTCCTAGGCCTTTCCTGTCCCATCGTCGCCATAAGACCTATCTGTGTCGGTGCGACGTAAAGCAACTAGCAAAGAAGAGTACGAAATGAAAATTTAAAAATGCGTGACTCACATACATCTAACATGCTTTACCTCTTCAGGGACAAGTCATTTTTCTCTGTATTTTGTTGAGGAATATTTGAATGGTAGGAAATAAAAAAATCAACAGTTTGTCACAATTTTTTTTTGAAACATAGATGTTACACGCCCAATTTTCCAACTTATCCAGTTTGTGTGGTTGTAAACAAATTCAGAGAGGAATCATTACCCTAAAAATGTAATAGCCACATATGTGCCAATTTCCCTGAAGAGGCTAATACCGCGCAGCTACTTCTTGCGTGAACGTCTAGATCTTACAACTCTGTATTCACGAGAAGAACGAAAGTTCTCACTTCGTAAAGCTACTGATGTGTTACAGCCTTATGATCCAGTTATATGACTTCATTGAGCGCTGTAACGGTAGTAGTTACATGGGGCAAGCTATCACATCTGCTGTACAGCATTTGCGTGCCATAGATTATAATATACTGTGAAAAACAAGTTTCTCTCAATTTCGATGTGATGAGACTGCAGAAATTGGCGGTGAATTGTCATGGTTGTAATTGGTCCTAACCTATCACGTTTTCTATTATAACGTGACCACACTTTTCTATAAAAATGGCCTGTTGAACCAACCAGGGGCGCAATTCTCTACCGACAGCTAAGTGAGGAGCTATGGTTGTATTGGAGTATTGGACTCCGCTCTACATATAATGGTACAGTGTTTTTGAGATGGTCCTCACTTACTGCCTCTTCTACCGTTTCTGCATTGTGCAGGGAAGTGTATATCGGGCTAACTGCACATAAAATTACTGCAAGATGTTGCGCAAGCTAGGACTAAGAGACATATAATTTCTAGCTGGTTGCATATGTTTGGGAAAAAATAGGAGCAGCTGTACAGCCCGATATTTTTGTTTTGTTTTCGAGTTTGGCCAACTATGGACCGCATAGAACTTAAGGCTTCTTGGTCTTTTTTCCCTTCTCTTACCAGAAGCACTTCATTATTTCGCTTCTCATCTTTCTCCCCTTCGGAAATGATCAGTTTGGGTCTCCTCCATAGTATTTTCACTTCAAATTATTTTATTTTTACTAGGATATTTACAAAATTGCAATTTCGGCATGAAGCGAGTCATAGTATATGCAAAATAGGCCTATGCAATAATTCCGAATTATTTGTGGTCGATATTACAGGCGGATTCGGCCCAGTTTTACGGTCGGATACTCTTCTTGACCCCAACTCTATGTGGATACATTTTGTATCTCTGTGTTAGGCTGATGTTCGAATCCCGGTCGATCGTTGGTTGAGATTGTCATATAAAAATCACGATGCAACAGGACAGACCTCTAGCCGTGTGTCTCGGCGAAAACCAAAAGGAACCTAGGTGGCTGCAGCGACCCCGGAAATAATTGGGATAAACTTTATTTTTAATTTCGTGTGGCTATTTCTAGCCGAGTGCAGCCCTAGTAAGGCAGACCCTTCTATGAGGGTGGGCGGCATCTGCCATGTGTAGGTAACTGCGTGTTATTGTGGTACTCAATACTTCCGAGCCATTGGAATGAACCAACATAGGTTAAAATCACCGATCCGGCCAGGTATCGATCCAGGGACCCTCTGAACCGAAGGTCAGTACGCTGATCATTCAGCCAACGAATCGAACTATTGGGATAAACTGAAGAAAAGGAAAAATATATATGGCCTCTGCTACCGTGTGCGAACACCATTTGACACAATTTGGGCTGCCTCTTCGTCAATTTTGACGCTCCTTTACAGTCCACCAAATGGCAGAGAAACCGGAACTCTGTTGGGTGACGAATTGCTGAGTTAATGTTGCCGGCAAACTGTGAATGGAAGACCACATTTCGACGTCGTACAATACTAGTAATTTAAGAAAATAATGTATCATCAGCTTTAGTCTACGTAAGTGTGTAGCTGTGAACTTGAATTCAGATTATAGTAGTTCCTCACCACCGCACCATCAGCAGCTCTGATGATGATTTTATGCTGGGGTTGTACCTTGAATAAGGCCACGGCCGTTTCCTTTAATGCCCTAGCCCTCTCCTATCCGACTGTCACCAAACATCTACCTGAGTTGGTATGACGTTAAAACGCTAGGAAGGAAAATTAAAATAAACCTGTTCTTGAAGTTACAGCTCAGGATCTCATATCCACCCTGGTCAATTCTATAAAGAAATATGTTATCCGAGTTACCACCTAGAGGTGTAGTCAAGGTTAGCGACCTGACAATGAAACAAACTGGTTTTAATCTCGATCACCTTACCTGATCCAAATTCAACCAAATCCGATAAGTTTGTTGGAAGAAGTGGCTAGGTTTCCCGCTACGACACTAGCGTTGTTTTTCAAGCTGTGGAGCACACTGTGAGGCGGTTGTTTTCTAGTTAATTGTGGTGAACTGCGTGATACATCCTCGCAAGATTATAATAATAAAGGGACTGTATGTCCAAGTATAGTGAACACCAATATCTTTTTCTACACGTGTAATTATTAATAAACATATTTTCATTTTCGGAGACAACGAGGTGCCGGAGTTTTGTCTCTAAGGCTTCTTTTATTTGCTAGTAAATGTACCGACAGGAGGATGACGTTTTTGAGTACCTTCAAATAGCAGCGGACTGAACCTTAAATACAGTATAGTGCTGGAGTGAGTAAATTTGTCGCGCAAACACACCGGCGTCGGAAAATGAACACAACGAACACTGTTCTGATGGATAGCATATCCATTATGTGGCTGGGAGGCGTGACCACGCGTCAGCTCGTAATCCACTGCAGGGCATCTCAAACGCCCAAAATCTTACGCGTGCAAACAGCGGAGCAGAGTTCCTGTGCACAGTGCATCGCTACCGCTCGGCTCGGCTCGGACCAACGCTTCGTCTCTGGGCTACTCGGCTAAGCTCGGCTCAACTCGGCTCAACTCAGCTCGGATTTGGAGCGCTACAGAGCAAGTGAGGAAGAGGGAGACAGGGGGATCGAGCGAGACAGGCGTGGGGAAAGAGAGAGACAGCGCTATTGCTCCAAATCGAGGAGTGGGGATCTGCACTCTGGTCAACCAAGCTAAGTCGTCTTTTGCACCGTGCACAGTGCATGCACCAGGCGCATGCACCCTGAGAGGCCCTGATCTACTGTCTTCGAGCTGAGCAATGGTCGCACGGTTGGCCAAGACCCAGCAGGGCTACAGCATCATGAGGTATACCACAAACAACTAAATGGATAATATTAAATTTTTAAATAACTGAACATTGAATCAGTGTCGCAGAAAATTCATTCATAGTTCCCGAGTTAGAAACACTCTGCTCCCCTCAAAATTTGTTGTAAGCAAAGGACCATTTAATTAGTTCAGTGATCTTACGGTAGGCCATACCCGAGGCGTACTGTAAGGGATGCATGTTTTTCGTCCAGGGATTTTAACCAACAATCATTAATCACTGATCTGCATTTAGGGCTGTCTCTCAGGTGGCAATTAAGATGACAGCAAAAATTTCAGCAGTTAGATAGGTACCAGGAAGATCTCGGAACGATTCTCTTTGTAGACCCTGCCTCAAGGAGATTGAAACTCTCGTGCATATTCTGGGATCTTGTCCTCTTGGTGAGCTCTAGACGAATACGCGTCATCATAACATCCGCTCGTTAATTGCGACAACGCTGAAAGACCATGGTTTCCAGGTATGTGAAGAGGTTCATGGCTTAGCGGACAACGGAAACCACAGAAGGATCGACATCATTGCTTTCAAGAATAAGAAGAGGGGTTACATCATCGTCCCCACAGTTCGTTTTGAAAGCCATAAGTCACAACACTCAGATGTCAACCTCGAGAAGAGGAATATTTACCTAACAACAATTCCTTACTACAGGGAGAAATACCACCTAGAGGAAATAGACACAGTGGGTCTGATGATAGGAGAAAGGGGAACAATTCCCACTCTTGCTGCCAATTTTTGGAAACAGATGTCTCTGCCAGTTATAACAAAACGTTACGGGAGATTGCCATCATAGCCTTAAGGGTTTCACTGGTAATTCTAAGAAATCATTGTTACAATTAGGTTACTATCAAAATGTCTCAAGTATATACGTTGTCGCAAGACAGACTCTGAATGAGAGGAAGTATTTCATAAAATAAAATATCAGTTGTTAACCTATTCTTTCCATCATTTCAAATAGCTTCGAAATGTATCGAACATTTTCCTTAATAAATTCGCCGCTGTTCGGGCAAAAGGTTATATCTCACAATGCTCTTCCTATCCATTATTTTCCTTAAGATTGGTCACGCCTCCCAGCCACCTATGGATATACAGTCCGTCAGAACAATTTTCGTTGTGTTCCTTTTCGTATGCTAGCGTGTAAAGAAAAATGAACCCTAAGTGTATTATACTGCAGGAGGGCGTAAATAAGTCATGCAAACATGGAGTGTGGTACGGTAAGGTTTATTTTCCGTTACACGTAAGCATAGGAAAATGAACACAACTAATATTCTTCTGATGGACTAAATATCCATGTGTGTCTGGGAGGCGTGACCAGTCTTAAGGAAAATAATGTATAGGAAGAGCATTGTGAGATATAACCTTTTCTCGAACAGCGACGAATAGTTCCAGTCCCTAATTCCTCTTCCTATAAATTAATATTTGCTCGATTTTTGAACTGAGGGCTGGATCGGGGAACACTCAGCCTCATATGACCAGTTGAGAAGATGTCTAACGCGAGTGGTAGTGTACTCGGTCGCGAACAGGCTGGGCAGCGGTCGTTTTGGCACGCCAAAGTCCTTAGTGAGCTGTTGTATGTATTTCTGCCCCTCAGTCCTGCTTCATGATACGGGGTCAGGGATGAGGTGAGATGAATTGATATGGCATGTTTTACGACCTGAATGCCCTTCGTGACGCCCTTAATGAGCTGTTATGTCAAGGGTTTATTTATTTGTTGTTTGATCTTACAGGTTCATGAATGCGACAGGTTTAACATTGGGGAGAAAAGTCGCTACACCTTCCTTTAAGATTGACCATACACTACCTCCTCCAGAATATAACTTCCTATTTTACGTAAAATGTCTGCTGCGTTTCTTTTGTAACTTATGAAGAGTTACAATTGATCGAAATGTAACTTGTGTTCACTGCTGTCATTTATCACGGCACCCTTTTCTGTTGTCCAGTCCAGAATTGTGAGATGTTATATTACTCTTCCCCTCGACCGCAGACCGCGGGTGTCTCTAACCTATCACATGTCTCTGTTAAGTTACCAAACAAAGTCTGTTGCTCGTAACCCACTGGCCAGCTTTTGCTGTCATGGTGAGGCAGTATATCTTCCTTAACCCCAGCCGTTCTCTTTCTTACTAGCAAGGAACTCCCATCGGCTGAAGTTTATATCCTATTATGCGTAACTTTTGGTCATCAATTTTGTTTACTGTTGGAAGAATCCACAATGAGAAATATTATTCTCTCCAAACATTCCCATTCCCGATCAAGAAAGCCAAGAATAACGTCCGAGTGGAATAGTCGTGTTGACCACACGACACCTCTTAATCTGCACGCCTCCGGGCAGAGCAGCGGTCGCCTGGAAGGCCAAGGACCTTTGGGGCTGTTTTGCCGTGGGGTTTGGAAACATCCCCATTATTCCTTCATATATGTGTTGAAGAGGATGATTAAATGCTTTTTAGAAACAATATTATCTTCGTACGCTCATTTTGGACAAAAAAGCGATATCAAAAGTCGAAGCTTGCGGGTTCGATAAGGTAACGGGCATGGCCGTCGTGAATCAAAGCAAAACTAAGCCATCCCCGAAAAGGCTTTTAAGGTCCCTTGAGGAGTGGATGGTAAAATTTTCCACCATCCCTAAACTCGGCGCTGACATGTAACTGGTATAGACTGGTTAGCTCTACGTCCAGCCGCCTTTACATCCAGGCATTAACCTGGTACTCATTTCTGGTGTAGGCTGAGTGAACTCAATGCCATGTGCCTCTTCAGATTTGAAAATCTCATTTCTAAATTTTTCAACTTACTAACGGGGAATGGAATCTACGTCCTTGCAGGTGAACCAATTTTTAAAAGACTCCTTTTGACAAATGATTTATGTATATTGTACTATATTAGAAATAAATAAATAATTAAATAAATAAATAAATAATGAAAGAAATAAATAGAGAAAAAAGATTGTTCATGAGTTTATTTGAAGAGTGCAAGCCTTATTCGGGTTGTTGGTTGCTTCCTGTGTTGTATCTCAGCGAGTGGATGATGGGATAACTGCCTGACCCGGTGTTGTTAATAATAATAATAATAATAATAATAATAATAATAATAATAATAATAATAATAATAATAATAATAATGTTATTGGCTTTACGTCCCACAGATTTGTTTTACTGTTTTCAGAGACGCCTAAGTGCCAGAATTTAATCACGTAGGAGTTTTTTAACGTGCCAGTAAATCTATCTACCGACAAGTGGCTGACGTATTTGACCACCTTCAAGTACCACCGGATTGAACCAGGATCGCACCTGCCAAGTTGGAGTCAGAAGGCCAACGCCTCAACTGTCTGAGCCACTCATCCCGGTTATTTGCTGTTGTTGGTTATGTTGTGATGAAGCTCATCACAGTTACATTATTACTTAGTTGACTGGATTTCAATTCGCAAGCGTTCTTCAATAAACTTCGTTGTTATGGAAATAGTTACCACACCGAAAAGAAAATCCCCACATACCCCCACCAAGAAAACTCTTCCGAGGCAAGGAAAGAAATGAATGTGCCTTCAGGAAATATAATAAAAATGTCAGTTCTTGAATGGCTACTGAAACATATTCCACGAGTAGAAGGCGCGGAAAGAAAGATAGTTATAGTTATTTTCTAATAGGGAGCCGTGTAGAATTGAGTTCAGGCAAGAGAAAAGTTTGAAAACTTAGCAGTAAGGTATACTGGAGAATTTATTATAGAACAATCTATACTAGATTGCTTCTACACCTCTAATTAACAGAGAAATTGTCTTAAAGTGCATAAATTTCGAGTAAATTATAATTCTGAACGTGGTGTAATGTCACGCTCCTGACGAGGAATTGTCTATGCGGAACACGCCCAAGGGAGATCAACTCCTCCATCTAACAAGACGCTACTTACGTAAAGTAGGTTCATAATTAATAACACAATGGAATAAGGGAAGGAACTGTTAATCTCTTTGCACTACAGAATGTTCCTGAGTGATGAAAGTACACAGGGTGTTCGCGGAATGAGTACAAATTTGACAACATATATTATGAACGTAAGTTTTCGTGGCTCATTGTATTAACATAAAGAAATAAAGAAATAAATGAACTGGATGAAAGCCACTATATATATATAAATTTATTAATAATAAAGCCAAGCTTTCAGCCAAATTGCATTGGCTTTATTATTAATAAATATATATAGTGGCTTTAATACAGTTCATTTATTTCTTTATGTTAACATATATTATGGTTGTTTATGATTGGATTTTTAATATATCTAACGTGAAAATAACAATGTTCATGGAAAGAAAATTTTCAGCCCGAAGAGCAGATGTTTTTAGTTTATATATTATTGAAAAATAATGTTTACTCGGAGTGAACATGGTTTTATATTATCCATAGCAAATGAACTACTCACCATTTCTGTAAGTGGGCTGAATAGCTCAGAGGGCTAGCTTTCTGAGTCCAACTTGTCAGAAGTGATCTTGGCCCAGTCCGGTGGTATATGAAGGAGTAAAAACGTCACCCTCATGTCGGTATATTTATTCCTGCGGGACAAAAATAATTGCGCTTCGGTGTCTCCGAAAACCATAGAAATGAAGTTAGTGGAAGGTAAAACCAATAATGTACGTGGGTTAATTTCGCTTTTGCGCAATGCTAGTATGAAACCTATGTCTCATATCAATAACCCTCGTATCTAGTTACATGTCTGTCTGTCAGGTCAACAGCCCAGGGTCTGGTTGGATCCTCAAATAGCAAAGGTTATGCGGTTATAAGGAAACCCCAAAAACCAATGGCTGCATCAAAATGAGGCGTACTAGGCAAGATGAGGAGTGAGGTAGTTTGCCATTGCTTTCCTCACGGAGTCAGAAAGTACTATTGCAGCACGACTGACCCTGTGAGTAGCACCTTTCATAACACTCAGATGCACTAGTCGTGCTCTGAATGTCATTACTCAGCACTACTCATACCCCAGCAACTTCCATATTGTCACAGTGAAGGTGGAAGCTACACTTTACTCTGGCCTGTGCCAAGAGATGGATGCAAAAGTACTGTATCCATCAAGAATAATGACAGCAGGCAGTTTAATTACATACAAACCCTTTTTTTACCCTGAGCCTGGCAGCATTTCAATTTCTACGTCCTGATTGGATATACTGGTTAATAGAGGAACCAAAACATAAATGCTGTTTAATTTTTTGAAGTTTTAAAGGATTCTTTTCGCCTAAACACCGAATCTGTCCCTAGACATTTTCCATGCAGAAATTGTACGACTTGGAGTGCTGAATGGATTTTTTCCCGCCTTCTAGATCCATGGACTCAGCTTGAACACGTGGGAACTGAAGTCCAAAACTCCACCACTAATTGACACAGGAGGTTTAACACCTTTGTACGTGTGTCTGACGACTAAATGACTTTCTACTGGTATCCCAAGAATGTAGAGTAAAGCTGGAGTGAAATGTGATGAATGGCTTTGGTTTTCCATTCATAGCGATGATCCCTTCCTTAAACAGAGGTTATGACTGCTATTTGTATAATAATATCATCGCTGCGCGAGCAATACCTCGTATCCCACAATGCTCTACCTATCCATTATTTTCCTTAAGAATGGACTTGCTTCTCAGCCACACATTGATATGCAGTCTATCAGAACAATGTCCGTTGTGTGTTCCTTTCCCTATGCTAATATGTAAAGAAAAATAAACCTTATTGTACCGTACTGTAGGAATGTATATTTTCATGAAGTACCTATTACGCACTCATACAGTATAATGCATTTATCGGGCGAGTTGGCTGTGCTGTTAGGGGCGCGCATCTGTGAGCTTGCATCCAGGAGATAATGGATTCGAGCCCCATTGTCGGCAGTCCAGAAGATGGTTTCCCATTTTCACACCAGGCAAATGCTGGGGATGTAGCTTAATTAAGGCCAAGGCATCTTCCTTCCCACTCCTAGCCTTTTCATATCTCATTGTCGCTACAAGACCTATCGGTGTCGGTGCGACGTAAAACAAATTGTATGTATAATGCATTTGAGGTTCATTTTCCTGTACACATGAGCACAGCAAAATGAACACACTGAACGTTGTTCTGATGGACTGCATATCCGTATGTGGCTGGGGTGTCGTCGCATTTCCGAACAGTCTCGATTGCGGACACCCTATTAATAGTCCCGATGAGCCTCGATTGCAGACACTATTTCCTACAGGTAAGCCTTCGTGAAATAAAGAATTTATATTGTACTTTTATTACTAGTGCAAGTGCGTAAAGGTTCAATGTCAGCGCCAACTGGTACTGCGTCCTCCCCCCATAGAGCAGCTTACTGCTTATTTTCGAGATAGGCCCGCCGTGTGGCTCTGCACATGAAGTTAACGGGGGGTGGGGATTCGGAAGACCCACGGATGCCATGAACCTGAATGGTGAACCGTACTCGGCCTTTAAAATAATGAAGACCTAGTCCCTTAATTAGTTTCTCTTTTTTGCTTTGTCAGAATAACTGTTTGCACATTTTAAGGAGTTTGTAGTTTTCACTACAAGTCATTTACGTATTACAGTAATTTAGGCTTATCATTATTTATCATGTATAAGATTCGTCGTGATTTTAAATACATACTGCTAATAATACCTTATTTACAACATACGTTTTTTGACCTTACATTTACTCCATTCTGAGGACAAATGACATTGCGTCGAAAAACCTTTTCTTATTGTACTTCCTCGTGCTTCGAGCAATTCTTTCATCCAGTTTACAGTACTTTCTTTTAGTTCCTTCCAAATTTAAGTCCATCCGCATAACTTAATTATCTGAATTCTCTGCTTCCAGCTTTAGACTGGTGATGAGGTCTCTTACTCTTGGGTGAGCCCTTCCAATTTACTTGATTTTGTGATTCCATCCTTCAATGGTATTTTTTGTTCTGTGTCTAAAGTTAAAACAGTTCCACGTCTACAGCCGGATAGACTCATTCTGCAGCTCTCAACAGAGGAGTCGGAAGAATTCTGTTAACCTCACATCCTATGGACCTTAACTGTGAAATCGAACCCATTCACTCTCTACATCTTAAGGCTTCAGGGAAGCATGTGCAGCGCATTTTCTTTCATTTCGTCTGATTTCTTCTTTTTCCTTATGAAGAGTTGTCATTCCTACTGCTTGAACCTTCTTCCACAGACACTGCGTGAAATGAAAAAAACAAAACAAAACATCCGTGCGTCTCAGTTTGAGGATATTTTCCCCTTAGTGCAAAAACAGCACCACTCTCAAAGTCTACTGTGAATGTCTGAGGTTTCCATTCTGGAACAGCTTGCACAATGTTTTCGGGATTTCGAATGTATGTTTACTTTTTCTTGTCTGGAGGAATTGCAAATACTACAGGAGAGATGTTAGTTTGACTTTCACTACTTCCCAGGTCCGCATGTATCGTGTATAGTTGGGCGAACTGGTGGCTTACACTATTATATCGTCGGCTTACTTCTAAAACCTCGTATGTTACAATGTTCTTCCTACTCATTATATTCCTTAACACTGGTCACGCCTCTCAGCCACGTATTTATATGCAATCCATCAGGACCTTTTTCGTAGTGTTCATTTTCCTGTGCAAACATGTAAAGGAAAATGGACCTTACCATACCGTATTGTATGGATATTGTTTTCGTGGCGAATTTAAGCACTCCTACAGTTTAGCGTATTTAAGATTCATTTTCCTTTACACACAACCATAGGAAAATGACCGTAACGGAAATTGTTCTGAAGGACTGTACATCCATATGCGGCTGGGAGGCGTGACCAGTCTTAAGGAAGGAAATGAATAGGAAGTGCATTGGGAGATACGAGGTTTTAGAAGTAAGCCGTCGATATGTAATGTCAACGAAAAACACCCTTCTTTCTAGCAACATTTCCTTAGCTAAAAAACTGGCGAAAATTAACATTCTATCATCTGTGCCGTCATCTGAAAGGAGAAAGCACTTTCCGTCAAACATTTTCAACAATTCTTAATTGAGGATGATTTCTGTTGCTAACTTCGGTTCTTTCTGCACTCCATGCTCCTTATTCCTTCCACAGTACATTGTATGTTTAATGTTTGCGAACTGAGGAATGCATGTTACATGTTCATATCCTTTATTATGCAAATTTTTAAATTCTTCAGATGAATCTGACAGTGAGGTGTTGAAGTACTAGGCTCTTCTCTAATCTGTTTCTTTGCACTAAATATTGCTCGTTTTACATCCATTTGAGTTTCATCGGGTATGCAATCATGATTTACAATTCTCACTACTTCATTACCTATAATAAGTAAACAATTAAATATTAATAATAAAATAACAAATATTTAATAATGAAAACAATTACTTTGTTTGAAAATAAATACAACCAAATTAAGTTTAAAATGTTTCTACACACTTCATGCCACGTGCAGAGAGCCGTTAAGTTTGTCAATTTGGAGATGAAAATGGGTCACAAATAGTAAATGTAATGTATTTTAACACATTTGCACGTAAAATTTTAATGAATTACAGTTAATGCTTAATAGATAGGTATGCATATTAAAATTATTAAAGTATGTTAAAATTTAGCTGTGTTACATACATTTAGTAAATAATTTTCCTTTGTATTTCTTCATTTTCTCCTTCAAAAAATCCACGTAGTAAACATCATTTTTACTACTTCTAAATTTTCTGTAACTATAACCATACAGTAAAGCACATGGCTTACCTTCCTCCGTCTCAATAAATTCCATAACAGCACAACAATGGAATTAGATGGGGAGTTATCAATATTAATGGGGCTTATGGAAGAAAGAAAGTAGAACTGGCTGAATCAGCAAAGTGGATGCATCTGGATGTGCTAGGAGTAAGTGATATACGGGTAAGGGTAGATAACGAGGAAGATATAGGACATTATAAAGTGTGCTTGACGGGTGTTAGAAAGGGAAGGGCAGAGTATGGGGTAGGGCTCTTTATCAGGAATACCATTGCACGCAACATAGTTTCTGTTAGGCACGTAAATGAGCGAATGATGTGGCTAGATTTGGCAGTTGGAGGAATTAGGACGAGAATTGTCTCAGTGTATTCACCATGTGACGGTGCAGATGAGGATGAAGTTGACAAGTTTCATGAAGCATTGACTGACGTCGTAGTCAGGGTGAACAGCAAGGATAGAATATTGCTAATGAGCGATTTCAATGCCAGAGTTGGAAATAGAACTGAAAGATACGAAAGGGTGATTGGTAAATGTGGGGAAGATATCAAAGCTAATGGGAATGGGAAGCGTTTGCTGGACCTTTGTGCTAGTATGGGTTTGGCAGTTACAAATACATTCTATAAGCATAAGGCTATTCACCGCTACACATGGGAGGCTAGGGGTATCAGATCCATAATAGACTATATATTAACCGACTTCGAATTCAGGAAGTCTGTTAGGAATGTACGGGTTTTTTCGGGGTTTTCGATTATACAGACCACTATCTGATCTGTAGTGAACTAAGTATCTGTAGGCCGAGGGTTGAGAAAGTGAAATCTGTCTGCAAACGAATAAGGGTAGGAAATATCCAGGACGAGGAAATTAGACAGAAGTTCATGGATATGATTAGTGAGAAGTTTCCAACAGTGGACAGTAAGCAGGTTAAGTATATAGAAAGAGAATGGGTGGCATACAGGGATGCTCTAGTACAATCAGCAAGGGAATGCCTAGGAATAACTGTGTGTAAAGACGGGAAAAAGCTAACATCTTGCTGGAATGATGAAGTGAGAACAGCTTGTAAACGTAAAAAGAAGGCTTATCAGAAATGGCTCCAAACAAGGGTCGATGCAGACAGGGAATTGTATGTAAATGAAAGAAACAGAGGGAAATACATATTTGTTGAATCCAAAAAGAAGTCATGGGAAGATTTTGGTAATAACCTTCTTTCTTCTTTATTCGTGTCAGAAGTATCAACTTTACAGATATTTAACAAAAAGCAACAAGATATCTACATTCCTACTATACAAAAATACAAGTCTATTATACAATCACAGATAGAGTAACAATATTCGAGAGCTAGATGATGCTTGCCCAGTATTGGGCGACATCAATAGCGTTGGGGGAGGCTGCAATCAAGTCTTTCATAGTGCACATTGAAGGACATAAAACACACTGACATAGATGTTGGATCGTCTGCTGCTCTCCGCAATCACAAACTGATGAATCACTTGAGAAGCCCCACTTCCGCAAATTTACTTTTGTTCGGCCGACTTCTGTACGGAGTCCGTTAAGGGCTTTCCATACTGTCCACTTCTCCTGGTGTCCACATGGAAGACTTTCCTTCGGCTCTATCCAGTTGGATAGGTGTTGGATTCTTTCTTTCCACATTGTGACTCTAGCATTCTCTGCTTTCCCCTCAAGGTTAACTGATGTGCGGAGAAAACGTTTTGTAAATTTTAGCCTCTGTGTGGCTGGGTGGTATCCATAGAGAGGACGTGCTTCTGAAGAAGATGACTGGAGCCTTTCTTTGTTAGCTGCTACCTCCCTACGAATCTCACCGAGAGCAATACCAGCTAAAAGTTGGACCTTCTCAATGGGTGTAGGTTTCAAACATCCAGTAATGATCCTGCAGCTTTCGTTTAAAGCGATGTCGACCTGCTTCGTATGAGCTGACCTGTACCAAACTGGGGAGGCATATTCTCCTGCAGAATAGCATAGAGCTAGAGCTGATGTTCTAATTGTTTGTGGTTGTGTTCCCCATCTTGTTCCTGATAACTTTCGTAGAATGTTGTTTCTGGCAGCTATCTTTTGTTTCAGGTTTTGGCAATGTTTCTTATATGTTAATGTGCGATCCAGCATAACTCCCAGGCACTTTGGTGTAAAGCAGTGTTCCAGTAAGTTCCCCTTCCATAGTACTTTGAGTTTCTGAGGTGCCTGTGCATGCCGCAGATGGAACGCACAAATTTGAGTCTTAGCTGGATTTGTTTGAGTTGGTTTTCCTCGTAATAGTTACCTAGCTATTCTAATGCAGCAGTTAAAGAGACCTCTGCTTCATGAAAGGTATCATTTTGAGTAGTAATTGCAAGGTCATCGGCATAGATAAAGCTTTTAGTATTTTCTGGTAATGGCTGGTCATTAGTGTAGATGTTGAAAAGAATAGGAGCCAGTACACTGCCTTGAGGTAGTCCATTCCTTTGATTCCTCCATCTGCTTCGGCGTCCTTGGAATTCGACAAAAACCGACGATTTTCCAGGAGAGTAGCTATCATCTTGGTTACCTTGATGTCTGTAATCATTCTATAAAGTTTGTGTAATAATATCCTGTGATTTACTGTATCGTAGGCGGCTGGGAGGTCCACAAAAGCCACACCAGTAATCTTCTTCATTTCAAACCCGTCCTCGATGTGCTGGGTTAGATGTAAAACCTGTGCTGTGCAACTCTTTCCTGGGTGGAAGCCACATTGCTGAGGGATTAGGACTTGGTCTACTACTCCCATTAAGCGATTGAGCAACATTCTTTCTATTATTTTGTATAGGTGGCAGAGTAAGGAGATTGGTCTGAAACTTTTGGGGTTCGAAGGTTCCTTTCCAGGTTTCAGAAATGCGATCACCTTGGATTTTATCCATATTTTTGGAATTTTTAGGGAAGTAAAACAGTTGTTGAAGAATTTTAAAAGCCATGCCTGTGTGGTTGAACTGAAGTGTTTTATTTGTTCTATTGTGATATCATCTAATCCTGCCGCTTTTCCATTTTTGGTACATTGAATCGCTTTCTGTAATTCCGTTATTTCAAATGGCCGGGATAGGTTACTGGACTTCATTACCTCGCTTTTTAGGATATTATGTTCCATCTTCCTTATTGGGTGATTTGTTTTCCCATTGATGATAAGCTAATTTGCGATTTGGTTTGCCGTAACATTTGCATGGACTGGTCCCTTGGTTGGATCGTTGCTAAGTCGTTTGAGAACCTTCCAAGCCTTTCGGCTATACCTTGACATGTTTGTTTCCTCCATAAGTTTGATCCAAGCATCTTTCTTTGCCTCTGCAATTGAGGAAACCAGTTTCCTTCCAGCTGAGATAGTGTCTTCACTGAGTGGATCTTCCTGAAACAGTGAAATATATGTGTTCATTTGGGCAGCTGTGTCTGAAGTTAGGCCTTGTATATAGTTAACTCTGCATCCTCGTGGTATGAGAGCGCGGGAAGCTTTCTTCACAGCTTCAACAAAATGATCATAAAACTCTGGTGTTGGGTGGATATCTGATATTATTTTATCAAGGCTAGGTCAAGCAGCAGGGAAACCTTTCTGGACAGTAATAAAGAATCTTAGGAAGGGAGGGAAAAAGGAAATGAACAGTGTTTTGAGTAATTCAGGTGAACTCGTAACAGATCCCAGGGAACCACTGGACAGGTGGCGGGAATACTTTGAAAATCTTTTCAATGTAAAAAGAAATCTTCGTGGTGGTGTCGTGAACAACCAAGTTCAATGGGAGAAAGAAAATGATATTGGTGAAATTTCGCTTGAGGAAGTGGAAAGGATTGGTAAATAAACTCCATTGTCATAAAGCAGCAGGAATAGATGAAATTAGACCTGAAATGGTGAAGTATAGGGGGAAGGCAGGGATGAAATGGCTTCATAGAATAGTAAGATTAGCATGGAGTGTTGGTATGGTACCTTCAGATTGGACAAAAGCAGCAATTGCACCTATCTACAAGCAAGGAAACAGGGAGGATTGCAACACTTATCGAGGTATCTCATTGATTAGTGCACCAGGCAAAGTATTCACTGGCATCTTGGAAAGGAGGGTGCGATCAGTGGTTGAGAGGAAGTTGGATTAAAACCAGTGTGGTTTTAGACCACAGAGGGTCTGTCAGGATCAGATTTTTAGTATGCGCTAGGTAATTGAAAAATGTTACGAGAGGAATAGACAGTTGTGTTTATGTTTCCTAGATCTGGAGAAAGCATATGGCAGAGTACAGAGGGAAAAAATGATCCCCATACTGGGGGACTATGGAATTAAGAGTAGATTACTGAAATCAATCGAAGGCATTTATGTTGACAATTGGGCTGCAGTGAGAATTGATGGTAAAATGAGTTCTTGGTTCAGGGTACTTACAGGGGTTAGACAAGGCTGTAATCTTTCACCTTTGCTGTTCGTAGTTTACATGGATCATCTGCTGAAAGGTATAAAGTGGCAGTGAGGGATTCGGTTAGGTGGAAATGTAGTAAGCAGTCTGGCCTATGCTTACGACTTTGTCTTAATGGCAGACTGTGCCGAAAGCCTGCAGTCTAATATCTTGGAACTTGAAAATCGGTGCAATGAGTATAGTATGAAAATTAGCCTCTCGAAGAGTAAATTGATGTCAGTAGGTAAGAAATTCAACAGAATTGAATGTCAGATTGGTGATACAAAGCTGGAACAGGTAGAACATTTTAAGTGTTTAAGTTGTGTGTTCGCCCAGGATGGTAATATAGTAAGTGAGATTGAATCAAGGTGTAGTAAAGCTAATGCAGTGAGCTGGCAGTTGCGATCAAGAGTGTTCTGTAAGAAGGAAGTCAGCTCCCGGACAAAACTATCTTTAAATAGGTCTGTTTTCAGTCCAATTTTGCTTTACGGGAGCGAAAGCTGGGTTGACTCAGGATATCTTATTCATAAATTATAAGTAACACACATGAAAGTAGCGAGAATGATTGCTGGTACAAGCAGGTGGGAACAATGGCAGGAGGGTACTCGGAACGAGGAGGGGAATAAGTTGGAAATGATGTCGATGGATGAAGCTGTACGCATAAACCGGCTTCGGTGGTGGGCTCATGTGAGGCGAATGGAGGAGGATAGTTTACCTAGGAGAATAATGGACTCTGTTATGGCGGGTGAGAGAAGTAGATGTAGACCTAAACGACGATCACGCTTTGTGACGTGCGTTTCAGTGCTGGAACACGCTCAATGCCGGACCGAAAAGAAAGACGTTTTGACGTTGAAAATTGGAAACCACGGTCAACCACTTTCAGGGCTACCAACAGTGGAGGCAAGCTTACATTTTCCGGGCAGCGTTGCCAACTCTATATGCAGTATCTCCTAGTTATCACTACCACTATAAATCTTCTAGGCAATCTATTATCCTATATTCTGTTCACACTAGGCCATCACTCATGATATTCAGTATTGTATAGAAGTTCATCCAAATTACAAGTTTCTTTCATTAGGTCAGTCCTTTTACATGTATTTATAAGTTACTTTACGTCGCACCGACACAGATAGATCTTATGGTGACGATGGGATAGGAAAGGGCTAGGAGTGACAAGGATGCTGCCGTGCTCTTAATTAAGCATATGTCTGGTGTGAAACTGGAAAACCACGAAAAGCCATTTTCAGGGCGGCCGACAGTGGGATTCGAACATTCTATCTCCCGAATGCAAGCTCACAGCTGCACGACCTTAACCGCACGGCCAACTCGTTCGGTGATTGCGTTAGGAATACACGCCATCCATTGTTCCCACCTTTTTCTGTCAACAGCCACTCACACTGCTTCGATGTATGCTACCTCTAAATTACCTGAAGGATATTTTGAGCTTTATCCGCAGTGAAATTACTTGCCTCTGGGAACGATAGTAACAAAGAACTGACTAAGTGATCTTTATTACACTGTGAGTCGAGACCGTAATATTACACCACGTTTAGAATTATTATTGACGAAGTAATATATTAACACTCTGTACCATTACAGTAGACGATTGCGTGCCCATGTTTTCTTCCTATTAGTGGACACGATATGAAGCAATGGAAGGGTGCAATAATAACTGTCATGACATCGTAGCATTAATATGAATACAAGAGTTAATTATATCAGACGATGAAGCTCAATCTTAACATTAGAGCTATTCCATGTAATTGTTTGAAGAGTGACGTAAAGCAAGCAGTTATATTCTAAGGAAAGAAATCGTTCAATAACGGGCTTGGATGACAGATATGCCACGTCTGGAGACTTATTTGGGAAGAGCATCAGCTGGTTCCACTTACTGGGTCTTCAAGAGTCTCAAGAACAGTGCGTCATTAGCTGTTCTTGGTGTTCTATGAAACATTAATGATTATCAAGCTACATAAGACCTCACATCGGCTTTTTCTTCATCCTTAATTATCTATATTTGTTTCGGAGATGCAAATTATAATTTGAATTGATCCCATTTTCATTAGCCCGCCTGGTGGCTATGTTCTTTAAGGCGTTGAAGTCTAAACAGTCTGACACCGTGGTTTAACCATCAAAATGTTGTCCGGCAGGGTAGGGGAGGTGGTGGTATACACTCTTTAATCACTAGATTGGGTGCCAATAACCTGGATTAAATTCCAAACCTCTCCGCAATGCTCATATTGAGCGAGGACATATGACGCTGTTGATGGTGATTCGTCCGTCGGATGGAGACGTTAAGACTTGAGCAGAATCCTTGGGGCTATTCGACAGGAGTAGGCTACGTGCCGGTACCGGGTTTCACCCTCTCCCTCCCGACTATTATATATCACGTCATCCATTCCATCCCATTAACTTCTCTGATGAGGTTTAGGTCAGGAAGGGCTTCCGGTCATAAAATTCCGCCACGACAGATTCATCTCACCTCATACCCAACCCCAGAGAGGAACGGGACAAGGGTTGGACAGAGAAACAATTTTCATTCCTACGTTCTCATTTTATTTCCGATTATTTATTTGTTGTGAATATAACGGGTCATTTTTCCAATATTCATGATAATTGTTACGATTATGTCAAATAATTATCGGACGTATTCTTTAAATTACTCATCAGTGACACATTAAACCAATTTAAAACACAAACGTAACAACTCTACAGTAATATCACATCGCGATATAAGGTGCTAAACTAATAAGAACTAAAGCCTAATTTAGTTTTCTTAAATATTAGAGCATTATATCGTCGCAACGCTTTCCCTATTAATTATCTCTCGCAAGGTGGTCACGCCTCCCAGCCTCATATGAAAATGCAGTCCATCAGAACAATGTTCTCTGTGTTCATTCTCCTATGCCAGATTGTAAAGAAAATGAACCGACCGTACCGCACTCTACGAATGCATATTTTCATGAAGTATTCACACACTCCTACAGTATAATGCATTAAAGTTTCATTTTCCACCTGGCGAGTTGGCCGTACGGTTAGGGGCGCGTAGCAGTGAGCTTGCATCCGGGAGATAATGGGTTCGAATCCCACTGTCGGCAGCCCTGAAGATGGTTTTCCGTGGTTTTCCATTTTCACACCAGGCAAATGCTGGGGACATGGCCGCTTCCTTCCCAGTCCTAGCCCTTTCCTCTCCCATCGTCACCATAAGACCTATCTGTGTCGGTGCGACGAAAAGCAAATAGTAAAAAGAAAGGATCATTTTCCTTTATACATTGTATGTATGTATGTATGTATGTATGTATGTTTAGTCCTCAGCCCGAAGGCTGGTCGGATCCTCAACAGTTTCGCCATCAGCTGTCATAGATGGCCTAGGCATCATTGAAGAGGCGTACTAGGGAAATGAGGATTGAGGTAGTTTCCCGTTACTTTCCACACCGAGCCAGAAGTTGCTATTACATATCAGTCTGCCAAGCCCACTGAAATGCATGCACCAACTGAACCTATGAGCAATATTTTCACACCATTCCTAGCAGGGACTGGCTGCGTAAGGAATGGCATTACTAGCATCGCTCATGTCTCAGTCGCTTTCATATTGTCAAAGCCAAGGATAAAGCTGAGACAGATCAATGAAAGTAAAGAAATTGCTCTAGCCCAAACCAGAAGACATAGTGCACTGTAAACACTAGGTCCTGCCAGCAACGGTACCTTTACACATTAGCACAGATAAATGAACACAACGAATGTTGTTCTGATGGACTGCATATTCATGTGTGGCTGTGAGACGTGACCAGTTTTAAGGGGGAAAATTGACAGGAAATGCATTGTTACATACGAGATTTGATTTCTTCATCGTTGTTATTTCACTTAGGATAATGTTGAGAAATATGATTTTCAAAAACTATGTTGTACTTCAAAATTATTTTTTTGCCGAGTAAATTATATTTCTGCCGGCCCCGTGGTGTAGGGGTAGCGTGCCTGCCTCTTATCCGGAGGCCCCGAGTTCGATTCCCGACCAGATCAGGGATTTTTACCTGGACTTTAGGGCTGGTTCGAGGTCCACTCAGCCTACGTGATAAGAATTGAGGAGCTGTCTGACGGTGAGATAGCGGCTCCGGTCTAGAAAGCCAAGAATAACGGCCGAGAGGATTCGTTGTGCTGACCACACGACACCTCGTAATCTGCAGGTTTTCGAGCTGAGCAGCGGTCGCTTGGTAGGCCAAGGCCTTTCAAGGGCTGTAGTGCCAGGGGGGGTAATTATACTCTTACAGATAAGCAATTAAAAGTATCAAGATATGGATGAATACTGTTTTACAGTTTCATTGCTTTATTAACTGGGGAATGCTTAGGCATTCAGAGTTAACTTTTGAAATAAGAGGCATTTCTGGGTCAATTTAGTTTCTGTGGTGTATAGAAAGAGAAAATCTCAGAGTATTTGAAGCATCAATTATGTGATTAATTATTTTTAACGAAAAGATACTATCTTTTAATTTTCGTCGAAAACTCAAGCTTCTGACACCATGTTCCTTGAGCATATTTGAAAAAAATATGAAAATTGGGTAGTTAACTCATCATTGTGTAAGTCATGAATTTTAGAAACATATTTGAACGCTCTCTATGAGAGTGATGTTCTTTACGGTTATTGAACCGTACTCAAGTACTCAACACTTATCTGTTTCCGGTAAAACTAGATTAATTCCCGCCTCGTCCAGGGATATTAATCCTTGACTGAGGACTGGAACAAGTTTCGCTAAACCTCGTGAGGTTGACTCGTGGTTATCTGATGGAAGAAATAGTGAATATGGTCAAGAATACGAAGTAAAACAATTGAGGAACCTGTCATTCAGGCATCCGACCGTAAAACTCGGAGAATGATTATACATGAAGTGCCGACCACGTAAATTGGAAATAAGGCCAGGCGTAATAAAAACAAAACTTGCAACCATCATCCAACCCTGAAATTAAGGATACTTAGATTCCTATCATCAGCGAGAATGTCTGATGAAGGACATATTACTACAGTTACAAAACCAATCCCCATGGCGCAACAGCTCCGAAGGGCCATAGCCTACCAAGCGAGCGCTGCTCAGCCCGTAGGCCTGCAGATGATGAGGTGTTGTGTGGTCAGCACAACGAATCCTCTCGGCCGTTCTAGACCGGGGCCACCATCTCAACGTCAGATAGCTTCTCAATTGTAATTACTTTGGCTGAGTGGACGTCGAACCAGTCCTCGGATCCAGGTAAATGTCCCTGACCTGGTCGGGAATCGAAACTGGAGCCTCCGGGTAAGAGGCAAACACGCTAGCTCTAGACCGCGCGGCCAGTAATTACTACAGTTAGGAATGTTTTATTATCCTTTGTATACACACACTCACACACTGTTCACGTAATGGTATAGTGTCACGGTGCAAGTGTTATCAAATAGCGGATGTACGACCGGAAGTTGTGGTTACCGTGTTTTAAAGCGGATAGCAGAATCATATACGCTACTATGTGGGTCCTTGACGTACATATTTAAAACAACTAAATGTTGTTAGAGAACTCTGGCCTGGTCAGGAGGAAATAAATGAAACTGTGAAGTGCGATGCCAACTGAAGTCCATCTTCATCAACCTGTCGAAGAATTATAATTCTAAACGGTTTGGTGATTAATGGATGATAGGTTTAATGAGTCACCCTCAGTAAGTGTTTTCAGGGATTCGAAACTCCCTATTAAGGAGAAGAATAGAATAGGAGAAAACGTTGGTGAAATACAGTTTAGATTTAGAAAGGGTCTTGGCACTTTAGAAGTCCTGGTATCCATTCGAACATTAGTTCAAAAAGCGTCTTCACAACAAAAATTGTCTTTGCTTCCTTTATAGATTATGATAAAGCTTTCCGTGACGTTAATATTATATTCTTTCAGATCAACTGTAATTTATTGGGCTTTACAGTTTGCTTTACGGGAGCGAAATCTGGGTGGACTCAGAATATCTTATTCATAAGTTAGAGGTAACAGACATGAAAGTAGCAAGAATGATTGCTGGTACAAACAGGTGGGAACAATGGCAGGATGGTACTTGGAATGAGGAGATAAAGGCTAATTTAGGAATGAACTCGATGGATGAAGTTGTACGCATAAACCGGCTTCAGTGGTGGGGTCATGTGAGGCGAATGGAGGAGGATAGGTTACCTAGGAGAATAATGGACTCTGCTATGGAGGGTAAGAGAAGTAGAGGTAGACCAAGACGACGATGGTTACACTCGGTTTCTAACGATTTAAAGAGGTATAGAACTAAATGAGGCCACAACACTAGTTGCAAATCGAGGATTGTGGTGACGTTTAGTAAATTCACAGGGCCTTTCAGACTGAACGCTGAAAGGCATAACAGTCTATAATGATAATGTATGTACGTATGTACAGTTTTATTGGTACGAAACAGCTCACATCAAAGTTGTACAAAATATGTGAGACAAGGTTGAGTCCTAATTTCAGCCCCGTTTAACTCGTTCCCTGAAGCTATGTTTTTAATAGCTCTTGATGAAGCTGATGTTGGGATTAAGATGAACGGAAAGGAAATAAACTCCATCCACTATGGATTATTATTCCCATTCTTGTTCTTCTTTTAGTCCTCACACATCACCAATTTTGATAGAGAGTTCAAATGCTGATATCCTTCAAATAGTAGGTTCCATTGGTGCAGTTCATGGCAAAATGAACCGTCATGAGTAGTGCACATTGTGGGAACAAACTCTATAAAGTAAATTAACACAGCTGCTTTTGCCAAGCGCTGGGAAGAAAATATTTACTTACTAAATACAGCGAGCTTCGTTGCTTAAGGAACTGTCATATTTGACGACGAAAAGCTTGGCACGTTCTTCGACTTCACTTAACTTCCTGAGTTATAATCATATTAGACATCCGAGAGGGCGAATGTTGAATTTATGTATTTACCTACTTATTCATAAAATGAAGTATCTTCCTAGGATAGTAATATAGTAAGCGAATTCAAATCAGGGTATAACAAGGCAATGCGATGACCTCGTGGAAAAAATTATTCTTATATTGGCCTGTTTTAGACTAAATTTCCTGTACGGGAATGAAGGCTGGGTGGAATCAGGTTATCTTATTCATAAGTCAGCAGTGACAGACATGAAAATAGCCAGAAATATTTGTAGTACAAACAGGTGGGAACTATGGCAAGTGAGTTCCTGTGAAGTGTACCTCAGCCATGAAAGGTAAGATAAGTAGAGGGAGATAAAGGCGATGATGAGTTATTAAAAAGACTACCTCGTAATCTCTCCCACCCCTCTTTCTCTCAAAAGAATGCTTCCTGTGGTGGGTTCGAACATCTCTATCTGCAACTATGAGGATGGTTTTGCATGGTTTCCCATTTTCATGTCTGATGCATGTTGGGCATGCAAATTAATTAAAGCCATGGTCACTTATTTTTCAGTCATAGCCCTTTCCAAGTCCATCTTCAACAAATAACCTGCATGAGTTGGAGCGACCTAAAACGACAGGCAGGCATTGTAGAAGTGGAGGTTCATACTTCCCCTAGTGCACCGTCAATGCATTGCCCTACAAAGCAGGATTGTAGTGATGTCTCAATGACGCACTAGCCGCCAGCGTCATGGAAAGGTGTAGCAATCCGACTGTTAAACCCACTGCTACGCTGGTAATTTCGTGATTGAAAAGGCCTGCCGTGCTTGAAGGTTTTAAAGAAAGAAAAAAGCATATGTGTTGACATTTTATTTTTAACCTGAAGAATGAATTTTAAATTGTTTGTATTGATAACATGACTAAGTTTCAGTACACCCCATAATGTACTTCATGGTGCATAATAACTGTGATATTTACTTCGTATGATTGTGTATTTTCTATATCTTAAAGAATGATTTTTCTTCTTTTCTAGGTAAGTACCGGAGTTTTTTTTATTGCTGGAGCTCGTACTGAAACGGTGAGTTACATTCTGTTATACTCGTATAGGCTATATAAAACGCTAACGTGTATGATTTACAAAACTCAAGCTCCTAAACCAAAAGGAGTTAAAAGGTGCGGTTTCCACCAAAATCCTCCAAATCTTCTCAATAGCACAGGAAAATTCTTGCATTTCTTGAAAATCCAATGGAAATATATTTATTTTATGTAATTCTTTTAAGTATAAATAATATGTCTATATCAATAAAACGCTAATGTGTATGTTTATCAAAACTCATGCTCTTAAACCAAAATGAGTTAAAAAGTGCGGTTTGTACCAAAATCTTCCAAATCGTCTCAACAGTACAGGAAAAATCTTGCATTTCTTGAAAAGTCAATGGAAACATATTTATTTTATGTAATTCATCTATATTAATATAATAAAGAGAGAGTGCGAATTTTGTGAGTTTGTGTATATCTGGAGGGTAATCTCAGAAACTACTGGACCGATTCTAAAAACTATTTTACTAATTTAAATATACATGATCCCTGAGGGACATGGGCTGTATTTTATTTTCAAAACAATCCGAACGGGGGGGGGGGATGGGGAAAGATATAAAATACTGGGCTAATATAGGCGAAATATCGATTTCGTTGCACAAGGACGAGGCATAGCTCATGTTAAGCTCCTTGACGCAAAGAACAAAACTCGGTATGCCCTACGGGCCCGAAAACCACGCTTTAAGACCCTAAAACGAACCGTGATGGAGATATTGGCAGCACACTACCCCTGCTCTAGGAATCGGATAAAGAAGTGAACTGCCCTAACCATAGCAAAGTCAGCTCCAAGATTCTACAGCAGCGAGATTATGCATGTACGTTTGGGCATAGCTGCCAACCAAAATTGGTACACACATATGAGTTACTATCTGGAAAAATATACTGTTGTGTAAGACACTCTAAGATTCCTCTGGGCTGGATGGATAGGGGGAGAAGTATAAAAATAATAGGAAACGACCTATATTAATGCAGAATCCATAGTTTTTGGAGTCGCTGAGGTGAATAGTGACACTCCAAATGCAATTTAATTCCAAGATCAGCCCCACTGGCACGGTGGTGAGAAGGGGCGGAAAAGAATATGTCCAAAATGATCGAGATTACGGATCAAAGTGTGTATGTTCCAGCATAGTTCTCAACCAAATTTGGTACACATACGACTTACTGTTTGAAACAAAAGTGACTGTGGGGTCTAGAAACCCCTGGAACCCAGATATTGATGTCGAATCCATAGTTTTCAAGGTCCCCGAGAGGCACTGTAACAATATGGATGCCGTTTGAGTCACAGTTCAGCCCCAGTATTAATGTACATTATGACGAAGATTATAGATGTATGCATGTATGTTCAAGCATACGTTCTACATCAAGTCGTATCAGTTGTACGACCGAGCTTGGCATGGTCTATCGTGCTGTTGAGTGTAATCAGCAGTACGGTAACGCAGTGAGTGCTTCAAAATTTAGCCAGATAGGTTAAGAGGGGAGGACTTAGGGAGTGGAATATGAAAATCCATACTTCGCCTTATTTTCCGACCTGTGATTGAGTGTCCGCGAATATTAGACCTATACTTGGTTTAGTGCGGTTTGATTTTCTTATGGAAATAATGATTCGTGATTGTTTTAACGTATACGGCATGCATAATACACCGGGGAAGTTAGGGTTAAATGGTATTTGATACCAATGATACTACATCAAACATTGTATGCAAAGAAGCTTAATAAGGTAGAAATCAATTCACCATTCATACGGATGTGGGGAAAAAGTGGGGGTGGAAGTGGGGAGGCGGATTTCCACATGCAAGAGTTTTCACACGGGTACGCTAGTATATTATATTCATTGTGATAGGCTTAATATTCCGTCTTATATTCCATGAAGGAATATCCTTAGTGACCTCATGAAAAACCTAAATCCCATGGCGCAACAGTCCCGAAGGGCCATGGCCTACCATGTGACCGCTGCTCGGCCGCAAGGCTTGCAGATTACGAGGTGTGGTGTGGTCAGAACGACTAATCCTCTCAGCCGTTATTTTTGGCTTTCTAGACCTGAGCCGACATCTCATCGTCAGGTAGCTCCTCAATTGTAATTACATAGGCTAAGTGGACCTCGAACTAGCACTCAGATCCAGGTAAAAATCCCTAACCAGGCCAGGAATCGAACCCGGGACCTCCGGGTAAGAGGCAGGCACGCTACCTCTACTGACCTCATATTGTCCTCAAATTGATATTTTTCAGGAGAAGTCAGTTCAACTGAGCAACAACGTAATCAAAATCAAGTGCTTATAGTTCAGGAGTTATGTTTCTTAAGTCATATTTAGGGGACTGCAAAGTAAAGTTAAAAGACCCAAAACGTGGAGAATGGCAGCAGTTTAAATACTTACAAGATGTTGCGATGGTACCGTAACCAGAATTTCACATAATACTTATCTATCCTAAACACACTGAATTTTATTTAAAGCGTAGATAATGCAAATGTTTATCATACATTCTGTATTTTGCGCTGACATTGGATACATATAGGAATTATCACAATGTTTCTAATAAAATAAACTCTACGGAGTGACAATCCATTAAGGGCTTTGACTTACCGAGACGATTGCTGCCCAACCGGATGGCCTGCCGTTTGATGATATACACAATTTTATTAATTGGCATTTCTCACTGGGAACTTGTATCAGAGAGCTTTTTAAAATTGTCTTCAGAGACTGAGTGAAATTCATTTCAGATCTTAGATCAGGAGAAGACGGGAATCAAACCAGAAGTCTCCGAGTAAGAAGCAGACTCCCAAACACTATACAACGGGCTGCCTACGAAACGAACTGAAGTCCTATTCTGTTTATTTGCTCACCTTGTTTTGCTTGGGATAGCTAAGGCTGTGAAGCCTTCTCTTGCACCAAAATAAGACTAACAATTGTTGCATGAAAATAATACTATTACGGCTACTAGGAAACAATAAGAATAAAATTTAACCTGTAAAATATTAAAGAAAACCGTATCAGAAATTTTCGATTTTAATAATAATAATAATAATAATAATAATAATAATAATAATCATAATAATAATAATAGTAACAATGTCCATTTATGTGGTGTAGTGGTAGTGTGATGAGCTGCCACTCCCTGAAGGCCGGGTTCGATTCCCGGTTCCACCACGAAATTTGAAAAGCGGTATGAGGACTGGAACCGGGTCCACTCAGCCTCGGGAGGTCAACTGAGTAGAGGGGTTTCGATTCCTACCTCAGAAAACCATCGAAGTGTTTTTCCGTGGTTTTTCTACTTCATCTCTAGGCAAATGCTGGGATGGTACCTAACTTAAGACCACGGCCGCTTTCTTCCCTTACTTGTCTATCCCCTCCAATCTTCCCATACCCCACAAGGACCCATTTCACTATAGCAGGGAGAGATACTGGTTCTCCTCCCCAGTTGTATCCCCGACCAAAAGTCTCAAGCTCCAGTACACTGACCTTGAGGCGTCGGAGATGGGGTTCCTCTTGTGTTCGGGGGAGGAAGAAACAACCGTGGAGTTTAAAGAGATTGAGCAAATTAAAGTAATGTGAATAATAGTCACATCATCACTGTTCCCACAGCATGCTAGTGTTAAGTACAGGTGCAAAATGTGTTATACAAGTGGAATTTGTCCTCTTTTACGGTCAAGTGCCCTTCCTAACGACAACCCCGTGTAGTGGTAAATTAGTTCACAATGGGATGTTTCTGTGGCAGTTTGTAGTGCAATGGGTGTGTTATTTGTAGAGGAAGGAGGGTGTGTTGAAAAAACACTCAGTGCTCAAGCCAGATGAATTAACCAGACGCAAAACAAATCCTCGACTCAGACAGGAATCGAACCCGGAGACCGCCGGAAGAAAGAGCACGTCACTGAGCATTGTGCGAAGGAGCGGGAGTAATAATGACCACAACTGTAATCCACTAAATAGATCGAAAGTGATTATAATTTAAGTAACAGGGATCAATACCTACGGTACCACGCAGTTTAGACTACTACTACTCCTACTACAACTGCTACTACAAAGAAGTCCTTTTAATAATAATAATAATAATAATAATAATAATAATAATAATAATAAGTAATCCGAGCGAGTTGGCTGTGCGGCTAGGGGCGCGCAGCTATGAACTTGCACTCGGGAGATAGTGGGTTCGAACCACACTGTCGGCAGTCCTGAAAATGATTTTCTGTGTTTTTCCATTTTCACACCAGAGAAATGTGGGGGCTGTTCTTTAATTAGTGCCACGGCCTCATCCTTCCCACTCCTAGCCCTTTCCTATCCCGTCGTCATCATAAGACCTATCTGTGTCAGTGTGACGTAAAGCAACCTGTAAGAAATACAACGAACATGACAATAGTGTAGGACAGTCTGAGTGGCCTGGAGCACGTCTTACGAATTGACACCTATAGTTGAATTCCGTGTCAGTGAGGAAGGGGCCCTACTTATGATGAATTCCAAGGTTGGAACTGGCACACCCACCCCGGCTCGGAGCCGGGAGGTGCTAACGAATTAAATTTAAAATCCACGACACATACAGTAATCGAACTCGAGACCCATTGGTCCAAATGCTAGCACGCTAACAATTTAGCTCGTATTACTCGAGGTGATGCAGTTCTTTTCAGTTACACCGCCATGGAGGTGAGCTGTATGTATCACTTCAATAACATGTTAGCCTTCCAGCAAAGATTACATTTCTGACAGTACCACGAACCGAACGGGGGCTTTGAGAGACCACAGGTAATAGCGCTAACTGTTACGCTACGAAGGCGGACAGTCCTTTTCGTTATCTTGATCTTCATTTTTGTTGTTTATCTATAAACTCGTCATAAAAATCTCCGTTGAGTTAGTCATTAGTCGCTGCTGTTTCAGTGACAGTGTGATCTGTTACCTTCATCTGAATTAAATACCAGGAGCAAGGCGTTTAATAAGTAAATCATAAGGTCATTCAAGTGATATCAAACAGGTAGCAATACTAGATTGCTACAGACGAGCAGACGTTCATCACATTTGGTCCTCATGGTCGGCTCTTCTGTCACAGTCATATGTACCATTGCAATATGCATCAAGGGAATACCAATTTCCCTAGCTAGCGCAGCAATCAGTTGCTCTAGAATCATGTGACATAATTTCAACTGAGAAATATCCATGTGTTGTGATAATTGTGATATGATGACTTTGGGATCTGAGTCACACAAATCATTAATGGACTTCTTCTTCTTCAGAGTAATTTAGTTGAATTCTGAGTGTTAGATTAATGAACCTTAATTTCAATGATTCATAGTCTTATGGTTTGCTGAAACACATCTCATAACATTATTTCTATCCTATTCATTAAGTAAGCTAGAAAACTACCTTAAAAATGTAACGGATCTCTGATGTGTGTACTTTTTGATGTTGATAATAACAACAATACTACTACTACTACTAATACTACTACTACTACTACTACTACTACTACTACTAATAATAATAATAATAATAATAATAAACAAGCACCCAGTTCAAGGAGACAAAATGCAGCAAAATTAAACGAGTATCACAATTTAAATATCGATGGCCAGTTCTAATACCAATGTTCTTCATATCCAACAATTTTCCGTAAGACTACTCACCGTCCGCTGCCTCCCCCAGAGGCCCGGGTTCATTTCCCGGCTCTGCCACGAAATTTGGAAAGTGGTACGAGGGCTGGAACGGGGTCCACTCAGCCTCGGGAGGTCGGCTGAGTAGAGGTGGGTTCGATTCTCACCTCAGCCATTCTGGAAGTGATTTTCCGTGGTTTCCCACTTCTCCTTTAGGCAAATGCTGGGATGGTACCTAACTTAAGGCCACGGTCGCATTCCTTCCCTCCTCCTTGCCTATCCATTCCAACCTTCCCATCCTCTCCACAAGGCCCCTCTTCAGCATAGCAGGTGAGGCCGCCTGGGTGAGGTACTGGTCATCCTTCCCAATTGTATCCCCCAACCCAGAGTCTGAAGCTCCAGGACACTTCCCTTGAGGCGGTAGAGGTTGGATCCCTCGCTGAGTCCGAGGGAAAAACCGACCCTGGAGGGTAAACAGGTAAAGAAGAAGAAGAAGAAGAAGAATAAGAATAAGACTTGTCACGCCTCCCAGCCACATATAGATATCCAGTCTATGAAAACAATTTTCGTTGTGTTCATTTCCCTGTGCTTTTGTGCGAATACCTTGAATACGTTATACTATTACGCCATTTCTACATTACGATACGGTAAGGTTCTCGGGTTCGATTTCCGGCCAAGTCAGAGATTTTTACCTGGATCTGAGAGCTGGTTCTAGGTTCATACAAGGCTGGTGTAACTCAGGGCTGGTGTCTGTTAATTTAACACTAGTATTAACAGTTTGTCAGTGTTAAAATTCTTGATCGACCATGGTTCATTCCGGTGGTATTTGAAGGTGTTCAAATACGTCAGCCTCGTGTCGGTAGATTTACTGGCACGTAAGTGAAGTCCTGAGGGACTAAATTCCGGCACATCGGCGTCTCCGGAAACCGTAAAACACGTTGATAGTGGGACGTAAAGCAATAACATTACTACTATTATTAACAATTATTCTTGACGCAATGGTCATTGTGTTAAATAGTATGTTAAGTCTACTTAACAATAGTGTTATCACGTAACTTAGAACTCTGACCAGAAAGGTTCTGTCTTCTAAGGTTCAGTATTGCATGAACTGTCTCAACGATTTTTCATTCTAACAAGTGATGCATATGCTGCGGGTCAGTATTTCTCCCGACAACATTGGTACATAGCGCTATTTAGAGGCGTAAAGACGATGTTTTCCGGGGGGTTTGGAAAGCTACCTCTGTTATTATTATTTAGGAGTATAATTTCAGCACTTAATAATGTTTGCGTAGAACATTTAGGTTGCAGGCCGTGATATCTCAGTCTACCTACCAGCAGAATATGTTGACAGCCTACTCACCCACGTGCGACCGGCTGCTTCGCTTTCACTACTGCTCTTATCCTGTTATTTCACAATAATATTCTAATTTTCCTCGTACTTTGAATAGCACCAAAAATGACGAGAGCTAAAAATTAAGAATTCTTTACACGAAATTCTCGATTTGTCATCGAGTACAACATTATTGATACATATCTAACGAGTCGACTACATGAAATTCTAAGCTTTTTCTCCAGATTCTCGGTTCGAATACCAACGTCGGCAGCCATAAAATAGCAATAGTAATTCTCTTCTATTTTCCTGAAAAATTGTAAATCATGTGGGGTCGACTTTTCTGCTCGCTATCTTCATGAATCTCCTGTCTTGGACCTTATCCTTAGGAATTTCCGATCTCTCCATGTCCTTCACGACTCGAACTTTTCATTACATTTTTCGTTCCCCTCCCTCCCCCCTCCCGTATCGGCTTCCAGCTGGCATCCGTTTGACTATATCCGCTCAGGTTTCTTTTCCAGATGTCCATACTGTCGCAGACGGTTCTCTTGTAGCTTTTCCTATTCCAGTTTCGCTTTCAACGCGCTGTTGTAGATTTCATCCAGGCGGGTTACCCAAAGAGCCGGGCGAGTTGGCGGGAGATAGTGGGTTCGATCCCCACTGTCGGCAGCCCTGAAGATGTTTATCCGTGGTGCCCCATTTTCACACCAGGCAAATGCTGGGGCTGTACCTTAATAAAGACTACGGCTACTTCCTTCGCATTCCTAGGCCTTTCTTGTCACATCGTCCCCATAAGACCTATCTGTGTCAGTGCAACGTAAAGCAATTTGTAAAAAAAAAAAAAAAAAATTAAGATGGCAGCGGTTTCTTAGCGCTTCGAGTCTGTTTCAGGATGGTAAATGCAGTGCACGTCATTGGTAAAATTATTCTAATTGAATAGCCTATAATTTTTGTGTCATGGAGCGAAGACAAAGATCCACTCTGTTCATTATCTTTCACATGGCACATTCCCAAAGTGCTAAACGTCAAAAATTTTTCAGTGAAAGGGATAACAATTTCTCAGATTTACGACAACGAAAACTGGTGGAATTTTTTTGATATGAGACCACTAGGTTCCCGTGAAAGTGAACACAGATCCATAAAACAACCGATTTAATTTTCAGTCGGTTTATACAATCTGAGTTTTTAATAAATGGCCCTTCGGGGTTATGCCAAGGAATATACAACCACAAGTTGTTACCCGAGGCTTCGCTCGTGGGATTTTGTAATTTGATAAAAGTAATCGTTCCTCGGTACTGCACTAAGACATTATCTAAAATTCCTTAAAGTATAAACATTCACCGAAAAAAATTCATTTACCGCAGAACCTCTTTGTAAACTGCGTTTGTGGTATTGCCTTTTGGTGATAAGATAACCAGGTTACTGCCAGAACTAACTCTAGAACATGCGACATAAAACTGTACATGTGAGAAACAGTCCTCTCTCAAGACAAAAACAAAAAAGTATACATTTATTTATATTTAAAGGCGATTCCAAATTCCAAATTAGAAAATTTAAAAAGTTAAGTTTTTGGTATATAGATATACTCATTGTAATAAGTCTTCTTTTTCACCCCTTTACCGACGGAGTATCAAAAATCCTCCCTTTGTGAGCACCTACACTGAAACATAAATGTATCCCCACACTTTTTATACCCACTTGTTTTGGCTCAGTGATGAAGAATCAGTCAGTCAGTCAGTCAGTCAGTCAGTCAGTCAGTCAGTCAGTCAGGACATGTTATTTTATCTATATATCGATGGCTTACTTTTAAAACCTCGTATGTCCAAATGTTCTTCCTACCCATTTTATTCCTTAAGACTGGTCACGCCTCCCGGTCATATATTTGTATGCAGTCCATCAGAATAATTTTCGCTGTGTTCATTTCCCTTTGCTAATGTCTAAAGGAAAATGGACCTTAACGTACCGTATTTTAGGGATGTTGATTGCATGGCAAATTTACACACTCCTACAGTATAATGTATTTAAGGTTCATTTTCCTTTACAAATTGGCAGAGGAAAATGACCATAACGAAAATTATTCTTTTGGACTGCATATAAATATGGGACTGGGAGGCGTGACCAGTCTTAAGGAATTTAATGGATAGGAAGAGTATTCGGACTTACGAGGTTTTTAAAGAAAGCCATCGATATATAAAATAAGAGTTTTGTCTGTAAATTGCTCAGAATTTGAAAAGAATGGTATTTCTGTATCGGTCATGTCCATAGTAATGAGGAAATGCACTTTTTACATTTCCGTAATCTCTGTCTGTCTGTCTCATTCCAGTTTCGCTTTCAATACGAATACATGCATGTATGTATGTACACGCATCACGAGAAAACGGCTGAATAGAATTTAATGAAAATCGGTATATGAAGTCGGGGAAAGAGCCTCTACAATCTAGGCCATAAATAATTTTTCTCACGCTGAGTGAAATGGTAGTTTATGGGAAGGCCTAAAATTGAATTCTCAAATATTTATATTATTAGTGATCCTATCGATAAATACTACATAACTAATGTTATTTATAATTAAATTTCCGATCATTTATATCATACATTGTTACCGTACCGGCTTTGATTACACAGATATTCATGAAGTTATGTTTTTGTTGCCATGTCCATATCAACGTCGAGCCACGAGAAAATGGGATAACAGAATGTAATGAAAGTCGGTATGTAGAGTCGGGGAATAAGAAACCACAGTCTAAGTAACAAACAATTTTATTCGCCCGGTATGAAATTTAGGGGAAGGCGCCTAAATTCAAATTTTAAATACTCATGTTATTGGTCCTATCGAAAAGTACTACATAACAAAAGTTATAGAGAATACAATTTCCGAACATTTATGTTTTATTCAATTTTGCCGTACCGACTATGATAACAGTGGTATTTCAGAGTCGGAACAAAACTAAATGTGAAGGCCTACAATATTGAAAGCGCATTGATCAACAATAACATTACATTGACCATTGTTTGAGGTGATGTTCTTTGTCTCTTATGCTGCCGCTCAACTGCGATAGATGGGGTTACCGTACTGCTGCGTACCGAGAATAACAGCCTGTCTGAATATTGACGGGAAATGGGTGGGGAGTTAGAAAAATTTCTTCTTTAGCATGTCATTCCTCTGGTTCATACATTTTCTGACACGGTACTAATGTTACGTAACTCACTGGTTCATCATAGTATTCCAACTATTCGATCCCTACTCTGGCGCGCTGTTTTGAATGAGCAGTGTGCACTCTTAAGTCACAGGCTCACTTAGTAGTAGTAGTAGTAGTAGTAGTAGTAGTAGTATGACCTGGTCTAGAATTAAAATTTAGGCATATTCCAAATTATAGCATCACAATTCACTAAATAACTCAAAATTCAACCCTGACAAGAGCCGTTTCTTAAAAAGACCTTCTTCCTCTTCACTTTTATTAAATTCTACATTTATTTTATTCAAAATTAGCAGTGAAGAGGGGGTTTCTCCTCTGACTTGGAGGAAAAAATTGCCACCAAGTTAGATAGATGTTTCCGCCGCCAGTGTAGTGAATTGATTTTTCCGACTCATCGGGTACTTCTAGGAAACAGATTAGTAAAAGGGCATAGTTTTTGCCCTGGGACTCTCCACTATTCAACCCCCCCCCCCCCTCCGAGGAAAGACTAAGAGTGTTCAAGGATCACGGCTGCCTGCGGCCTGGTCATTCCAGCTCTGGAACTTTAGACGGAAAAGGCAGGTGGAGAGTGAGTGTCTGCCATTATAATGCAATTCCTCAACCTGATTGTGACTGATGATAGGCAAGCGGGCCTACCATTAGAAAGAAAATTCCCTAACGCAGTCTTCATATGAGAAAAGACGTTTGGCGATTTCCCCGTCGCGTTTCATGGGTAAGGTTAAGAGCTAAGCAATTTAATACAGTCTTGCTCACAACGTATACTCCACCTAACCTACAATTCTGTATACAATGTAGAATTCAGTAACGAAGGACGGGTACATCAGCTAGTACATATATATATATACAAATAGGGAATCTGCCGCCTGGGCGACTGCCCTAAATGCAGATTAGTAGTGACTGATTGATTGATCAATTGATTGATATGGGGTAGAGTAACGGACTACTTGCTCAAACTCCGGCTTCACCAGGTGATCCAAAAATCTGCAAGGTAAATTTACCAGACTTGGGAGTAAGGAGAAGAACAGCTCGACTTAAGTGGTATGTTCCGAGTTGTCAGTGGAGAAATGGCTTGGCATGAGATTGGTATACGATTAATCTTGAACGGAGTTATTGAAATGTCGTATGGCTTTTAGTGCCAGGATATCCCAGGACGGGTTCGGCTCGCCAGGTACAGGTCTTTCTAATTGACTCCCGTAGGCGACCTGCGCGTCGTAATGAGGATGAAATGATGATGAAGACAACACATACACCCAGCCCCCGTGCCATTGGAATTAACCGATTAAGGTTAAAATCCCCGACCCGGCCGGGAATCGAACCCGGGACCCTCTGAACCGAAGCCCAGTACGCTGACCATTCAGCCAACGAGTCGGACAACGGAGTTATTAATAGTAGGTTACGAATATTAAAGTTTTAATGCAAGAGGGAAGATTGGAGCAGATATTCGTTTATAGGAAGAGGAATGAGAGATATAAATAATTTACCATGGGAGACTTTAGATAAAATTCCTACGCGTTTGAAATTAAGAAAAAGGCTAGGTAAACAACTCATCAAGAATCTGCGCCTGTGCGACAAACTTAAATACAGATCAGTGCTAAAAGAAACGAAATCGGAAAAGTAAGGTTGACTGCAGGATTCGAACTCAAATGTCCTCTGAAATCATTATTATCATTCTGTGCTCAGTGGTTATGCGATAGGAAGCTCTAGAATATACTGCCTGTGATAACGTCACAGAAATGGAGCGGAATGATGGAAACTTTCGGAATACGTTCCACTGGATTGAAAAACAACTTGGTGTAAAGATGGAGCTGGTTAATTTACTGCTCTGTTACACTGCAGATCCTTCACATGTCTTCAGCGCTGCATGTGACCTGCAATGCGGACCATGTGCAGTATATCTTCAGCTTTTACAAAAGAGCATTAATACATGCAATGCCATTTTTATAACTGACATCCTTAATTATCCAATCGGGGTAAAGATTAGCAGCATAAGTTGGTTATGAATTTGTAATATATTGTTTGCGAGGATTTAACGAAACTTTGCAACAGTTAAGGCACGATGAGCATAATGGCCTATCTACTGGCTTTACAACTGAATAGCATAGGTTCGAACCCCTGTTGACTCTGGGTTGAAATATTCACCTGCAATATCACGTGGCATCAGGAATGGCATCAGGAAAGGCATCCGGATTTATACCCCTACCAAAACTGAAATTAGTTTGGTTGGGTTATGTGACCCAAGAAAATTCTGGGATTAACAGAAGAAAGTTTGATCCAAACCTAATAAATTGAAAAATAGACTACAAAGAGAAGAGGAAGAAGAAAACGAAGAAGTAGCAGAAGGAGAATTATGCACCCGTGACCTCATTATGGTAATAAAGGGATTTTCAGAAAGTACTGTAATCACAATTTAAAGGGAGGAAATCAAAACTCTAACATTAGCCGATTGTTTGCCATTTAATTTATTAATTAATCAATTAATTAATGAATATAATTCATTTACTCGTTGTGAAGTTAGAACTTCTGACCCTCCCTTACTCATAACCAGATGAATTACAAAATAACAGAATAATATTAATATTCAGTCACAAAAACAGGATATAATTACGCTTAATAATAGGTTAAAGAATATGTCATAAGGAAAGAAAAGCACAAGAAAAAATGAAATAAGAAATGTAATAGTAAAAGCAAATATCATAATGAATAAGAAGTACAATAAAATACGATGCGATAAGCGAGTTAATACAAAATACATAATAAAAAACAAATGTGATAAATAATGACGTTACATAAATTCTACGTATGCATCAGACACATACTCCGCAGTAGAGTGGGTGGTCTACCGGTTTTATTCTGTTGGAGTTCTCATTGTGATGTACAAAATGGCTACCCGCAAGAACGTGAAGTCAGATATGTTGCTGAATATTATAGGTGCTGCTCCAAATAGAATTTCTGCTTAGTCCAAGATCTTTCCTTACTTTAAGTACCTAGGTGTTAATAAAAGAAAAGATCTTCATTGGGGTAATCACATACCGGTAAATGGGATTGTAAATAAATGCTAGGCCCAACAGATCTCTGCGCATGTTTATGAGGGTGTTTAGGGGTTATAGAGGATGTAAAAGACAGGGCATCTAACTCTCTGGTAAGGCCCAAATAGATTATGGTTTCAGTGTATAGGTCCCTCGCCAGGATTCTTTGATTCAGGAAATGGAAGAAATAAGAAAAAGAGCAGCTCGATTTCTTCTGGGTGATTTCCGACCAAAGGGATCCGTTACAAAAATGTTGTAAAGTTTAGGCTGGGAACACTTGGGAGAAAGGAGACAAGCTGCTCGATTAAGTGGTATGTTCCGAGCTATCAGTGGAGAGATGGCGTGGAATGACACCAGTAGACGAATTTTGAGTGGTGTCTTTAAAAGTAGGAAAGATCACAATATGAAGATAAAGTTGGAACTAAAGAGGACAAATTGGGGAAAATATTTTATTATAGGAAGGGGAGCTAGGAATTGGAATAACTTACCAAAGGAGATGTCCAATAAATTTCCAATTTCTTTACAATCATTTAAGAAAAGGCTAGGAAAACAACAAATAAGGAATCTGCCACCTGGGCGACTGCCCTAAATGCAGATCAATAGTGACTGATTGATTGATTGATTGATTGATTGATTGATTGATTGATTGATTGATTGATTGATTGATTGATTGATTGATTGATTGATTGATTGATTGATTGATTGATTGATTGATTGATTGATTGATTGATTGATTGATTAATTCACAGCAATTTCCAGATGACCTGGAAAAATGGTGAAATATATGGAAAATATCTTGGAAGAGTGCAAGGTGTAAATACATAAATATGTGAGAAATGATGACGTAATGGAGTTAGGTGATGCGGAAAATGTAAATAAGAGGATGTTGAACAGTTAATTATGGAACGGCCACTGAAAGTGATCTTTTACGTTACGAGTGAGATGTTTACGTCTTAGTGGCAGGCGAGAATCGAAGTTCGAAACGGGTATCGCCAACTTATCAATTTAGTTGCCGTTCCGTACGATATTTTCTTTCATATTATAGTCAGTTACTTCTTTTACATTAAATATTTAATTATAAATAGTTTTGACACGTCCCCACGCAAATCCGCCATGCGGTGACGGTTTTGGTTTTGTTGCATGTTGCTAAAAATGATATAAGAGTCGTGTACATGGAGTTGTGTGGTTCTAAAACAAACAAAAAATTTATGTCATTTGAAGCAATGAACAGTCCGCTAAACTACTACAATCGTAAACATGATATACTGTAATATATGCGATATTTATCTGTAAGCAATGGATTAACTAATACATTAGTCAACATGGTGTTAGCGGCAGATTACTTTAGCTGGGAATGCAGAGATGATATTTTTGCTGTGGATGGGCATGGAAACACAGTGCTGCAATCCGGTGGAGAAACAATTCTACAAGCTTGAGTGTGGTGTTCCTTGATTTACGATTTCTCTGATCATTCGTGTTTACATTGCTCTGAAGCGGAATACAACCAATCGGAATCTAATAAAACAGTTCGGAAGGTAATTACAGTACGGGAAAGGCAATTACGTCGTAGTATGAAATAAAAATATTTTTATTTGCGTAGTATAGTAACAATTGAAGACATACATTAGAGGACGTATAATGAAGACCTATGTATAGAAATTGTTTTACCACGAACAATCAGAAGTGGGACTGGATCACAAGTAATGAGATTATGAATTATGTTTGTGAACGAAATATGAACTGGTGGAATTTGATCAGGAAAATAAATAGATTAATAGGATACACCTAAAGACACACAGTGCTCCTTCCCTTAGGGTCAGCAGAAAATGTCAAGGTAGGAATGGTAGTGAGAAACCAAGGTATGAATGTCACTAACAGATTAGGACTGGCCTTAGTAGCTCAGATGGTAGAGTGCTGAACTTCTCAGTCTAACTTTGCGGGTTCAATTCCGTTTCAGTCCAAATGCTATTTGAAGGAGCTCTAATATCCAGCCTCATGGCAGTAGATTTATCGGCACGTAAAGAACTATTGCGGGACAACAATCTGGCATGTAGGCATCTCAGAAAGCCGTAACATTGATTATTATGATGACGGTGATTATTATTATTATTATTATTATTATTATTATTATTATTATTATTATTATTATTATTATTTATTCGTATCGGCCTACTAAAGACCACGTTATTTCAGCTCTCTTCTCTGGGCTTTGATCTTTGACCAGAGCTCCTTCTTTCGTCGCTGGTGTTGCTCTTTCCTTTCTTCCCATCGCCCAGTGAATAACCACTGCAATTAGCTACGGGAGTCTTGGCGGGAAAATCATACCTACTTAGAATAGGGGAAAATGCCTGATCTTAGCCAGAAAACACCGTGAGGCCCTCAAAACCTCACAACCTTGGCAGTATTTTGATCAGTTAGAAATATCATTGACCCTAATAAAGAGTTTTTCAACTGTCCCAAGCATGGAGGTAAGTTCAGTAAAAGCTACCACCCCAGATGGTAACCAATCCACCTTCGCCTTGAGCGAAGCATGCAGACCTTCGGATTCTGGGGAGCCTGCACCGCAATGCATGTAAGTGTCGGAAACTCCAGGAAAGGTTATTATTATTATTATTATTATTATTATTATTATTATTATTATTATTATTATTATTATCATTATTATTATTATCATCATCATGCACTCCAGCTCAAGTTTCTACTAAGGGAGGGTTTGTATTCGGGTAATATTTGTGGTATTATTGAAAATGTCACCTCAATTACCTGGTATTCATACCCAAGACCATCGAGAGAGACGTCGAGTGCGTGGACCGCTGAGCAAGTGCATCCCATTTAGGATGTTATAGAATTCCATTTATAGAATTGTCTGTGACTGGCGTCAGCTAAATGACATCGATAATGCTCAGTGTTGGAACAAGCCGAAATGTCCTTTTCCTCCTGGGAGATAAACATTATAACAGGCGGATTTCCTGGTATTTTGCCAGACTCTACAGGTTGGGAACTCGACCTGTCCATCAATCAATGGACCATCTGTTTGCGATATCTCTGTCAGCCAGTCTCTTCAATGTTCGTGGTCTCTTGGGCATCAAGTGAGAGCAATCGATTACAACGCTCAGGGGAACGAAGGAAACAAACCGTTCCTCTAAATTAATGATAGAAACAAACGAACGATAGTACGAACGAACGAACGAACGAACGAACAAACAAACAAACAAACAAACAAACAAACAAACAAACAAACAAACAAACAAACAAACAGGCAAGGAAATGAATAGACTAAATAAACTAAAATAAATAAACAAATATATAATTATATAAATATGTAATAAAGAAATAATGATATAGTCTCTGTGGACCTATACCTTTCAAATCTCAGTATGCAGGTCTCTATGAATGAATTATTATTATTATTATTATTATTATTATTATTATTATTATTATTATTATTATTATTATTGTAGCGTGATTAGCTCAGGGGATCAGCTACTGGTTTTAAATAGAATACCGAGGTTCGAATCCCGCTCGATTCTGAGTTGAGATTTCCATCTAAAACCTGACGTGGCCTTAAATCTCCGGCCGAAACGCAAATGGGGTTTGGTGGCTCGAGCGGCCCCAGAAATAGCTTGGATAAACTGAAGATATTATTATTATTATTATTATTATTATTATTAAAAATACTACTAAAATTCCGTCTTATTCGATCAGATGGCAGAGGAAATCGTTTTTCTTTTGAGCAGTTTGTGACAATGTTTAACTTGTTTTGTCGGGTAAACACCATGTGTGTCACCAGAGCTCCTTTATACCTATGCCTACACTGTACGGCAGGGAGTGCCGAATAGAAAGGAATTTTTGTGTCTTTCGTAAATGTATTTATTTAATGTCTTTTGGATTTCTATGGATTTTAGGAGATAACACATGAAAGTGTTTTGTCTCACATGGATTCTTTATTCACGTCACTGAAACCTATGAAACGGAGCTGTTGTATTTGAACAATCTCGGATACCAACGAATGGGGTTTTCTTTATCTTTTTTTACGTTTTTGTGCCTTTTATGTCCTTTCCTTTGTTTGGACCCTTTCCCCTTCCTCTTCGGAGTAAGATGAAGAGGGTATGCTTACTCACTAGTGTGTGTATATACAGTATATCTAACCTTAGTCCCTGACACGGGATTGGGGATGGGATGAAATTATGTGGCATGCGTTTTACGGTCGGATGCTCCTCCTGACATAAACTTCAGGTGATGTGAAGGAAGGTGAATTAAAATGGGTAACGTAGAGGGAGGACTCGACCGTAGTCTATGGAAAGGATCTGTCTCGGTATTTGTCTGGAAATAAAAATGTGAAACTACAGAAAAGGAAAAAATAAGTTCCCAGAAGGAAATCATAATTTAGTCGATTGCAAATGTTAAAAAACATTTAAGTTCATTAGGCCGTTTCAATCGTGAAATTAGCAACGTTTCGCCCAGTGTAGCAGTGGGCTTATCAGTTGGATTGCCGGATTGAGTGGCGCAGACGGTTGAGGCTCTGGCCTTCTGACCTCAACTTGACAGGTTCGATCCTGCCTCAGTCCGGTGGCATTTGAAGGTGCTCAAATACGTCAGCGCCATGTCGGTAGATTTACTGGCACGTTAAAGAACTCCTGCGGGACTAAATTCCGGCACCTCGGCGTCTCCGAAAACAGTAAAAGTAGTTAGTGGACGTAATGCAAATAACATTATTATTATCAGTTGGATTGTTACTTCTTTTCAAGATGCTGGCGGCTAGTGCGCCGTTGAGACACCACTACAAGCCTCCTATGTAGGACAATGGAGTGACAGAAAACCATTCTAAAACAATCGACGGTGGGGTTCAAACCCACTCGTTTCCCAAATGCACATCCAAATACTATTGGACGGGACCGAAACCACAAACATGGACTCAGAAGAGCAGCGCTTGGGATGGCGTGATAGCTGAGTGGGTTCGTTCCTAGCATCTCCCCAAGGCAGCCATGGCTCGACTGACGGCCAATGAATGTTGGTCTTTTAAATGAAAATCCATTTCCCAGTCGATCGAATATTTACAGTAAAACTGAGATCCATAACGACAAAACGAACAATCATTTAAACCTAAAAGCCTGATTTTAGCTTTAAAACCAGCACTCTCCAGTCTGGACCACTCATCCCGGCTGTGTTCGGCAGTGTATAGTCAAAGTGGTCTCCGTACTGGCCATGAAGACCCTTGGAGGAGTGCAAGGTAAAGTCAGTTGGTAGGACAGAATGGTTAGCTCTACATCCAGCCGCCTTTGCCCCAGGAATTTATCTGGTAATAATTTTTGCTGTAGGCTGAGTGAACCTCAGGATCACAGGCACCTCCGGAAGTGGGAATTTAATTTCTTAATTTTTTCGATTTCCTGACGAGGAGTCGAACCCACGTCCTTCCGGGGGAACCGAGCCCGCCTTTACCACCTCGGCCAGGCAGCCCCTGTTTGGAGGTGTATATAGCCTTCGAATATTTATCATTCTTGGTGTCATTTAACCTCTCACATTATTTGATGGCTCCATAATTTACATACCGTACAAGTCCTCTAAGAATTGAAGTGTTTGTAACAATCGTGTCCCTTCACACTTTAAAACTGAGCACTCGCCCCATAAATTTCTTTTGATCGAATGAAAGCACGCAAGCTTGTAGATTTACGACAACTACAGGACCTCCAGTTTGGCGTGAAATCCGAACTATAGGTATATGACCTGCATTTCAAAAATCCTACATACATTGACCGGGAACCAAACCAGCGACGATGTCACTCGTCTATCATGCTCCTCTTGACTGAATGGAAAGGCGTTGTTATTATATTAAGTTAGAGTCCGGTTTCATGTACCAGTGGTCAGCGTCCTGGCTTTCGGTCCTCGGCGTCCTGGGTTCGAATACTGGCCGGGTCGAGAGATTTTAATCTTAAATTACCATAGGTTGGTGAATAGGTGTTTGCACTTTCTCCAACATTCCCTCAACTCTCAAACCACATTCACAGCGCCGTCATCTTACATATTAATACGCTGTTTCCCATACACGGCAGATTCCACCTACCCCGTTGGAGGGTCTGCCTCATAACGGGTGCACGAGGATAGACAACCCTGGAAGTTAAACACACCGTGGTAATCAAGGTATTGAAAAAACTGCTTCGTTAAGGCGTAGTTGCCACTTTAACCCGGAAGTGGTTCCCAGTGGGGATTTGTTCTCGGTAAACCACAGCTGTGCCTCAACACTGTACGGAGCTGAATGGGCTTTTAGTCGCTTATTGGAAGGCACAAGCTGAAGCAAATCCCCATCATGCAAGCCGTAAGTAATTATTATTATTTAAACATATCTATACACCAAGCGTTATTTAGTATTGCTGTTTCTTTTAGCACATAAGCTGTCTCACCATTTCTCTACTGTCTAATCCGGCTTCATGGATAAATGGTTAGCGTGCTGGCCTTTGGTCACAGGGATCGCAGGTTCGATTCGATTCCCGGCAGGGTCGGGAATTTTAACCATCATTGGTTAATTTCGCTGGAACGGGGGCTGGGTGTATGTGTTGTCTTCACCATCATTTTAGTCCGACTCGTTGGCTGAATGGTCAGCGTACTGGCCTTCGGTTCAGAGGGTCCCGGGTTCGATTCCCGGCCGGGTCGGGGATTTTAACCTTCATTGGTTAATTCCAGTGGCTCGGGGGCTGGGTGTTTTTGCTGTCCCCAACATCCCTGCAACTCACACACCACACATAACACTATCCTCCACCACAATAACACTCAGTTACCTACATATGACAGATGCCGCCCACCATGATCGGAGGATCTGCCTTACAAGGGCTGCACCCGGCTAGAAATAGCCACACGAAATTAAAATTAAAATTAAACCATCATTTCATCCACATCACGAAGCAGAGGTCGCCTACGGGCGTCAAATCTAAATACCTGCACCTGGCAAGCCAATCATGTCCTCGGACACTCCGGGCACTAAAAGCCATACGCCATTTCATTTCTACTGTCCAAGGCAAGTTGTTTACGCTTACGAGTTATATGCATGTGTGGTCATATACAGCCTTCTTATTTACATCTATAACGTGCTCTCTTGGTGGCCATGAACGTTAATGCATTAAGTCTACAGTGTATGGTCTGTGGCTACCGTGGGAAGCCGGTACAAATCCCGGTGGTCGAAAGTTTTTCACCATCAGTATGTTGGCCCGCTGGGTAGGAGGGTAGCGGTAGGTACAATTTCCAGTCACTAGATTGTGTGTCAAAATCCTAGATTCAGTTCCAAATCTCTCCGCAGTGTTCATTTGGAATGAGGGCATATGACGCTTCTGATAGTGATTCGACCATCGGACGGAGACATTAAGCAGACCCATTGGTGCTATTCTAGGGAGTAGGCTATCTGCTGGCACCATTCATTTCATATGATTATCTCTTTTGATGAGGTTGATGTCAGGAAGGGCATCCGGTCGTAAACATATTCTTCTCACTTCATACCCGACTCCGTAGAGGAACGGGGCAAGGCTTGGGTACACACACATTTGTATGGTATATAGAATGTGCTTACTGGTGGTGTTTGGGGTAGTGGTTTAATGCTGCACTAATACACCGAAAGTTGTCGACGTCGCAAAGATGGGGAACCGATAGGATTCGGAAGATTGCGGCCTGTCTTTAATTATTGTTATTAGGTTTACGTCGCACCGAAACATATAGGTCTTATCGCGACGACGAGATAGGAAAGGGCTAGGAGTGGGAAGAAATCGGCCGTGGCCTTAATTAAGGTATATCCCCAGCAGTTACCTGGTGTGAAAGTGGGAAAACACAGAAAACCATCTTCAGGGCTGCCGACAGTGGGGTTCGAACCCACTATCTCCCGGATGCAAGCTGACAGCTGCGCGTCCCTAACCTCACGGCCAACTAGCCTGGTGTATCTTTAATCAAGGTGTGAGTTGCTTGGCGTGTACATGGGAAACCACAATAAAGCGTCATCAGCTCCCCCGACAATGCGGTGTTTCTAATACAAGCCACAGCTTCACGCTTCGAATCACACAGCCAGCTTGCTTGGTGGTGATTACTGCTTAACGTAAAAGTACAACTGTAGTGCATCTCTACATTCAAAGACAGTGCGCGTTAAATGGCGCGCCCTGACGCCAGTTCTACTGCACGTACAATGTTGGGCAAGTCCAGTCGCATGATGTGAAAACACTTTTATACAGGTGTGTTTTTAGTAAGAAACCTAGAAATTTTCGATGTATTTGTTTGTTGCTCTTTCGAGGGCTGTATTTAAAGACACGTGAGAGCTGGATCATAAGTGGAACGGCTCTAGATTTTACAAGTTCAGTGAAGAGAAGTTGGCCCGATCATTTATTTGGCCGGGCGAACTTGTGACAGACTCATGGAAGAGTATTATGATACGACGTGGCTATCTGAGGCACTTTTGCCTAATAGCAACTGAAGGACACAAAAGAAAAGCAAGCACGTTCATTTGCGGCTTCGAAGGAGAATAATACCACAATAAACAATCTTCCATTATTGTTAGAAGGCTAGAAATGATACCATTACATGAATAACCTTGAGTGTAGATTTTAAAATTAGTAAAGATCATGAAGATATACTTGGAATTGAAGAGAAAAAATTTGACAATGTGGACTGAAATGATTTACCAAGAGAGTTGTGTGATGAAATGTCCAACTTCTATAAAATAAATTTAAGGAAAGACTTCGTAAACAACTGATCCAGAATTTGCTACCTGGGTGAAAGCCTTAAATGCAAATCGGTGGTGACTGACGGATTAAACATTAAAACTACAGAACATATTTTCTTCACGTTCAATTGAATTTCAAGCTGATATTATATTTTTCCTTTACACCGGCTGCATCCTCAAATCATCTGCATTATTCCTGGCACGCGGGGTGGGGAATACGGGAGTGCTCTAAGCTATAGGCCTACACACTAAGTGATGTGGAAGTTGTTATTGTTATATAGGGAAGTGCAATTAGGCCATAATATGCTCTTAACATCGTAGATCGAGTTTCTTGCTCGAAGGCTAGTTGGAACTACAACAGCTCTTCCATCAACTGATCATCGTTCTCGTATTTTCCACGAATTCACGATTTCGAAATCAGTGAACGTAACAATGCCAATGTGCGCCTACGATTGCGATATACACTGACTGAGCAAGTGTCATGGGATAGCGGAAAACTAATGTGCAGGTGTATTGTCTGAGCACCACACGCCCCCTGTGCCAGCGGCAGTTGTATAGGAGACCTTGTGAGCAGTGGCTGTGCATGTGACAGGTGTAACATGGAACGTCGTCGTGAGCTGACACCGTTCGAGCGGGGTATGGTGGTCGGTACCCGACGGATTGAAAGTGCGATTACGGAAGTGGTGCGGAAATTCGGCTTCACACGATCAACTGTGTCCAGGGTGTATCGTGAATGGTTGAATGCGTGTGTCAACGTCCACAACAGACGAACGACCGGCCGTCCAGCCACCCTCGATGACCGTGACCGGCGACATCTGAGACGGATTGTCAATAGTGACAGACGGGCAACTGTGCAACAAATCAACACAACAAGATCAAAAATTCAACACAGGCCGTGCTAGATACGTCTCCCAGTGGGCAATCCGTAGAAACATGGGATTTATGGGGTATAGGAGCCGGCGCCGCACACGGGTGCCACTGTTAACCCAACGTCATCGGGCACAACGACGCGGATGGACACTGGAACAATGGTGTAACGTGATATGGTCGGACGAATCACGATTGCCGATGGGAGGCACCGTGTATGGCGCAGACCACATGAAGCGAAAGATCCCGCCTGTCTCGAAGGTGTGGTGTCTCTGTTATGGTCTGGGGTGCATTTTCCTGGTATGGAATGGACCCCCTAGTTGTTCTGGAAGAGACTTTGAATGGTACGCGGTATGTTGAGCTGCTCGGAGACCATCTCCACCCATTTTTGGTCTTACAGAGCCCAGACGGTTCTCCGGTGTTTCAAGATGATAACGCGCCGCTACATCGCTCCCACGTCGCCCGGGAATGGTTCCAAGAACATGCAGCGGAGGTCCAACGACTGCCATGACCACCCAAGTGCCCCGATATGAACCCTATCGAGCATATCTGGGATGTCCTGGAACGCAGGCTCCGTGGCATGGATCCTGCACCCTCGAACAGATCAGCATTGGCGGCCACTCTGCAAACGATTTGGTGTCAGCTGCGTCCAGAGGACTACCAGGGACTTGTAGACTCACTTCCACGGCGTCTCACTGCAGTTCGCAGGGCCGGAGGAGGCCCCACACGCTATTAGGTGACTATCCCATGGCATTTGCTAAGTCAGTGTACATCTGAATATTACCGAACCATCTACGTATTGCTGAAGTAAATTAAATTAAATTAAATTCATGTCCTCATTCCGAGGTGCTGCAGCTCTTTTCAGGAACATCCCCAATGGAGGTGAGGTGCATGTACAATTTTCATCACACCCCATCCCTCTTACCAAACCTAAATTTCTGTAAGTACCGTAAATCGAACCCGGGCCTCCATGGTCGGCTGTTAATATCGCTAAGCGGCTACGGGGGTGATCTATGTACTGACGATCATTTAAATGATATATGTCTGTCTAAGGTAGGTCCGTCATTGATATTGGCTTCCTATTATTTCCGAGAGTGGTAACGTCACAGTCTTTAAATATCAGCACATAGCATTGAAACCTGTTAATTTGTCGACTTCATTTCCTTCTTCGAATCCCTAAGTACATTCTAGGAGCAGGACTTCAACGGAACTGAGCCAGCTTGAATGTTCCCTTCTTTGCAAATGTTCTTGATAGCAACACGTTCTTTGACAGCAGTTATTTTTCAAGTTATCCTACGACATTCTTTTGGGTTCCAGTTCAGTGCCCACCTTGCGTTGTTCTTTCTTGGTTTCCATAGGGTGTGGCCTACTACCTCGCACAATTCGCTGCTGGATGGGAATCTGATTCCCTTCCTCCCAAGGATTTTGTTTGGAGATTACTTTACGACGTCATATTCTAATACAGTACGGAAGTTTGTTGCAGAAATTTAACAGTTTCGCCCGTGTAGTGATTAAATTTTCTATCATCAGTTATATATATACTGGCGATAACGTTGTTCTTTAATGTTTTGGTTTATTGAGTAACAAGAGGAAGTTATTTCATATTAAATGTTTAATCTCGTGCTCTGAAGTTGGATATAAGCTAATATGTAATGAGGCATGTGGCTTTTATTAGCTGGTGTACATTCTAGAGATAAGATAACGCGCTACACATCTGCTAACACGCCGTTAAGGCTAACACTGTCTGCAAACAGTACGCAGAGTTTGCGAAGCATTTTTTACCCGTGTTTGTCAGACTGTGTTGAATATGCAAACGTCAATTTTAATAATACCTTAATACGACGCCAAAATAAAACGTTTTTAAATGCAGCTTAGTATTAATTTGCTTATGTGGATAACTTATGTATATTTAAAATTAATAAGTAAACACGTGTAATGCTATATTTTAAACGGTACACCCCAAGGAATTGAAATTAAGTTCCATCAAAATTACGTACACTCTCCGTATTTACAGATAAAACTTTTAGAAGATTATTCACAAATTGTTATGAATCGATAATTGATAAGGATATTAACTATAAGGGGATAATATGTAGATAAGTACACATTTGTATTGCCAAATGCTTTGAGTAAAATAATGGGACCGTAGAATAAATATAAATATCTTGTAAGAAGACAATACCACAGGCATTTATTATCAACCATCAGCTACCCTAAGTCAGGCATGTCACCTTCGTGCGTAATAAACGCCTTCCAAAGCACGTGATGTATTCTGAATTGAAGGATATCGTCGGATTACTTATAAAACCTCGTATGTTACAATGTTCTTCCTGCCCATTATATTCCTTAAGACTGGTCACGCCTCCCAGCCACATGTTTAAATTCACTCCGTCAGAACCTTTTTCATAGTGTTCATTTTCTTATGCGAACGTGTAAAGGAAAATGGACCTTACCACACCGTATTGTAGGGATGTTGTTATCATAGCGAATTTAAGCACTCCTACAGTTTAATGTATTTAAGGTTCAGTTTCCTTTACACACTACCATAGGAAAATGAACACAACGAAAATTGTTCTGATGGACTGTACATCCATATGTGGCTAGGAGGCGTGACCTGTCTTAAGGAAGGAAATGGATAGGAAGTGTATCGGGAGATACGAGGTTTTAGAAGTAAGCCATCGATATACAGCACAGTCAGGCAGGACAGTGAAACCGATACGAGGACTAGAGGTCTGCAAAACGATGTGAACACTCGCTCAAACTCATGTACAAGAAATTTATGTTCCTATTGTTACTCAAATATGGTGGTGACTGTTTAAATAATTCGAAATAATGTGGTTATCTATCTACTACTAAAATTATTGTTAAAATTCCATACCCTTAAGGGGTGCGGCGGGCTCGTTTGAAGGTGAAGCCTTTATCTCAGGCCAAGTAGATTTGAATTGAAGGTGAGGGATCTATCGTGACATCAGTCAAAGTAAACATTTCTACCCTTCCGAGGATGTTGTCGAAGTAGCTGCAACTAGATCAGTTAAATTACGAATAGTGATCGTTTACAATCAGAAGTGCACGACGAAACATGATCTGGATTTCACGTCTCCAGGAACCGGGATCGGACGAAGATTTGGCTCAAGAATAACTTGATAACTAGTCAATGGACAGTGCAGGCTAGCAACTGTTAGTTGAGAAAGCAATATTGTTTACATAATGTGTTGTACAAAGCTTATCTGTTGGAAACACTTCTTTAAAATATAAAAACAACGTAGTAAGTAAACGAATCTCCTGTCATGCGATAAATATATTACATTAAACATAACGTTATCTTTCAAAACATACCAGTGAAAAGTATAACAGGTCGTAAAACTCATTACCGGTAATATCTGCGGAATCTCTCATTACAGGTTAGTTGTAAGAACATGAATTACGGTAATTTGTACGTGGCACTGTGAAGATTAGTAAGTAAGAAAATTAATGGAGGACTAAAAATAAACCTCTAAGTTAAACACTTGCTAAGTTCGTAAACAGAGAGAGTTAAAAATAAAGTAACGCATTTACCAGAAAAGAATATAATACTTTTTTGCTATTGGATTAACGCAGCACTAACACATCGAAGGATTTCGGTGCCGCAAGAATGGAAATGATAGCGGCCGTGGCCTTAATTAACGCACAGCCCCAGCATTTGCTTCGTGTGAAAAATCACGGATTTCAGGTCTGACGGTGGTGGGATTCGAACCCATAGTTTCTCGAATGCAATCTCACAGCTACGTGACTCAAACCCGCGGACAACTCACGCGGTTTTTTTCTAGTTTTCATTCCCCTCTCTGAAGGGAAGTGGCGGACCACCTTGAAGGTTACGCCTTCACCCTGGCCAGGAGTATCGGCTGGTTGGGAAGGAGCGAGGGAAATAGGTAGATGGGAATTTGAAGTGAGGAAAAGTGAGGTGCGTGTGGAAGGTTTAATATATGACTTAAGAAAGACATAACGGAACTGAAGAAAGAGAAGTTTTAAGCAAGGTGATGAGGGAGTTGAAGAGCAAGGAGATGAAACACCGATGAGAAGGTTACAAGGGAAGTAAGTAAGAGTCGGAAAAAGTCGGGGGGGGGGGTGTTGGCGAAAATAAGAAATTAGTTCGAGGAGGGGGTGAACTAACGTGTTGAGGAGGTGGATCGGGAGGAGGGGTCGGCCGGAGGCGACGAGGGGTGGTGTAGGTTTGAGAGCGTGCTGGTGGTAAACGAGAAGGCTCCACTCTATATCGATGACCATAGACGGGGGCTCTGGCTGCAATGAGGCGCTGGACGTCGGCGACAGTCGGGAGGAGGAGGCGTACCATATATGTTAGTCCTGAACTGGTCTGAATGCTAAACGCACGACAGACGGGGATTCCGGCGGCGTGAAGTTCTTGTAGGATGTCCTGGCTGAAAATGGAAGGGTCGAGTCCACGGATTACACAGCTGGGGAGACCATGATGAGATGTGGATTGCTGTGTGGGCGATGATGACGGTGGTGCTGCTGCGACGCTGTGTTGAGGCGATGATTGAGGCGACGGCGGCGTTGAGTTGGTGGATGCCAAGGAGTTGTTAGAAGGAGAGAGGGGGTTTACCGTTGTAGAGAATGTAGAAAGTGGAAGGCAGGAGGTCATAATGGGCAATGGATGGCAAGTCGTGACAAATGTAGCCGGTATATGAGAGGATGACAAAGGCGTCGTGGTAGAAGTCGTGGTGATGATAATTGTCGTAGGGGAAAGGGAAGAGGAAGTCGATGTGGGTTGTTGCGAGGTTATGGTCGGCGGCATGTGGACGATGGGGAGGGTGGTGAGGTCGGTGGAGAGTTGGGCAAGTATGGATGGAGGAGTAGATTCCACGGGGTAGAAACGGTTATGAACGGATACGCCGGTGTCGATGAGGTGCTGCTGGTCGTCCAATGTTGGTATGTAGAGAAGAATCAGTGGAGATGGCAATGAACTGGTGCCGTCCAATAGCCGGTAGGCGTCATGCATGCGGAAGCCAGCGGAGCAGATGGCGGTGTAGATATCATCTTCGGAGATGGCTGGAGCAATGTCTAGGATGGCGCAGGTGTACATGGCGACAGCCAACGTGGCGTCAACCTGTGTTTTTTAGGGGTCGGCTGGGTAGCAACTATAGATGATGGCCACCCACCCAGCCGCAAAAAAAAAAAAAAGACAATGGGATGTGTGGACGTAAGTGTAGTCCGATTTGGAGATGAAAAGCCTGTGCGTGTGTCCCCCGCAGTGGGCTTTGAGGATCTCTCGTGAGATGTGTCTGGCACGAGGAAAATAATTGTTTAATTTCTTCTTTGTCATTCGGCATTCGTAGACGAGAACTGCATTGAACTGTATTATGTTATATCCTTAATGCATAGTCTATGTCTAAATATTTTTAAAAGTATATGTATTTTATTAAGGGGCTGCCTGACCGAGGCGGTAAAGGCTTGCTCGGTTCACCCGGAAAGACGCGGGTTCAATCCCAGTCAGGAAGTCGAAAAATTTAAGAAACGAGATTTCCACTTCCAGAGTTGCACATGGCCCTTAGGTTCGCTTAGCCTATATCAGCAGTGAGTGCCAGATTGATCCCTGGGGACAAAGGCGGCCCGACGTAGAGCTAACCACTCTACCCCACCAAGTGCCGAGGTTACTTTTTCTCTCCCAGGGAATTCATGGCCTGTACGGAGATGACTTAAATAATACAAATAAAATGTATTTTATTATATCTCCATGACACCACAGAATTAAATTATGGGATGCTTGCATGGTCTGTATTTAAAAAAATGTAAAAGAATGCTGAATGTAGGAAAAGAAATAATATAATTACAACGAGAAAGCTGGTTGCGCTGTTTGCGTCACGTAGTTGTGAGCTTGCGTTCGGGAGAAGGTGGGTTCGATCCCCATAGTTGGCAAGCCTGAAGGTGGTTTCCACTGATTTCCCATGTTCTCACGGGGTAATGCTGGGATTTTACCTTGATTAATTGTACGGCTTCTTCCTTCCTTATCTCAGCCAATCCTTCCGTCACCGAATGCTTTCGATGTGTTAGCGTGATGTTAAAATCAATCAGTCTCTGACAAAAAAATCTCTACTGATCTGCATTTATGGGTGTCGCCCAAGTGAAAGATTCCCTATTGGTTGTTTACCTAGTTTTTCTTAAGGATATCTAAGAAGCTGGAAATTTATCAAACATCAACAATAGTAAAGAAAAATTACATTCAGGATAAAAATACATGCATTAGAAGAATACAATGGCAGAATACTTCGTAGACAAGCAAGACATTTGTATAGACGGGATAGATCTCACCGTGGATAAGTGGTAGTGTGTCTGCCTCCAGATTCCAGGATCAAGGATAAACCTAGCAGAGGTAGTCGGATTTTTGTAGGCAGGATCAAAATCCTTTAGGCACACCATGTTATTAAGTGTCGATGTGTAAAAGAAACGTAAAGACCAATTTAGTATTTATCCAAACCCGTGGCACAACAGCCCTGATGATCATTGGCCTATCAGGGGACCACTGCCCAGCTTGAAGGCCTGCAGATTACGAAGTGTCGCGTGGCCAGGGCAACAAATCATATCGGCCGTTATTCTTGGATTTCTAGTCCACTATCTCACCAGTCCTAGATCCTGGATTTTTTAGTAGTAATGGGTTAGAATACAATCTTATTGAAGCGAATAAAAAGTATATTTTATCCCGGGCAACAGTTCTACGAGATGTTCATACATATTAGGGGCCCGGCCTATTTATACCCCAAGAAAATATGTTACTCTCGCTACATGACGAACGAGCGGGCTAGACAACGCTTCCTAACAGACAAATTAGTTTGCATTTTAACCTATTACTCCCCAAACATCCGCCCTCTTGTCCAATCACGTAGGCTGAGTGTACCTCGGACCAGTCCTCAGGTTCAAGTAAAAATCTTTGTTAGGACCGGAAACGAAACACGGGAACTTCTGATAAGAGGCAAGCACGCTGCCTGTAGATCGCGGGCCCGGCACATGTGTTTGCCTGGCCAAAAAACGTCACTCAGCCACAGATCATTCCTCTGCTAACTGGTAGAGTAATACGGGACGTCTAAATTGACATGCAGGTAACCTAAATGCCTGTACACAGTTGACGTTATAGGATGATTATTGCAGGCTCATTTGTTCTGTTACAGTAATAAATTCCAGTGGAAAATTCATATTTTGCACACGAAGCAAGAGAAGTACACTGCCATGTAGACAGGTCACTCTTGTTTAACGGACAGGAAATATTTACCATACCATAACACATCGTTATAGCTCGCAATGCTCTTCCCATCCATTATTTTTCTAAAGACTGGTCATGCCTCCCAGCCTCATATGAATATTTAGTCCATCAGAACAATATTACTTGTGTTCATTTTCCTTTGCTTACGTGTAAATGGAAAATGAACCTCACTGTACCGTACTGTAGGAATGCATGTTTGCATGACTGTTTTTACAAACCCCCTACAGCGCAATTTACTTTAGGTTCATTTTCCTTTACATGTTAGCATACGAAATTGAACGCAACGAAAATTGTTCTGATGGACTGGATATCCATTTGTAGCTGGGAGGCGTGACAAGTATTAACGAAAATAATGGATAGAAAGAGCAGTGTGAAATATAACCTTTTGACCGAACAGCGACGATATATCACAAGAGAGCACTTTATATTTTGTGTCACTTTGTGAGGAGGAACTTACTTGTGTACCCCTAATTATACCGCGGACAATACGGAAACTCATTCGTTGTCACTTGGCGCGACTGAGTGACCAATGAGGACATTTTGGGACAGAGTGACTGCAGGAAATTACAAAATTTTGTTGCGGAACGTCGATTGCGTTTAGCCGACCCTATCCTTCTCTTACCAGACAGCCGATACTCGAAGGACGCTATGCGACGGGAGCCATTTTTTTTAAGAATAATTTTTTTTACGTCGCACCGACAGAGATGGGTCTTACGGTAACGATGGGTTAGGAAAGGGCTCGGAGTGGGAAGGAAGCGGCCGTGGCCTTAATTAAGGTACGGCCCCAGAATTTTCCTGGTGTTAAAATGGTAAATCACGGAAAACCATCTTCAGGGCTGCCGACAGTGGGGTTCGAATCCACTATCTCCCTGATACAAGCTTAGAGCGACGCGCACCTAACCGCACGGCCAACCCGCCCGGTGCGACGGGAGACAGCAGGAGGCAGGTGGAAGACAGGCAAACCACGCAAAACATGGCGAAAAGCGTTTAAAAAATCCAGCGAGTAGTTAAAATGAGATGGGACGAAATCGAGAACGCCGCTGCGAACAGGACTCAGTGGCGGAAGCTTGCTGCCTTATTCGCTCCGCACGGAAAAATTACAGTGATGATGGTGGTGATGATGATGATCGAGGATAAGAGGCAATTAAAAACAGAATTTAACGATTTTACTACATTCTCATTCTGCTGAAGACGACCAAATATAATCATTTGAATGTATTCCGATGTAATAACTTCTTTATCAATAGAAATGTTGTGAAGCGATTAAATGCCATTAAACCCTAGGTAATTTACTGTACGAAATAAATTATTGACACTTAAAAAAGGATATGAGGAGATCAAGAGGCCGCTTACGAAACTGGTTTAGGCAAGACGGACTTTTGGTCAATAAACTCCTCGTGAATTTAATGTTGATAATCATTTTGTTAGAAAGTCAACTGTAGTGCTATGATTAATTGCTGAAAACAGATAGGCGACTCGGTGGAGTTAGCTGATGGTGATGTAGAGTGACTCTAGAAATATAGCGATACTTCTATTTTCAAATTATACAAAAATTTTATACCGAAAACGAGATTTTTCTTACACGAAAATAATTTTTCTCTCTACAAACTGTTTTGCTGGCATTGTGACTACTACTCACTTATTTAAAAATATGAAACTGAATTAATATGGAACAACATGAAAATATTCATGAAATAAAATACCCAATAATCGGACTATGTACTCACACTTAGCACCTACCTGATTACTTACACATACAATTGTTGATGGGCGCCAGCTACAATTAGATGTAACGCTAATAGAATGAGAGACTTAAATATCTCTAGGGTGTGAGGTAATAAGCTTATTTTGACAGCATACTTACTTTACTTACTTACTTAATTACTTTACCTTACTTTAACACATAGGTTCTGGGAAAAGGAGATTAGTATTCGGTTTCCCCATTGAAATGTGAGGTTATCTGATCTACTTATTGAAATGAAATACTTTATGTATTTGATACTAAACAAAATGTACTTTAAATACTGATTTTAACAAGTGAGATTTTCTGGGATAATTTAAAAGATAATATAAAAATCTGACTGAAGGAAACTGTAGGCATTAAATCTGAAATTCTCTTCACCGGACATTTAAAAGTTGTTCATGAAATTTATCCCTCACTGGTTCACTTAATTGTACCTTCAACACTTTGAGTGTTATTACGAAGTATTCCTTTGAGTTGGTATCAGCTGTAGGTATCTCAAGCCTAATTTGGTGATGTATCCTTTCAGTTCCACAAACGAGATATAGTATGGAGTGAAATTATATCGTCCCTGTTCTGCCAAAACGGCGAATGTAACAATGCTCTTCCTATCCATTATTTCCCTTAAGGCTGGTCACGCCTTCCAGCTATATATTGATATGCGGTTCATCACAACAATTTTTGTTGAGTCCCTTTGCGCATGTGTAAAGGAAAATGAACCTTAAATACATCACACTCTAGGAATGGGTAAATGTCATGCAAACATACATTCCTTCAGTATGGTACAGTAAGGTTCATTTTCATTTACACACGTACATAGGAAAATGAACTCAACGGAAATTGTTCTGATGGACCGAATATCAATATGTGGCTGAAAGGCGTGATCAGTCTTAAGGGAAATAATGGATAGCAAGAGCATTGTAACATCCGCCGTTTTGGTAGAACAGGGACGATATGCATCGAAAGAAAACACTAGTAGTCACGAGAGTCCGAATTTGGAATAGAATAATAAACGTTAAAAACGAACGATTGTGACAAAGTCGATCACATAGTAAAATAATGTAATACTTTGTGTGCATGTAAACAAATTAATGTTTTACTGTGTATAAGTGGTGAATCCCATCGTCCATAAATTAATAAACTGCTTATAGTTATCATGGATGATATCCTGAAAGCCAGTAATAGGAACGGTTATACAGCGCATACCTATCTACGAAATCTTACTGTATTATTTGTCCCAAATGGAACATAATAATTCCTTTTACACAAATGAAGTGAAAAATCTGCGGTAAATTAAGAAATACCGTCGTTAGTAGAGAAATGTCTAGAGAAGTGTGTATACGTACTTACGGGCTGTAGACAGGACTCCCTTACGTTGTATTCCGCTGCTCGTGCCGTCTTTTGTTTCTTTCATGAGATACAGGGCTAGCGCCCTCGAGTGGGAGTGCTATGCTGTGAATTCTCATTATCTTTGTCCATATGACTAGCGCGGGCATTTCAAACAGCAAAATAGCACGATCCCTGGACCAATAAATATATTACTTTTTGTTGAAAGGAGAACAACATTGTTGAAAGGAAAATAGCATCATCCCTGGCCCAATAAATATATCATTTAATGAATGAGTAAGATCAAAAACGAATGAGCAACATTAAGAAAATGACACCTAATTAATGCAAACAACTTCAGTGAGCAAAGACATCACACACGAAAGTGTTAGACAAACAAAACACATACGGAAGTGCTGCGACGTAGCAAAAAATTAATTGTAAGGTATTAAAGTATGTATCCATATCATTCTCTGCAGGTAAAACATTTCGTATTATTTATTAATTTACCGCAGGTTTTCGACTTTATTTTTAAAAAAGCATTTTTTATGTTCCATTTGGGACAAATATTATAGTGACATTTCGTAGACAGGTATGCGCTACGTCACCAAAGGAACTAATGAATGCATAAGAATGGGCACAATACTGCTTGTTGAAGAAATTGTGGTATGATATTTGGACGTGAGAGAAATCCAAGAACAGCCTGATGAAGTAAATGAGGAGTTAGAATACTGGAGAATGAGAAACAAATGCAACACAAAATGAACGCATGAAAAGGGTGAGAACAGAAGCGAGCAAGATAGAGTGGAGTTAAAGATGAACACAACGAAAATTCGTCGCTTTTTCGGGCAAAAGGTTATTTCTCACAACGCTCTTCCTATCCCTTATTTTCATTAATATTTGTCACGCCTCCCAGCCATCTATGGATATGCAGTTCGTCAGAACAATTTTCATTGTGTTCAATTTCTATGCTAACTTATAAAGGAATATGAACCTTAAGTACATTATACTGTAGGGGTGCGTAAATAAGTCATGCAAACATACATTCCTAGAGTGGGGAACGGTACGATTCATTTTCCTTTGTACGTAATATATCGAACGGGCCAAAATATTTGCTGGGTACACATAGCAACACAAAATTCATTCATATAAACTTTGAGAATAGCAGTGACGTATTAAGGTCTTGTCTCACTCCATTTGCCTTTCTTAGTCCAGTCATCTGTCCTGAGTTTCATCGCCTCCTGTGTGTGGAGTTCAACCGTATGAATTATCTGTAAAATGTCCTATTTCCTGCAGCTAGAGATTCTCAGTTGTACTCCGCAGATGAGTAATGGGGATCAATATCCACTCGCGGCCAAACGTAAATAAGAGATCGCTTCTTATCTCAGGGTGGAAGTGGTTTCCTTCTCGTTGTGGGGCGAGCGACTGGACTAGCAGGCAACATACGGCAATATCGAGCTTGTTTGGAAACTGAAACAGAAATATTCATTCTCAAACATGAAGAATGTGCGGATGTAGAGATGTTCTTTCTGCTACTTGGTTGACGTCGCACTAACACATCTAATGTTTTCCGTGATGGAAGGGTGGGATAGTGCTAGAATAGCAAAGGTAGCGGCCGTGGCCTTAATTAAGGTACAGCCTGGTGTGAAAATAGAAAAACAACGGGAAACCATTTTTAGGGCTCCCGACGGTGTGATTCGAACCCACTCTCTCTTGATTGCAAACTCACACTTGGTGGCCCTAACCACACAGCCAACTCGCTCGGTTAATGTAGAAATAAGGAATGGAAACCCGTTGAGCTCATAGAGCATTGAGAGGATCGATGTATGACAATCTTAGAAAAATCTATTTTTCAGGTTAGTATTTATTTATAACCCAACTTTAACAGTGCATTTTTGTGAATGAATATTGTAAATATTTTGATTAATGTTATGATTAGAAAGGGAATACGCTGCGTTTTAACAGACGGTGAAACTTTACTGTGTTAGAGCTCATCTAAGAGAACTTCATTACTCATTCCTTTGCATTCTTAGGTAGGTATAATATAATCAAAACTAAGCTAATTGTGTAGAGCCTATATGAAAGTAACACACAATTAAATTAAATTACTAAGTTTCTAAATATATTTCTGTAAGTGCTCAGATTTGTTTCTGTGATTTTAAATACCACAATTAAAGAAGTGAATTACAAAAACGTTAATAAATGGCTCAGCTATGAAGGAAACGGTTAATATCGATACAGAAGGAGTCGCCATGTTGAATAACTGATCAGTGAAAACTAATAAAACTAACGTTAGTTCTGAAATGTAGGATTTGTATTGTTAACATGTAACACTAGTACATAAACTTGTCTATGAAAGTCGAAATTGATGAGTGAAGAAAACGAGAATTCAACAGCTGAAACTGGTACTAGTTATATGTTTTAATCTCCCAGGTGTCCGGCTCCATGACTAAATGGTTAGCATGCTGGCCTTTGGTCACAGGGGTCTCCGGTTCGATTCGCGGCAGGGTCGGTAATTTTAAGCATCATTGGTTAATTTAGCTGGCACGGGGGCTGGGTTTATGTGTCGTCTTCAACATCATTCCATCCTCATTACGACGCGCAGGTCGCCCACGGGAGTCAAATCAAGAAATCTGCACCTGGCGAGCCGAACATGTCCTCGGACACTCCAGGCACTAAAAGCCATGCCCCATTTCATCGCTAAGTTACAAGAAAAATACAACGACCCTCTCATGGCCACGACTCTTGTACTGTTAAGGAAAATCATTTTTTTCCAGTGAAGTGAATGTTTCCTGTTCGCTATTAGGGAATTTACAGCTGTATCTATCGGAGTTAATTCGAACTACTTACATGCTAAGTTCTGGTGTCTTCCACGGAGATGATGAGGAAACCGGAATGCTTGAAAGAACAAAATTGGCACTATATTTATGTTAAAAGCAATGAAATGATGACCATCGTAGTTGAACTGTTTCGGAAACATCCTATCTTCTAGTGAATTGATTGGCGTCTGTAACAACACTGTACCACCATTTTTAACCACGATATAGAATACCTACCACTCACTTTTGATCGTGAATACTCCGTTGCCGGTGTGTTCATGGTGGAGATATGATTCGGGTGAAATAGAATTCTAATTCTTTGTTCTTCCTTAATTAAATACCCCCATTAATTTAGCTGATATTATCATTTCTTTGCACATTAACATGCAAATGAAATGGCGCATGGCTTTTAGTGCCGAGAGTGTCGGAGGACAAGTTCGGCTCGCCAGGTGCAGATTTCTTGATTTGACTCCCCTGGGCGACCTGCGCGTCGTAATGAGGATGGAATGATGTTGAAGATGACACATAAACCCAGCACCCGTGCCAGCGAAATTAACCAATGATGGTTAAAATTCCAGACCCTGCCGGGAATCGAACCGGGGACCCCTGTGAACAAAGGCCAGCATGCTAACCATTTAGCCATGGAGCCGAACTACATTAACATCATCTATTGGTATAAAACTGAACCAAGTTCTACAGGCTACTTTGACATTTCAGCATACTGAAGGCAATAACAGGCAAAAGACAGTATCGTAAATGCCTTTCATTCATTGGGGTCGTCATTATCGAGCAAGTAGTGGCATTAACATCTAGTTCTAATACCATTATATTCCTTAAGACTGGTCACGCCTCCCAACCCCATACGGATATGCAGTCCGTCAGAACAATTTGTCGTTGCGTTTAATTTCCTATGGAGATCCTACGTTGCCCAGGCGGCAGCGCGCCGGCCTATCACCGCTTGGTTCCGTGTTTCAAATCCCGGTCACTCCGTGTGAGATTTGTGGTCGACAAAGCGGAGGCGGGACAGGTTTTTCTCCGTTTTCTCCAGTTTTCCCTGTGATCTTTAATTTCGGCAACACACTCCAATATCCTTTCATCTGTCAGTCATTAATCACTGTCCCAGAGGAGTGCGACAAGCTTCGGCATCCGGCAACGAACCACTTATGGCCACGACTATCGTAGCCGCTAGATGGGGCCTCATACATTCCATTCCTGACCCGGTCGAATGACTGGAAGCAGGCTGCGGATTTTCTTTTCAATTTCCTTATGCTGATGTGTAAAGAAAAACGAACCTTACCGTACCGTAGGAATGTATGTTTGCATGACATATTTACCCATGCCTATAGTATAAAGTATTTAACGAACATTTTTCCTCACACGGAAGTCTGAGCTAGGTCCTAAAGCCTGCTTTGAAGTGTTCGCATATATAGAGCGATATTAACAAACGTAAAAATTATATGGAAAATATCCAGTCATAGAACGTAGCTTTCCCTTTTTCTGCGTTGCTTCGCTTGGAGCATATACCGTATATCAATACCAAAGAGTAATTTACTGTATTGGTTTAGAATACATGGGCAAATATATCACACAGATGGCACATTACGCCCCGAAGGGGAAGATTCCAGTAAATATGCCCAACTTTACATTATAGATCAAGAAAAGGCAACTCAGAAAAGACGGGCTATGAAAACTACTGGTATGGAAGTTGTTACGAGAAAATTAGTAAAGCTTAGAAGGTACTATATATCGTCGGCTTACTTCTAAAACCTCGTATGTCCCAACGCTCTTTCTACCCATTATATTCCTTAAGACTGGTCACTCCTCCCAGACACATATTTATGTGCAATCCATCAAAAACTTTTTCGTAGTGTTCATTTTCCTGTGCCAATCGTGTAAAGGAAAATGGACCTTATCATACTGTATTGTAGGGATGTTGTTTTCGTGGCGAATTTAAGCACTCCTACAGTTTAATGTATTTAATGTTCATTTTCCTTTACACGCATGCGTAGGAAAATGATAAAAAACGAAAATTGTTCTGATGGTCTGTACATCCATATGTGGCTAGGAGGCGGGACCAGTCTTAAGGAAGAAAATGGATAGGAAGTGCATTGGGAGATACGAGGTTTTTGAAGTACACCATCGGTATAGTAGAACAGAAAGTGGACGAAAATAGCACAAAACATGGACTTTCAGTACTAACGGTAACCATTCCATCTGATAAAATGAAAAGGGCGCGAGGTGTCGAATTATTGTTTACAAGTTATTTATCAATGTGACCAACCCTCTTTTACTCTTATACACGTTTCACATTGTTTTTGACCACTGTGTATAGCCCTGGGCATTCTCGTAATGTCTCAGAACTTAAATACATTGTTTCAATAAATACTTTGCGGCTATTTTCCCTTGATGTTCAGAATAGGAATTATACCAGGTGCCCCTCCAGCCGCATATACTTTCTACTTATAAATGCCCCGCATGCACTAACGTTGAATAGGATGTCGAATCACAGTTTTTCAAAGGAACGCTGCAACGTGCTATATTTCGGCCGTGAAACAAGTAACAGTCATTTTACTACACACGTTATTGCAATAGGGTGAATTTGGAAATACGGCGAAGATGCTAAAAGTAAATACAATAACTCGTTAATTTACATATCGTCGTTGCTGGGACAAAACCTCCTATCTGTTAACATTTTTGGAGATATACTGACCCGCAGCACATACGTTATGAAGAGCGAGAATGCCTTGACGGTATTCACACAATATTGCACCTTAGATGACAGAACCTTACCGGCCAAAGTTCTAAGCTAAAATATTTCACATAGGAGGTTTTGTCCCGGCAACGACGATATGTACAGACATCCCACTCCACCAAAACGTTGCTTGTATGTGCATTTAACGGTCCATTAGCACTGCATTCCAACTCTGTTCGGCGAAATACGTGTATAGAAAGCATGTGGCTAAAAAACTCCTTCGCATACCGTCTACGAGCTTCAGCTGTATTCATGCCTGATTCTCCATAGATTAAAATGATGCCTGTGTATTCGTCGTTGATAAAAACATCAGCCTTGTCCACATGTTGACAGGAACTGTAATGCTGCTGTACCAAATACTAGCCTACTACTATGCGTTCGAAAACGAGGCATACAACCGGAAACTGGCGCATAAGACGGGTAGCGCTTAGGAACATGTAGCGAGTGGCCGTCCGATTGTTATATCCTCGTATTCAGATGTAAACTACCTGCAAGCAGTCATACGCATGTGAATATCAGCTATTAGACATCCCATTCATCATTAGTACATGCGTGACACTTTGTACATCGTGGCTGTTACAGAAAAACCTCGTACCTCCCAATATTCTTCCTATCCATTAATTTCCTTAAGAACGGTCAAGCCTTTCAGCCACATACAGATATGTTGTCCATCAGAACAAGCTTTGTTGTCTTCATTTTCCTATAGTTATCCGTAAAGGAAATTTAATCTCACTGCACCACGCTGTGGGAATGTATGTTTGCATGACGTATTTACACACTCCTACACTATCAAGTATTTAAGGTTCATTTTCCTTTACACATTAGCATACGAAAATGAATCCACTGAACATTGTATTGATGGACTGCATTTCCATGTGTGGTTGGGAGGTGTGACCAGTCTTACGGAGAATAACGGATAAGAAGACCATTGGAAGATACAAGGTTTTTGCTGTAAGAGTGATGATCTACTTGTATGAAAGCCTGTCTTCGACTGTCGAAATTGTTACTTGAAAAGTCATTTGAAATTAGAAAATGAATATCGTCGCTGCCGGGACAAAACCTTTTATGTGAAATATTTTAGCTTAGAACTTTGGCTGGTGAGGTTCTGTCATCTAAGGTGCAATATTGTGTGACTGATGTCAAGGCATTCTCGCTCTTCATAATGTATGTGCTGCGGGTCAGTATATCTCCAAACATTTTATCACATAGGAGGTTTAATAATAATGTTATTTGCTTTACGTCCCACTAACTCCTTTTTAACGTCTTCGGAGACGCCGAGGTGCCGGAATTTAGTCCCGCAGGAGTTCTTTTACGTGCCAGTAAATATACCGACACGGGGCTGTCGTATTTGAGCACCTTCAAATACCACCGGACTGAGCCAGGATCGAACCTGCCAAGTTGGGGTTAGAAGGCCAGCGCCTTAACCGTCTGAGCCACTCAGCCCGGCATAGGAGGTTTTGTCCCGGCAACGACGATATGTTTATGTACAGTATCTTATGAATAAACATTGCACTTTCCATGTTGTATAGGCCTACGTGTCAATTGTACAGAATAAGAACAGGTGTTATAACATTTATTTACAAACCATTTAGAGTAGACTATAAATTGTAAATGGGACGTGTTCCTTGACGTCTGTGGATATAGCTTTCTCAAGAGTACTCAGATGGACAAACATATTGCATGAACAATATTTTTGTGCAGTTTCAGCACAGAAAATATCATTGTATAACCAGCCTTAGTATTCAAATAGCGAAGAATAATTATGATTCATCCAACTTCTTTCAAGTCCAACGTGTGAGGTGGGGTGCCCGAAGGAAAAATAGAGTTACAAAACACAACAGGATAATTTACTACATTAATAGTATCGCAATCTGCGGAAATAGTACTATTCTTGGTTACTTGTTTAAATTCGCACTAGCACAATGAGAGTTTTCGGTGACGTAGGGATAGGATTGGGAAGGTAGCGGACGTGTCCTCAATTACTGTACAGCCTCAGCATTTTCCTTGCGTGAAAATGGGAAACAACGGGAAAACATCTTCAGGGCTGCCGATGGTGAGATTCGAGCCCACTATCTCGCGAATACATGCTCACAGCTGCGCCGCTCTAACCGCACGGTCAACTCGCTCGGTATCAGTACGAATGTACGTTGCTTTTTCTCCTCTGAAGGTGTTCAGATCCTGTACTTGATGACCGTAACGACGCGCTTAAACCTGATACTTCGAACAATTTGAATTCTCACTTGGCTCCAAAGAAGAACCTAATACATCTTGTACAATCCTTTTCTCTCTTTCTTTCTCTCTCTCACTCTTCCAGTGATTATCCAGACGTACTGTTTTGCTTTATCTCCTCCATTTCGGTCTGTTGCTGATATCTTCAGGTTTTAAGCCTATTTCACACTTGTCAGCCTGGATATTATCGATCCACTAGATTAACGATCTTCCACGTGGTCGTATTCCACCCGGGTAAAATTGTAGAGCAGTTTTTGCGGCTGAATAGTCCTGTTCTTCTCATTGCAGCGGATATGAGCTTCCCTTACTTTGTCTGCAATTGGCACAACATCAAGTCTTTGTCCTGTGTATTTCTCACGTGGGTACAACGAGTCAGTCCGAGTCCATCGAAGCATCTTCATCTCCTTTCTTCGACATTGAGCGACATTCTGCTCCATAAATGTCGTGATGGGTGTAGCATGGTGGTGTAAATTTCTGTTTTAGACGCTGAGTCATCTTCAGAGCCCTCATCTTCACAGACATGCAGGTCGCCTAATAGGCCCTCTACTAGAAAAAGACCTGCACCAGGCCTCTTCGGAGGCCATACGCCATTATTATTATTATTATTATTTATCACAGAGGATTCAGGTACCTTGTTTCCACTTGACCCAACCTGCGTTTGCGCTCGTCCGGGTATCAGAAGTGTCATCGCAGTTTGAGGTGACAATGTACTCTAGGCATTTACAATGCATTGTCTTGTGCAGGTCGTTATAGTTAAATCTGATTGTATATCTGGTTTGGGGGCCACATTCTAGGCATTCACTCTTCTGGATGTTAAGGCACAGTCCATTCTCAGCTAGTTTATCCACTGAGGTTTGTGGCTGGTATATGATTGCAAGGCGTGTTTCTTGGGCAAGTACCTCATCATCTGAATAGAGATGGTCCAGGGATGCGATGGCCATATATAATCCATTGCTGTATCCATGCAGATGATGAATAATGATGGCGATAGAGTAGAGCCCTGTTGTACACCCCCAGTTATATAAAAAAATTGGAGAGTTTTTGGCAGGACTCCGGACCACACTAGTGATATTGTGATACAAAATATGACCCAGCTTACATTGACTCCTGGAACTTTATGTCAATGAAGAACGCGCCAAACAAGGGACTCGGTCGAATGCATTTTGCAGGTCCAAGAATGCCATGTGTACACTCTTCTATCTCTCTACGTGTTTTTCCATCAATAGTCGAATGGCATGAGTTGCATCAATAGTGATGCAGCCCTTAACGAATCCACGCTGGTTGGATGTTAAGTTGATAATGTTTCTGAGCCTGCTGTCCAGCACTCGTTCTAATATCTGCAGGGTATGGCAAAGGAATCAAATACTGAGGTAAGTTGAGCTAATTCGGCTCCTTCTGCCAGGTTTGAACTCGCGGTCTTGGGATCCCGAGGCATACACTCTACCATTGATCAACATAGGGAGCTTTAAATCTTGTACACTACAGAATCTCAGTGGAGAGATGGCGTAGAATGACATCTGTAGACGAATACGTTTGAGTGGTGTCTTTAGAAGTAGGAAAGATCACAATACGAAGATAAAGCTGGAACCCAAGAGGACAAATTGGAGCAAATATTCGTTTATACGAAAGGGAGTTAGGGACTGGAATAAATTACCAAGGGAGATGTTTAATAAATTTTCAATTTCTTTGAAATCATTTAAGAAAAGGCTAGGAAAACAACAGATAGGGAATCTCCCACCTGGGCGACTGCCCTAAATGCAAATCAGTAGCGAGTGAGTGATTTAATATAATTTTGTTGGATCTCGATTAATATAATTTTTCCCTAGTTCTCCATTGGTGAATTTAGAAGCCATTCACTGTATTTTGAATCTATAACTCTTTAATTATTCTTTAGTTTAAAAATTAGAACGTAGAATATTTTGAACTTGACACTACAGTGCTTGCGAACAGCCTAGATATAATATTCTCCTGATCAAGAAGTTTGAACTTGTTGAAGTGATTCAAAACTCATGCAGCTAATTTGACTTTGTTCCCTGGCATTTTATGTACCTAAAATTCTGATTTCATTTCCTAAGTGCATCCCTTCTTTGTCAGATACGCGGTATTGTTTCTTAAGGGACGATATGTGGATGGGAGGCGTGACCAGTCTTGAAGAATATCATGGATAGGAAGAACATTGGAAGATACGAGGTGTTGCTGTAAGAGCGACTATAGAATAGTCAAGTACATGGCTGTGGCTTCGCTTGTGCCTTGACTTCGCGTGTCGCCATCTAGTCTTTACAGCACAAACTATCAGAAGACCATTGCTCCAGGCTTTTCCCACACTTATGCCATTAGGTCCAGCAGCATGGCTCTTTCATTGCCCACCTATGCTCTAGCACCTCCGAGTTACCAACTATACCATACTGCGTCACGGCAAGATTTCAATGCAAAGTGGTGGACGCTCCCGCTACTCATCACGACGTCACCGAATATAGAATTTAGTTTCAAGCAATATTTCCGTGTTTCACCTTTTTAACCGTATATTAACCATTTAGATATCATTTATAGCTGCAAGGTTGTGAAATGGAACTTATCGTACATTCTCGTGTGACACGGGAAATTCCACGCGAGTCACAGCAAACGAATGCAACGAAATAAATATTCTACGTCAAAATAAAAAGAATGGGGTAACCTGCGATAAAGTGGCCAACATATTTGTACACGTCAAGAGGGGTGTTTGCTACAGTACAGGTATTTAGCGAGGCTGAGGTTAGAGTAGCCCGCCGCACACGAGCTGCTGTGCGCAGCGACTTCCAACCGCGATCTGATGTCCTGCGCGTTGCGTTCGAACAATATTGATTCAGCTCGACCACTGCGCTTCAAGTTTCTGGCGACAGATGGCAGAGAGAGCTCTCTTTCAACTCAAGTACTTGGAATCCGATTCAAAGGACAGTGACACTGGTTAAACTATATCCTCTCCCAATATTTACTTTGGAAGTAAAATCCTTTTTAATACCAATTAAAGATGTATTATATTTCTTATGGAACTTGCTTAAAACTTTTAAGTTTTATTTACAGTAATCTCTAATATTCATCGATCTTCATAATAAGTATATTGATGATTGTTTTAAAGAAAAAAATACCTAATCATTCTATCCTTTTAACTCTTGAACTTTAAATACAGAGAAAATGGTTTGACACTTCGAAGAACGAATGTGTCAAAAAAAAAAGAAGGAAAAGAAAGGGCCATGGAAATATGAAAATTTTAGGCTCCGTTAACGTCGTAATTCAAATACTGTCGGAAGCGGGAAGAAGTAAGAATTAACAAAGGGAGTTCAGATAAAATATCTGATACACCTAGCCTGAGGTACAGGCAACTCCATATTCCCAGACTGAGAATCCCTGGGGAGTACCCCTTTTAGACGACAAGGTAGGTATAGGCTGAAGAAAATATATCATCCCTGTTCTGCCAAAACGGCGAATGTTACAATGCTCTTCCTATCCATTATTTCCCTTAAGACTGGCCACGCCTTCAAGCTATATATCGATGGCTTTCTTTTAAAACCTCGTATGTCCAAATGTTCTTCCTACCCATTATATTCCTTAAGACTGGTCACGCCTCCCGGTCATATATTTATATGCAGTCCATCAGAATAATTTTCGCTGTGTTCATTTTCCTTTGCTAAAGTCTGAAGGAAAATGGACCTTACCGTACCGTATTGTAGGGATGTTGATTGCATGGCAAATTTACACACTCCTACAGTATAATGTATTTAAGGTTCACTTTCCTTTACAAATTGACAGAGGAAAATGACCATAACGAAAATTATTCTTTTGGACTGCATATAAATATGGGACTGGGCGCGTGACCAGTCTTAAGGAATATAATGGATAGGAAGAGTTTTCGGGCTTACGAGGTTTTTAAAGAAAGCCATCGATATTGATATGCGGTCCATCACAACAATTTTCGCTGAGTTCATTTTCTTATGCGCATGTGTAAAGGAAAATGAACCTTAAAAACATCACATTCTAGGAGTGGGTAAATGTCATGCAAACGTACATTACTTCAGTATGGTACAGTAAGGTTCATTTTCCTTTACACATCCACATAGGAAAATGAACTCAACGGAAATTGTTCTGATGGACCGAATATCAATATGTGGCTGGAAGGCGTGACCAGTCTTAAGGGAAATAATAGATAGGAAGAACATTGTAACATTCGCCGTTTTGGCAAAACAAGGACGATAATATCTCCCCCCCCCCCCCCGCCCCAAGGAATTCATATTCAAGGGATCGTAATACTGAGCAATTAGTCTAATAATGCTCATTGTCATAATCAGGTTAACGTTTAATTAATTTTAAGACGAGTTCGTGGTTCTGAGAGGCTGCAGAGCAGGGACAGATGGTAATCTTTCACCATTATGATTTTTATTTTCATATTACATTTACTTTATCAACAGTGCAAAGTTATTGAACGAATCTTAATAATAATAATAATAATAATGTTATTTCATTTACGTCCCACTAACCACATTTACGGTTTTTTGGAGACGCCGAGATGCCGGAATTTAGTCCTGGATTGAGCCAGGATCTGACCTGCCAAGTTGTGGTCTGAAGGCCAGCACTTCAACCGTCTGAGCCACTCAGTTCGACGAGCAAATCTTTGCACAGTGATCAGTTTTCTAGAGGGAGAAAATATGAAAGCTGTCAAGATTCACTGCAGAATTGAGTATGTACCGGAAAGAATCTAATGTCTCCTCAACAAGTGCGAAGATGCTGCCATGAATTTGCTGAGGTTGAGTGGCTCTCAATGAACGAAGTGGCCATCCATCAAGTTAAGATGCATTCGTTAATACACTGGTGGCATCTATGGGACAGGCGATTTTCTAACGACGAAGTGAAAGACAACGTGGTGAAGCACTTCAGCGATCATGACACTGAGCCGTATCATGCCGGCCCAAAAGAGATATTCAGATTATTATTTGACATAATATATACATTTTATTCATATAAATATCAGTTATATATGGTAGAGTAATGAATCCCAAGATAGCTGAGACCGGAAATTTATGGAGCCATCAAGTCGCTGGATATTGCCCAGGCAGCCTCACCTGCTATGCTGAATAGGGGTCTTGCGGGGGGGGGGGAGGGAAGATAGGAAGGGATAGACAAAGAAAAGGGGAGGAAGCGGCCGTGGCTTTAAGTTAGGTACCATCCCGGCATTTGCCTCGAGGAGAAGTGGGAAACCGCGGAAAACCACTTCGGGGATTGCTGAGGTGGGAATCGAACCCACCTCTACTCAGCTGACCTCCCGAGGCTGAGTGGACCCCGTTCCAGCACTCGTATCACCTATCAAATTTCGTGGCAGAGCCGGGAATCGAACCTGGCCCTCCTGGGGTGGCAGCTAATCACACTAACCTCTAAACCACAGAGGCGGACTACAGGGGATTCATTTCTATTTTGTTTCACTCCGTCGATAGCAACTGCGGGCAAGCCAATCAGATTGAAGGATGACCCACGACGCTTATTATACACATGTAGGTCATTCTACCGGCAACTATGGTACACCAAGGACCTCAGATCCGTGAGCGGCTTTTTACTCTCGTTGAACAAGGAAATTTAACCCCAACAGAAGCTGGACTACGCTACGGCATCCTACAGAGCACGGCGCCGCGTTGGATAAGACGTTTTCAAGAATCGGGCGCCGTAACCCGACGTTCTGGCTCAGGTTCATCGCGGGTTTCGAACTGGAAACAGGACGATCGCTTGATCGCTGAGGACCATTTGACTCCGTTCATTAGCGCCGTGAAATTACGCCAGACGGCGTGTTTATACGGCAACTCGAGAACTGCCTTCAGACGCCTGCACGAGATACGGATAAAATCCCGACGAGCGACTAAGGAACAAAAGCTCGCTGGTGAGCAGAGGGTGCCGCCTTGGGTTTGTCGAGGTCAATGTGCTACGTGAGTGATGGAATGTCATATTCTCCGATGAGAGCACGTTTTCCTTAGTAAACGATGCTTCGGTACGCCTGTTGAGCCCTTACGGCACTCGACACAATCCATGAAATGAAATGGCTTATGGCTTTTAGTGGCGGGAGTGTCCGAGGACATGTTCGGCTCGCCAGGTGCAGGTCTTTTGATTTGACTCACGTAGGTGACCTGCGCGTCATGATGAGGATGAAATGATGATGAGGACGACACATACACCCAGCCCGCGTGCCAGCGAAATTAACTAATGATGGTTAAAATTCCCGACCCTGCCTGGAATCGAACCTGGGACCCCTGTGACCAAAGGCCAGCACACTAACCATTTAGTCATGGAGTCGGACGACACAATTCATGTTGGGGATGGATGAACTCTCACGGGATAGGAACGTTGCGCAGAATCGAGCAACGTCCCACCGCCGGGAAATACGTGCACATTTGAGAGGATATGATGGGCTCTTCCGTGCGGGTGCTTCACCCCGCCACTGCCAAACAATTTCAGCAGGACACGTCTCCAATCCACACGTCCTGATTAGTTCAGGAATAGTTCGCAAGTCATGTCGAGTTTATCGACTGGCATCCTTGTGGGGCAGGCATGAGGCCCATCGAGAACATGTGGACCGATAAGAAGAGAGTAAGGTAGGGGGTCCATATTTCGTCGCCTTAGCAGATTTGTACTTGTAGAAGTTCAAGAATATTGGGGGAAAAGATGGAAATTGGTATGTCTGTCTGTTAGGTCATCAGCCCAGAGGCTGGTTTGATCCTCAAATAGCACCAGCAAAGGCTATGCAATTATAGGGAAACTGCAAAAACCAATGGCAGAGCCCAAATGAGGCGTACTAGGCAAGATGAGGAGTGAGGTAGTTTGCCCTTGCTTTCCTCACTGGACCAGAAGATGCCACTGCAGCACGACTGATCCTATCAGCGACACCTTTCATAACACTCAGACACTAGTTGTGCCCCAAATGTCATTACTCAGCACCACCCATACCCCAGCAGCTTCCATATTGTCACAGCCATGGATGAGACTGGGACTTCGGTGGAAGCTAGACTTTGCTCTGGCCTGTGCCAAGAGACGGATACAAAAATACTGCATCCATCAAGAAATGGCAACAGGCAGAATTGGTATGTATACTGTACATATTACTGAACACATTCTGCACTTATGGGCAAGTTACAGTGAATCTGTTATAACCTAAGGTAGTTAATATTTGGCCTAAACATAAACACTACAAAAACTAAACTACCAAAAAAATGTGTCCGGATCCATGGCTAAATATTCAGTGTGTTGGCCTTTGGTCACAGGGGACCCGGGTTCGATTTCCGTCAGGGCCGGGAATTTTAACCATAATTGGTTAATTTTCCTGGAACGGGGACTGGGTGTATGTGTCGTTTTCATCATCATTTTATCCTCATCACGACGCGCAGATCGCCTACCGGAGTAAAATCAAAAGAGTGCACCTGGCGAGCCGAAGTCCACGGACACATCCCGGCACATTAAATCCATACGCCATTTCCATCTTTTTACCAAAAAATGTGCTCGTAATATCTTCCCCCAGCATATTTATGAAAAGTGCAATTAATTTGAATATATTTTTGCTTTATAACCTTGCTAAACACTTTCCATATTACGAATTACTTGAAGGCCATTTATGAAAAATGTTTTCTTGGAATTCTATTTAACATAATACTTCATCGTTGCTCGTGGGATGTTTATGCTTTATTTGCACGTTAGTACTTATCTTGTTCCTCACTGCCTTAATAGCCATTTTCATAGCCTCCTTATCCCACTGCTTGCATTTTTCCACCTTAAATAAGAATAAAACTGACTACTTTTGCTTGCGTTTTCCCACCTACTTCATAAATAAAAATTAACATGAAAGGGGACGAAATTACGAACAATCCCTAATTTATTTTAATGGCCGCTACAGTGACTCACGCCAACCACCTCACTGTAGCGTTTAAACGCCAGAAACTACACCACACGACTGAAATGCAGTCCAGTATTTCATACACATATCACCGCTCATTTTAGGTATAACAGGCTCTTAATTTGAATGCTGCACTAACTCAGTTCAGCATGAAAAATGAATCCTCTTGAACACGGAAACTACAGGTGGTGCACAAAACCAACTCTCACAACAACTGGATGAGGCTACGCTTGTGCGCGCGGCTAAACATGAGTTGTGTAAACTGGAAATCCGTAGGTGGAAGAAATTAGGTGCGGTGACGGAATTTGGCTTCCCTAACTTAATGGTGAGAAATGGCTGCATCCCGCGCCAAATACGAATGACGCTCTGTAGGATGTTATCACTGCGGTCTGGTATGAGGTGGCAAGTGACGATATTACGTATGCTTCTGCCCTAATCGATTCCATGTCCACACGCCTGGAGGAGGTCGTGCACAACGGCGGTGCGTGGTTCTCTTACCGAGAGGATCACGCAACGGCCATTTTCAGGGCTACAAGTATGCTCACTCACGGTCAACAATGGCATGATAAAACACGTAAGTCAGTAGAGGAATAAAGATAAACATACAAATATTTTATTAAATAAATATTATTATTTATGGATTAAAGCCACTTTATATTAACGAGTCTTTAAAGAACAAACAAGCAAACGACCAAAAAATCCAAGCTTTCAGACAATTTTCATTGGCTTTCATTAGGACAAAACATATCATGGTCTTCATACATAAGGTCTGAGAAGGCTGAAATCTCAGCTTTTTAATTAAACATTAATATAATGTGGCTTAAGTCCAGAAATAGTAATATTTATTTAATAAATTACAATGAGCCACGAAAATCTACGTTCAAAAATACATATATTTTAACCTACCGAGACTCGAACTCTTCACACCATATGCGAGCGCCAGTACTCACGATTCGGACGCACGGCTATCTCCTTGGCTGACAAAGCCGGAATATTCATAGGCACTTCACAATGCTATGACACGACCGCCGGACAAAATATAGTGCTTATTTTACGACATCAAGTCTAATGTGGCCACTGGAGGGGTATATTATGTACCAGGCCGAGAGACGCAACAAGTCACGTCCTATGGGTGTATAAGGATAATGAAATACAATGTTACTCGACAAGGCTCTGATGCATTTCCCATCCTCCCAACTGTACGTGTTGTGAGCAATCTTGCCTTTAAGGGGACGCTCGTTGTTTTATGCCTTACAAAGTTAGTAAAAGCGTGGCACGTATACTTCATGCTACGGCCGCTTTTTTTTCACACCTAACCCATTCCTACGTCGTCACTGCCGACAAACTGAGTTGATGCGATCTTATAATACTAGCTAAAATTACCTGTTTTATCCTAATCTGATATAAATTTCAGGATCTTTCAAAAGAATGGAGCATTAATTGAAATATTGAAGATTGGTTATTATAATATCATTATTTTTTTGCTAGGGGCTTTACGTCGCACCGACACAGATAGGTCTTATGGCGACGATGGGATAGGAAAGGCCTAGGAGTTGGAAGGAAGCAGCCGTAAGGTACAGCCCCAGCATTTGCCTGGTGTGAAAATGGGAAACCACGGAAAACCATCTTCAGGGCTGCCGATAGTGGGATTCGAACCTACTATCTCCCGGATGCAAGCTCACAGCCGCGTGCCTCTACGCGCACGGCCAACTCGCCCGGTAATATATCATTATTAACTCTGAAAGAACCTAGACTGATCATGTAAATGACCTCATCCAGAGATGGCATAGATTGGCTTCAAGAAAGTACATTATTGCAGCCCAGGTGGATATTTCAGCAGCAATTTCACTGAAGAGCACAAATTCCCCATCAGAACTAGACTACGCATATTGATGTTGATTACGAAATATAACAGAGCCGACACTATTCCATTCGCATTGCAATTTATCTACATTTAACAAGAACACATAAAATACCATTACCATACTTTTACGACTGATATTAAGTTATTTCTTCTGTTCATTATGAATTGGAAAGCATTCATCATTCGATGTACAGTACCGATCAAATATTTAACACCATATTCGAATACCTACATTGAAGTGTCACCTAAATACCAAACATCAGCCCTTAGAAACTCGTTGAGTTCTTTCTTTGATGATTTACATCTAAGTGCATTAATTTAGCGGCATTTAATTGAATTTGACACGATACTGCAGCAGTAATGAACATCTAAATATTATACAACACTCCAAAATATTGGCATTTTGGGGAAGTTGTCTTTTGTGCTGTAAATCGTATTTTCTATCTGGAGAGGAATTAGATGACCCTCTCACTGGATAAAAATGAAATTGCATACCATTCTTTATTTTTGCTATACTCTATATTTCAAACCCTTGTAAAAGTTCCTCTCGTCTTTCTCACATTAACTTTGAGATCACTAAGCGAACCTTCAGAGTCAGCTTCTTCTCCCTTAGTAGTCCAAATTTTACTCTGAAGGAATTAATTTTTTATATCATTGTACTTAGCTTTGAGCTTATTGTTAACAATGCAAGGAAATTATAAGGTCACCGAGCGAGTTGGCCGTGCGATTAGGGGCGCGCAGTTCTGAGCTTGCGTTCGGTAGATAGTGGGTTCGAACCCCACTGTCTTCAGGCCTGAAGGTAGTTTTCCGTGGTTTCCCATTTTCACACCAGGCAAATGCTGGTGCTGTAACTTAATTAAGGCCACGGCCGTTTACTTCCAACTCTTAGCCCTTTCATATTACATCGTCGATAAAAGATCTGTCTGTGCCGGTGCGACGTAAAGCCAATATAATAATAATAAAAATAATAATAATAATAATAATAATAATAATAATAATAATATTAATAATAATAATAAAGTCGTAAGTTAGTTACTGGGGAAAAGTGTAAGTCAGAGTTAATTTTAAAATCATTCCTGAGGCCGAAAAGTGCATTAGGCTAATAGAGGGGTAACATATTAGTGAAGTGTGAACAAATAATTGCATTAGGAACACTATTATTTAACTATAGTATGAAATTTAGTGCCGGGAGTGCCCGAGAATATTTTCGGTTCGCTAGGTGCAGCCCTTGTAAGTCAGACTCTCCAGCGAGGTTGGGTGTCATCTGCCGTGTATGGGAACTGTTTGCTTTTGTAGTGGAGGATGGTGTTGTGTGTGAATTACAGTAATGTTGGGGATAGTACAAACATCCAGTCCCCAACCTAGGGGAAAATAATCATTTAAGGTTGAAATCGCTGACCTGGCCGGGAATCGAACCCGGGCCCCTCTGAACCGAAGGCGACTACACTGATCAGTCAGACAAAGAGCGAGGTGGGAACATAGTAAACAAGTAAGACGCTACTGATAACAAGGTTCACATAGATCTTCCGGTAGTTACAACTCCAAGCCGAGATTAACCATCGTTGCGGTTATTTAATGGGATCACCAATTAATTATACATTGATTCATTTAATTTTATACTTGTGAAATTATGATACTTAATATCATGGACCGGTTTTGTAAAGAGTTTCGCTATTATGGTGGTCATAGAATATGCATACTGTAACTACTCAGCTATACCCGGCTACGGACGTGTAATGCATCAGCTGTTACCACAGGTCAGTAGGGAGGCGGTAGAAACATGCCCTCCCCTCCTGTCGTTGGTAGCGGGTGTCCTACAGTGCGCTACACAAGTTTCTGTCCTACAATATCCTGTACATTGAAACTTTAAGAGTGTAATATGACTTAACACTGCATGATACAGCAATGTTTATGTAGACACCCGAACCAATTAATCATCAATGTAACAGTGTTAAAGTTCCAAAATGTGTGTCCAACTCCTTGAATGGAGAGTCAACGTTGAGGCTTTCGGTTCAGAGGTCCCCCGGTTCGCTTCTCGGCCGGTTCAGGGATTTCAATCGCGTATGATTAATTCTCCTGACTCGAGGACTGTGTGTTCGTGTTAGTCCCAACACTCTCCTTCTCTTCATATTCTGACAACACACCTCACAACCAACCATCATAGAAACACGCAATAGTGATTATATCCCTCCATATAGGGTTGACGTCAGGAAGGGCATCCGGCATTAAAACTGGGCCAATACCACAAGTGTGACACAGTTCGCATCCGCGACCATACAGTGTAGTCAAAGTAGTAGTAGTAGTAGTAGTAGTAGTAGTAGTAGTAGTAGTAGTTGAAGCCCAGATGAGTAGCTCGGAGGGTAGAGCGCTGGCCTTCTGACCCGAACTTGGCAGGTTCCGTCCTTGCTCAGTGCGGTGGTATTTGAAGGTGCTCAAATGCATCAACCTCATGTAGGTAGATTTACTGGCACGTTAAATAACTTCTGCGGGGTAAAATTCCGGCACGTTGGTGTCACCCAAAACCACCAATGCAGTTAGTGGGGCGAAAATCAATAAAATTCATGTTATTTATTAGTTTAGTAAAAGGTGTCTATGCTTGCAAGACCTAGTATTAACATTACACTGTGTCTCCTGCTATGGGCTAGAACAAATTTGTTACTTTCATTGACCTGTCTCTGTCTCATCCTTGGCTCTGATAATATAAAAATGACTGAGTGATGATTGATACTAGTAATGTCTTTCTTTATGTAGCCAGTTTCTGTTATCAAAGGTGCGAAAATGTCGCTCATAGGGTCGGTTGGAGTGTGTAAGTGTACTTGGCAGACTGATATGAAATAGCAAGTTCTGGCTCAGTGAGAAAAGCAACGGGAAACAACCATATTCCCATTTCCTTGGGATGCCTTTTCGGTTACGCCTAGGCCTTCGATGACAGCTTAAGGCGGAGCTGGTTAGGATTAAGGCTGCCTTCCAGCTGAATACTCAAGATAAACGGACGACCGATGTCGGAGGCACAGCTCGAAGGTTTATGGTGTAGGACATGTCTTTCTGGCAGTAATGAAGTAGTCGAGTTGGAGTAACACGAAACTCTGTCAAACTCAGCTGCAAAACCATTCGGGCCTGGCCATTCTATACTACCTACTGGCGGTCAGAGATGGTTTGCAACAGTACACCAGCCACTACTTCATGAGCAGCAGACTACCAGTTCACGTACTATACAGACGCGGTCGAAGTGCTCGGCTGTACGTTCCGCTTCTTGGAGACCTCCAATTCCTCGCTCTGTGGCAGATTTGGTGCAGAGTTCCTAAGCTCACTCCATTCCTCTGATCTCCCTCTATCCTCTTAAGCATTTATGATAGTTTCTGACCAATTTAATACCAAACCAAATCATATGGCGCAAGAGCCCCGAAGGGCCACGGCCTACCAAGCGACCGCTGCTCAGCCCGAAGACCGGCAGATTATGAGGTGTCATGTGTTCAGCACGAGGAATGTTCTCGGCTGTAATTCTTGGCTTTCTAGACCGGGGCCGCCATCTCACCGTCAGATGTCTCCTCAACTGTAATCGCGTAGTCTGCGTGGACCTCGTCCCAGCCTTCAGATCCAGGTAAAAATCCCTGACCTGGTCAGTAATCGAACCCAGGGCCTTCGGGCAAGAGGCAGGCACGGTAGTCCTTCACCGCGGGGCCGGCTTTTGATCCATTTAGACGGAAAATATTTGTGGCATCTAGTTTCAAACCAAACATGTCCATCTTTCTAGATTTTAAGAAAACGCGGTAGTAACTTATAGACATATGCCATAGAATATTCTATAACACTGTTGTGTGATAATTTAGCTAAATAAGATGATAATTTATTGAAAAATATTTTGTTCGGTTTTGAAATATATGAACTTTCTGATTTTGAAACTAGAAGCAAAATGTATTTTTGCAAATTTAGTACATTAAAAGGAATTCAACTACCTGGTCATGCAGTTATGGAAGTTATATTAATCAATGATGCAGTTCTACAAGTCAAACGTAACGATACTACTTACTTTATCACCACGGAGTTACCAACTACAGTATACTAATTTCACTGCCTTACGACAATACTGAACTGTAGAATACACAAAACGGCGGACGCCACACAACTAGCCATGACGTCGCCTATCATAGGAACTAAATTCAAGCAATTGTTTATTCTTAACCGTCTTAATCGTATATTAACCATTTAGATACAATTTATAGTAACACAGTTATAAAGCGGAACATACTATACATTCCTGTGTGATGCTCGAAATTCTACGCGGGGCTCAGAACACGACTGAAACGAAAGTCGTCCTCGTATAGGTTGTGAATACCTTGTAGGAGTAGAATGTAAACAGCTTCCATTGTTCGTAACCTCGGCGCTAATTGAGACAGAGGGATTCAATCACCATCAATTACCGTTGATCTGCATTTAGAGAGTTACCCAGTCATTTACCTACTGTTATCGTAAAGACTTTCCAAGAATTTGGAAATTTATCGAGCATGTCCCTTTGAAAAGTATTCCAATCCCTAACTCCTTTTCCTGTAAACTAATATTTATCCCCATTTTACCTCTTGAACTCCAACTTAATATTGTGATATTTCCTACTTTTAAAACTACGACTCAAATTTATTCGTCTACTAATGTCATTCCACACCATTTCTCCACTGACAGGTCGGAATATACCGCTTAGTCGAGCAGCCCGTTTCCTTTCTCCCAAGTCTTTAAAGCCGAAATTTTACAAAATTTTGGACTTTTCCTCTTTGTAACACTTAAAACCTGACTTATCATCCCGTTTGCCATCATACCATTTTCTGCTGTCCACCTCACAATATTACCGGGGTCTTTTTGCAGGCACTCACAATCTTTTATATTATTAATTACTCTACGCAGTGCAAAATTGTTCCCAAAAGCCTTATCTCGGACTCCAGTTCTTTACTCATATTATTAATATATAAAAATATAAAGGTTCAATAATACTTCCTTGAGGAATTTCCTAATGATTACAGGATCAAATATTTTTGTAGGCCTATGTCTACAGGAATTAGCCCGGTACTCATTGTTAGTGTGGACTAACTGGACTTCAGAATCATGTATCTCTCTCGAATGGAAGTTTACTTTCTAAATTTCTAGACCTCCTAGCGGGAGGATTCGTGCCAATGACCTTCTGGGTTTCTTCTGTGTGTGACGAAGCATAGAACACATGCACGGTATCCCTTGTCTGTTGTAAAAGAGTTAAAACTCTAGAGGTGTTAAAAATCAGAACGGTGGAGTGAGAAAGCGTTCCCTCAGTCGTAATCTGAACCTCTCTCTGTGAACTCTGCTTCAAACTGAGCTCTGTGCTCATCGTCGGCCACTGGCGTTACAAAGTAAACCTCGACCGAGGGAAAAGTAACCTCCAGTCAAACTGTACAGTCGAACTTCTATAACTCGGAGTTTCGTTATCTCGAAGGAATCTTTATATCGTCGGCTTACTTCTAAAACCTCGTATGTTACAATGTTCTTCCTACCCATTATATTCCTTAACACTGATCATGCGTCCCAGCCACATATTTATCTGCAATCCATCAGAACCTATTTCGTAGTGTTCATTTTCCTGTGCAGACATGTAAAGGAAAATGGACCTTATCACACCGTATTGTAGGGATGTTGTTTTCATGGCGAATTTAAGCACTCCTACAGTTTAACGTATTTAAGATTCATTTTACTTTACACACAACCATAGGAAAATGAACGTAAAGAAAATTGTTCTGATGGACTGTACATCCATATGCGGCTGGGAGGCGTGACCAGTCTTAAGGAAGGAAATGGATAGGAAGTGCACTGGGAGATACGAGGTTTTAGAAGTAAGCCGTCGATATATTTCATATGTTATATATATTTGCTGTAACTCAAAGTTCTATTACTCGAAAGTTTCGATACATTGGAGGATATTTCATGCCCAGATGTAAAATATTTTTCTGTAATTCGAAGTGATAGTGATCATTATGCTAGTAGATTGGTAATAGATTTTCCGACATAAAACTATCTCTTATAGTAGGAACATAAGTCATATCCTCATACAAAAAAAAATAAGAATAATGCGCTCTCAACATTTTAATCAGAGAGTATTGTTTGATTAGCCTCATAAGAAAGCATCTAAACAGCAATGAACTTTCCAACCATGATTAGCCACTTAAAACCTACTTTAAGCTAGTCGCAACCCTCAGCAAACTGTTGACAGGACGTGGTGATGTGGAAGTTGGAATTTCCTGACCTGCTTGAGTACTCAAGCCCTAGTCAGAACAATAGCGGACCGGGCGAGTTGGTCGTGCGCGTAGAGGCGCGCGGCTGTGAGCTTGCATCCGGGAGATAGTAGGTTCGAATCCCACTATCGGCAGCTCTGAAAATGGTTTTCCGTGGTTTCCCATTTTCACACCAGGCAAATGCTGGGGCTGTACCTTAATTAAGGCCACGGCCGCTTCCTTCCAACTCCTAGGCCTTTCCTATCCCATCGTCGCCATAAGACCTATCTGTGTCGGTGCGACGTAAAGCCCATAGAAGAACAATAACGTCACCGCGATGCAGAAGAAACGTGTGGTGAATATTTAAGTGCAAGTCTAAATGTAAGTTGATTAAAAAGTGGAAAGAGGAGGGAGAGGGGAGAACATTCTAGTGGAATGTGGCGTTTCAACTAATACGCAGTGAAAGATGAAAATACAGAGAAGACTTCTAGGTCTATTGTATCCAAGAGTTTCGTTTTTCTTAGGAAAGGAAAGGATACGGGTAATAATTTTCTGTGGTGCCGAAGTAACATGCACTTTTTCCTATACCTCTAATTTTCGATAACTTGAAGTATTTCAGCCTCCGCCAAGAACCTCCAGATATCGAAGTTCAGCTGTAGTTAAAATCTGTCACATGTCCACCAACTAAAATCCCATAATTCTAGCTAACAATCAATGGTGTGGGTTATAAACAAACCACTGATTATATTTGTATACAGTCATGACTATCAGCTTTCAGTTAGCAAGCCTCTGTGAATAAACTAACATTTTTGCTGAGTTCAACTGTGTGGTTGTTTTATGTACCTTATGTACAAGTTATCTTCGAATATATTGCTGTACTTTCTTAGCAAGATAACAGTGGCTACTGCAATCCCTGGAGGGCATTTTCAAATATCTGGAATATGCCTCTCTATCGACAGTTAGCTGCGAGTTACCGCTGCTTTTACGTAACTAGAGGATTCGTCCTCTGTGTTCATGGTCTGATCTGCATGTTGGTAATCAGTTTATAATATGCTTTACAATATACTACAATACAAATCTACTTCTTATTCTACTACCGCCTTTGCCACATCCTGGTGAGGTCACTAACGTGGCCTTGTGTTACTCCCGGATGCTCTTCCCGACGCAAACACTATACCGTGTTTCTATGACGATTGGTAGTGTGGTGTTTGTATGACGAGGAGTGTGCTGGAACAAACTCAAACAACCAATATCGGAGTCAGAGGAATTAACCAGAAGCGATGGAAATTCCCAAGACGGCAGGGAATTGAACCTGGGATCCTCTCAATTGAAGGCATCAATGCTGACCATTCAGCTAAGAAGCTGGGCTCAACATACAGTGCAAATGATAGATGATTATTATTATTATTAATAATAAATAACACTGTTATTTGCTTTACGTCCCACTAACCACTTTTACAGTTTGAATTTAGTCCCACAGGAGTTCTTTTTACGTTCGAGTAAATTTACTGACGAGAGGCGGACTGAGCCAGGACCTTACCTGCCAAGTTAGGATCAGAAGGCCAGCGCCTCAACCATCTGAGCCACTCAGACAGACAATTATTATTATTATTATTATTATTATTATTATTATTATTATTAAGCAGTGCAACCTAGATAGTACCGGTACATACAGTATATTCGATATACTGTATGAAATATATTAACGACTTGTATGGAGTATTCGGTCAATATAAATGGATGAGGCCCCTCCTATCTCACGGCTAACAGCTGGCACTTGGGTTCTGTGGCCTCTCCAATCATTTGAACTTCTATGATCAATATTTCCACCATCTGTGACCTTGAAACTCGATGCAGTCTATGTGTTGTATCGAGTTGACGTCACATCTTCAGCGTTATCCGAGTGAACGTAATTTGTCATAGGTAGCTTGTGGGTCTCGTGGTTGAACTATAACCAAGACGTTGTACGAGCTGTCCAGCAATGTGCTGGGTTTGAACAACACCATCGTTAACCGTGAGGTTATTTTCCTTCTTTCCTATTTTCACATCAGGCAAATACTTGGGCTGTACTTTAATTAAGACCTTGGCTGCTTCCTTTCTAGTTCTAGTCGTTCTTCTTCTATTGTGACCGACAATATACCAGACTTTGTGCGACGCTGAACTACTAGCAAATAGATAAGTTCAAATAAAATCATAAAACAACGGCAGATTCTGTGAGTGTGAAGCTTGACTGGTAATCCGTGTTGTCACTGTAAATTGGAAGTACTTAAGTCATCAGCCCACTGAGAGAGTTCGCCGTGCGGTTAGGGGCGCATAGCTGTGAACTTGCATTCAGGATGTTGTGGGTTCGAATCCTACCGTCGGCAGTCCTGAATATGGTTTTCCGAGGTTTCCCATTTTCACACAAGGCAAATGCTGGGACTATACCTTAATTAAGGTCATGACTACCTAATCCTAGCCCTTTCCCATCCTTGCGTCGGTTCGCTACGCGGTATAGGTACCGGTGATGGTGGGTAAGAAGGCCTGTAGGTGGCTTTCTTGGTCGTTTTCATATCTGGCAAATGACCTCAATTCCAACATCATCGAAGACTTTCATGTGACGTTTTGCCCGTAGGTATTAAATTTTGATGAACACAGAAAATATTTTCCGGGTTTGCCCCAAAGAGTAATAGCCATTGGTACTGGGAGAGAGCGGATTTTTGAAAATGCTGGAGAAAGTACGTGGTCAAACGTTGTGTGCTATAAACCTAACAGGATAGCAGCCTAAGGTTCACGAAGACATATTCTATATTAATAGGGACACCGCCTATGAAAGCTGACGATGTTATGGTATAAGGTTTGCGGAGTTAAGAAACATTTCATTTTCACGCCTCTTATGACCCTTCTTTTACTGTTATCTTCTTTCTTCGGAGGTCCGGGTCACTTTCTGCTTCTCGTACTGTGTAAGCGAATGGAGTGAGCACCTCTGAAGGTAGATCTACGTTCTTAAAAACGTTTACATCTTTGTTGACTTCAGTATGTGTATGACGCAATGGACGAACAGTCACTGTTCAACATACTAGAGGAATTTCAAGTCGATAGAACAGGTGGACTAAAATAAAAGACACAGCATCAAAAGTTAAAATCCTAGGAGACATTTTTGTGCTTATTTCAGGGCAATATTTTTTCCGAGAGAAGAGTGGTGACAGAAAATATTGCAATCTTTGGGCTGGGAAGACTTGGGAGTAAGGAGACGAGATGCTCTACTGAGTGGTAATTTACAAGCTGTCAGTGGGTAGAAAGATGCCTGGAATGACATTAGCAGACGAATAAGGCTGAGTGGAGCTTTTAAAAGTAGGAAAGATCATAACATTAAGAAAATCTGGAATTCAAGAAGAAAAATGGTGGAAAATATTCATCTATATGACGAGGAATAAGGGGTTGGAATATTTTGTCAAGGGGGATATTCGCTAAATGTCCAACTTGTTGGCTGAACGGTCAGCGTACTGGCCTTCGGTTCAGAGGGTCCCGCGTTCGATTCCCGGCTGGGTCGGGGATTTTAACCTTAATTGGTTAATTCTAATGGCACGGGGGCTGAGTGTATGTGTTGTCTTCATCATCATTTCATCCTCATCACGACGCGCAGGTCGCCTACGGGAATCAAATAGAAAGACCTGCACCTGGCGAGCCGAACCCATCCTGAGATATACCGGCACTAAAAACCATACGACATTTAATTCGCTAAATTTCATGTTCTTTGATAACATATAAGAAAAGTTTAGATAAACAACTGATAGGGAATCCGCCACAGACCTAAACGTAGATGATTGATTGATTGATTGATTGATTGATTGATTGATTGATTGATTGAATCGTGCTTGGGGCAGTGAAGGTAAGAAAAACATGAGAGTTATACTACCGAAATAATTTCCGGACAACACGGGCGATGATGACCATACATTATGAAACAATACGTCACCAATTAAATGTCAAATTGAATATATACTGGATAGTTACTTTCTTTCCTCAATAGGTAATTAACACGTATTTTCCCTCAATACATACGGTCATGACCCCGATGCAGCATCGTTCGAATAACTTTTGCTCACAGATACCTACTCCCAAAACCACTCATTCAATAATTTCACCACCGACAAAGTGGCTGCGCGGTTTGGTTAACGTAGCTATCAGTAATAATAATAATAATAATAATAATAATAATAATAATAATAATAATAATAATAATAATAATAATAATAATAATAATAATAATAATAATAATGTTATTGTTAACTACTCTCGACGGTTTTTGGATTACGCCGAGGTGACGTAATTTTCTTCCGCAGGAGTTCATTTACATGCCGTTAAACCTACCTACTCAAGGCTGAAGTATTTGGTCGCCTTCAAACACCACCGGATTGAGCCAGGATCGAACCTGCCAAGTTGGAGTCAGAAGGCCAGCGCCACAACTGTTTTAGACACTCATCCCGGCGCGTAGCTATCATCTTGCATTCGACAGACAGTGGGTTCGAACCCCTCTGTCGACAGCCCTGAAAATGGTTTTCCGTGGTTTCCCATTTTAACATCTGGGAAATGCTGGGGCTATACTTTAATCAAAGTCATGGCCGCTTACTTTTCAGTTCTAGTCCTTTCCTCTCCCATCGTCGTCATGATACCTATGTCGATGCAACGTAAGGCAAACTGTAAGAAAAGACAACAATAAATTCTCTTTTCTTTTTCAACAGCCGCTACACCGGCGAATGTACATGTGCACAATCTATCGAAGCGATTACAAACTATTGGGTTCATAAGGTGCTGTGAGCTCCATTGTTTTGTTTCGGAGCAGTAGTATTTGGAAATTTATCTTTTTTATGACTTGCCGTTACCGACGCAGTGGCCGCGCGTGTCAGCGCACTACGATTATGGACCTAAGCTTTGCATTCGGGAGACGAGTGGGTTCGAAACCCACCGCCGACTGTCCTGAGAATGTTTCTCCGCGGTTTCCTATATTCACTTCTAGGCAAATGCCTAGACAGTTCCTATTCATAAGCCACAGTCGGTTCCTTCCACCTTTGTTTTATTTGCCGTCATTAGTTTCATCGTCATTAGCTCCTCAACAGAGGTCTTTGACAGGAAGGACATCCGGCCTCAAAACCATGCCATATAAAATCATATCGCCTCATATCTGACCCTGTATCAAGGAACGCGATTAAGGGGTAAACATACACTTTAGTGACACCAGAAAACTTAGCAACACAAATCTTCAGAAATCACCCGCCGACAATGACATTTCTACCCAACATAGGAAGACGATAATAATTTGATTATAGTTACGAACTTCCATGATTTGGTTTGTTTGACAACTTTCAATCGACCGGGGCACCGCTGTTGATGTGAAAGCATAATGATTAGTAAATAACATCATCATTCTCTCTTTGCCCCAGTTCCATCTCGGTTTAAAAGGCGACATGGATATAATCGATACTATCGTATCGCAACAGAACGTCAGTGGCGCCGTGGAGAGAAGCTGGAGATAAAATTGTCCACACACTCGCTTTCAACCTGTTCTAAGAGAGTGGAAACTTCGTTACTGTCAACTGCTGAGTCTTACTCCGTTGGAACGAGAGACTCAAAGACCTAGCCAGAGCAGCTGGATATAGCATCAGGAATGCGCTTCGGGGACAAAGTCTGGAGTTCTCCAGAATATTCTCTAATTTAGATCCTTTTCACCACGGTTCTGTCTTAGAAAAGCCTGCGACCTATACAATTTACTACCACCTGGGATTTCAGTCAACATGAAATCTCTCTTCATAAATTCACGTAGCTCAATCTTAATAATAATGTTATTTGCTTTACGTCCCACTAACTACTTTTACGGTCTGCGGAGACGCCAAGGTGCCGAAAAATAGTCCCGCAGGAGTTCTTTTACGTGCCAGTAAATCTACCGACACGAGGCTGTCGTATTTGAGCACCTTCAGATACCACCGGACTGAGCCAGGATCGAACCTGCCAAGTTGGGGTTAGAAGGCCAGCGCCTTAACCGTCTGAGCCACTCAGCCCTGCAAGCTCAATCTTAAAAGTATCATTGTTTCTCCTCAGTGTGCCTTGTTTCCGTTTGAAAACATTAAATAAATTCATTTGCATATACAGCAAGTGGAGAGGCATGTCTCTCCTAGTACATCGGCACAGCATTGTACTTATCACGGACAGCTATTTAGAAAAAGGTCATTGGTAGATGCAAAATGGTTCTCGGCTCATGAGTGGCCACGGCTGGTCCATGGTCCAACAGCTCTGCACTCTGACCGGGCAACCGAGCAGAGGAGGGTTGGCCATGGTTCTACCGTGTTCTACGCCTCTGCATTCTGGAGACGGGACAGGGCTGGACCTCTCGGCTGGCCCCAACCGCCTTCTGTCCTGAGAATGATTTTCCTTGGTTTTCCATTCTCCTGCACTAAGGTGAATGCTGGGACAGTTCCTAGTATAGGCCACGGCCGCCATCCCCGTCACCTTCTCCGAACATCTTCACCGTAACAAATCTCCCGGCCTGAGAGACGGCGTCGCCGTCTAAGAGGCCCGCCTCCCCCTTCAGGCGAGGAATGAAAATTTTTTAGTAGTAGCAGAAAAAGATACAAATGTTGAAATCTAGAAAGGCAACTACCGGTCGAGTTGGCCGTGCGGTTACGGGCGTGCAGCTGTGAGCTTGCATCCGGGAGATAGTGGGTGCGAATCCCACTGTCGGTAACCCTTAAGATGGTTTTCCGTTGTTTCCCATTTTCACACCAGGCCGCTTTCTTCTCCATCCTAGACCATTCCTTCCACATCTTCGCCGTAAGACTTGTCTGTGTCGGTGCGACGTAAAGCCACTAGCAAAAAAAAAAAAAAAAAAAAAAAAAAAAAAAAAAAAAAAAAAAAAAAAAAAGGCACCTGAGATTCATAAGATTTCTGGGAATATATTAAAGGCTATGGGTTAGGATAGAGTGTCATATATGAAATACTCATTTGATTCTCTTTCAAATCATGTCAGTGTTTTTCGGGCTTGTAGGCCGTGGTCCAAGAGCATAAAATGGTCCCGACGTTTCACCGAAGATTGCGTTCGGCGTTATCAAGAGTTCCCACTGACTTCGATAGCAGCGAAACTCACAATGGATTGGATCGGCGTTTTTTAGTGGCGGAGAGGGGGGCGCGAAGCCCGCTCCCCCCGGGTGACCATCGACTCAATCTACATGGCCTCCGACATGCTATTAATTTCTAAGAAGAAAAGAGATAGCAGGGATGAGTCGGAAGTGATACAAGGAGTATCTGCCGGTTTCCGAGGTAGACTCGCTACCACGGCTAGGTGAGGTGGTGTTAATGTGTGGTATTAAGGGTCAGGGAAAAACTATATAGGCAAAAAAGAGAAAGAGCCTACATTTAAAACCTGACAAGGAGTGGTGTTGGAATTCAACCTCGTTATATAGTGCAGGATACGGTGCGCTGCTCGCCTATTGGTCCGCCATGTTGGAGGGGCGGTCGCTGGGCGGTTGTTCTTCGGCCAATGATTGAAGCATGTGGAGTTGCAATACTAGCTCTAGTGTACAAGGGAAAGGGCGACAAGCATAAAGCGGGTAATTACAGGCCAGGCAGATAGCCGCGGCAGACTTCAGAAAGGAACGGCTGATCAGTTGCCTGTCTCCTCCGAGGAAGGTCGACGTACATCGGGCTCCTTGTAGAAGGCAGTTCAAGTTTATAAAAGGTTATTTCAGTGAAGCTCAGCTTGTAGGATTCCAGCAAGGTATAGCAGATATTTTATATTCGGGAGGTCGAGTGGACAGTATCGTTATTGACCTATCCAAAACATTTGATAGGATGGATCATGGCAGATCACTGACGAAAATGCGGGCTATTGGACCAGACAAAAGAATGGTTGAATGGGTGGCTGAATTTCTAGAAAATAGAACTCATAGAACTCAGAGAGTTAGGGTACCGGTAGAAGTATTATCTGATCCTGATGAAGATGAGGGTTCCTCAGGGCAGTATTATTGGGCCTTATTAATATATATACCGGGTGGTACAGCTGCCCCTATTTTTCCCGAATATATGCAACCAGCTAGGACGTAAATGCCTCTTAGTCCCATCTTGCGCAACACCTTACAGCAATGTTATGTGCAGTTAACCCGATGTAGACTTCTCCGCACAATGGAAAAATGGTACAAGAGGCAGTAAGTGAGGTCCATCTCAAAACACTGTACCATTTTATGTAGAGCGGTGTCCAATACTCTACTAATTTTTACGAAATGTTACTATACTGTACAAACCATAAACACGCCTATAGCTGTCGGTAGAGAATTGCGCACCTGATTGGTCCAAGAGGCCATTTTCTTTTGATAGAAAGGGCGGTCGTGGTATCATAGAAAACGTGATAGGGTAAGACCAATTACAGACATGTCAATGCACCACCATTTTGTACAGTCTCATCACATCGAAATTGATAGGAACGTGTTTTGTACTGTAGTTTATAATCTGTGGCACGCAAATGCTGTACAGCAGATGTGATAGCTTACGCCATGTAATTACTACCGTTAGAGCGATCAGAAAAGGCATAAAACGGAACCATAAGGCTGTAACTCATCAGTAACTTGTCGAAGCGGGAACTTCCGCTCTCCTCGTGAATACAGAGTTACAAGGATGGCGCTTGTACGTTGCAAATAGCTGCGCGGAATTACGTATGGAAGACGTACCTCGATAGGTTGCTTGAAGCAGGAAGAGTTCCAACCATTTTTGAGTCATGCATTTTTTAATGTCATTTCGTATTCGCCTAGGCATCGTTTACGAAGACCTTTCTGAAGTCTCCGATATTCTTCTACGGAAGTTATAATAAACAGGTATCATAAATATCGCCACATACGCACCGATTGTGAATACCACCTGAAACATAACGCTGGACTCATTCAACCAAGTAACGCGTAGAAAATGGTTGCAACTATCTGGGCGTAAGAGAGACGCGATTCTTTAATTCACTGTGGTGTTTGCACATTCGAGTTCAGAACTTTTAACATCAACGATCAGTATCGAAGCGATAGCCTAGGTAATTCCGTTAGTACAGAGCTACGAGACCAACTCTTTGTCGCCTGCAGTGGCTACATGGCACCGATCGCAGCGAGCATACGGTATGTTAGCAGGCGTTTAGAGTTCGAATCTAGTGACGAGCTTTCCAATTTTATTTTTATATTATACTTGTATGGCCATTCGTAATAAATATTTAACGTTCTTAAGTCTCAAAAGTAATTTGCCACCTTCGCAAAGAAAGCATACATACGAAAGGAATAATAACATGCGACTTCCATATGGCAAACGACTACAGGGAATGAAGCGCAGTGCACGTGTTGTCAACATTCTGACCCACCCATTCAACCAAGCAACTGCGCACGTTCGACTCGAAGACCAACTAACAGCGGTCTACACTTCATACGTAGGGCACATGAAACAGCATATCGTAATCCCAGCAGCAACGTGTGAGCACGTACTGTACGGTTAGCACGAAAGCAAACATTATGTATTCACGGGATGATTATGTGAATATGGTACTACTTTATGGAGAAGCAAGGCAAAATGCACGGGAAGCCAGACGCTTGTATCAAGAACGATTTCCTGGACGAAGGCTGCCAAGTGCAGATACATTTCGACGTGTTGAAAGACGGTTGTGTGCAACGGGGTCATTTCATACATTACCCCCCGTTCGGGATGCTCCAGTGACGTCTGGAAATAACGACGAAGCTTTTCAAAATGCAATTGCATACAACCCGCACACAAACTCACGGGCCATAGGAAATGAACTGAACATCAGTCATGTATCTGTACTGCGAATATTGCACCGCCATAAATTCCACCCTTTCCATCAACAGCTGCACCAGGAACTTCACGGAGATGACTTTCCAAAACGGATAGAATTTTCGCAATAGATATTACAAAGAGTTGAAGCTGATGCGAATTTTTTAATGGACATTCTCTTTAGTGATGAATCCAGATTTCACAACAACGGAACTGTTAATCGTCACAACTTCCCTTACTGGAGCGTTGAAAATCCTCACTGGATCAGGGGAGCTCGATTTCAGGTACAATGGGGCGTCAACGTGTGGTGCGGGATACTAGGTGACAAGATAATTTGACCATATTTCTTCGAAGGAAACCTCACGGGACGACGCTATCTAGAGTTTCTTCGTGAGTACCTCCCACTCTTATTGGAGGATGTACCCTTTATGACACGGTTACGGATGTGGATCCAGCAGGATGGAGCTCCCCCACACTGGTCGTTGGCAGTACGGAACCACTTGCATAGGACATATCCTGGACGATGGATTGGACAAGGGGGTCCGGTCACATGGCCGGCTAGCTTACCTGACCTTACTCCACTCGACTTTTTCCTCTGGGGTTATTTAAAGGAAAGAGTCTATGAGCAGGAGCCTGAGAGCCCGAATCATTTACAGCGGCTCATCACGGAAGTCTGCAGGCAGATTCCACCACATATGTTGCAGCAAGCAAGAATGTCTCTCCTCCACCGTGCTCAGATGTGCATTAACGAAGCAGGTGGTCATTTTGAACATTTGCTTCATTAATCGAATGGCCATGCATAAGCCCATCGCACCGCTGTCGGTACAATCTCACTTTATTGCAAATAGCTCTTTTAAGAGCTCCTTAAAAAACAAACATAGCTGAGTACCTGCAATATGAGAACTGATCATGATTTAGATTTGTCGTCAACAATACGACTGTGAGCTTGCATCCGGGAGATAGTAGGTTCGAATCCCACTATCGGCAGCCCTGAAGATGGTTTTCCGTGGTTTCCCATTTTCACACCAGGCAAATGCTGGGGCTGTACCTTAATTAAGGCCACGGCCGCTTCCTTCCAACTCCTAGGCCTTTCCTATCCCATCGTCGCCATAAGACCTATCTGTGTCGGTGCGACGTGAAGCCCCTAGCAAAAAAAAAACAAAAACAATACGACTCTTACGAACATCAACAACGCAATAAAAATATTCGTCGTACACAGGACTCGAACCGCGTACTAACGAACACCGGTACTCTCCTCTAACTTTTAGCAAGCTCGGCTATCACGGGTTGCTGTTCAGCGCTGTTGTGTTGCTGCTACTTCTGGTCATTCACCAATAATATTCCCTGTACAGGACGTTTCTGCGACACATAATTTTCACTATTCTTTACCATCAATCGGTATTTTATCATTAATGCTGATTTGCTTGACACGAATAAACGAATTATGGAATGCTTTCTAAGAGCAGACATTGTAGTGAGTAGTCAAGGTCAATATTTTTAGGTTCGTCTATAATCTGCGGGTTGCATAAAACTGCGTGAATAGGGGCAGCTTTACCACCCGGTATATATAAATCTTTATTGCAACCAATGGTCAAATAAAAGAATAGAATACATAGCACTATTCACTACAGAGACTTTTCAGAGAGTAGGCTCTCTTTGGGCACTCCAGAGCGTGGTAACGACCACAAAGTCTATTGCACCATCGACATACACAGTCACTATTCGGATCGTGAAAGCGAAGAGTAGCACAAGCCTTGTGGTGAAATCCGTGGACCGCTGCAGGGGTCACCGCGTGTCTCAGTTCAAAGCAACTTTGTTGCCAGTCAGTTGTAGTCATTGCGTCGGTTGTGTAGAAGTCACTCCATATTTAGGTCTTTTTACATTTCAAATTACGCAGGAAGTCTTGGTATTCTGTCGTCGATTGCAGGGTCATAGAAAACCGTAGGTCTTCGATGAAAAACAGTTCTCTTGTCAGTTCGTAAACAAGTCTCGAAGGCGTGTATTTGGACACACAAAGGATTCGTTTAAGGAAGGTAGCTTTAACCCTTTCTAATTCCTTTAGGTCTTTCTTTTTCAAGAAGGTCCATATTAGTTCTAAACCGTAAGTTGCAATTGGAGTAATCTTTAGATGAAACAGTTTCATTGCTGTCTCAATTGATAATTGGTCGATGTGCTCTATATCATTTATTGCTATTATTGCTGCAAGAGATCTTTCTTTCACGTGAGCTGAGAATGTTTTGCCGTTCATTTGGAGAGTTATTCCAAGGTATTTGAAAGAGTTCACAGAATTTAGAAGAGAATCTTCAAAATAGAAAATATCTGCAGCCGCTCGTTTTCCTCCTCTTCTAAAAACCATCACTACTGTTTTCTCTTTGTTAACTTCCAAACCGGCCTCTTCACACCATTTTGACAGTCTATCAAGTGCTGTTTGTAGTTCTTCTCTACAAGACGCGACAATTACCATGTCGTCTGCGTATAGATAGATACTTGTGTGCTCTGTAACGATGGCTTTCGTTATGTCATATGTTGCGACATTAAAGAGTAGTGGACTCAAAGGATCTCCTTGAAGAACTCCCACAGTCTGTAGGATTGGCTTAGACTTTGTTAAGTCATCATCAATTCTTACATAATTTTCCGATAATATATTTTTTATCAATTTTATGTAACAGTTTTCACCGCAAATCTCTCTTAATTTCTGGAGGATCAATTTCCTACTTGTAGAATCGAATGCTTTGCGAAAGTCAACAAACACCGCATACAATTTTCCTTTCTGTACTTTAAGTGCCTCTTGAATGTCTTCCATCAAACAATGTACTGCCTGCAACGTTCTTCCGGTAATTTGTCATCTAGTAGATCATTCAGACGGTTTGCTAGAGCCTTCGTTAATATCTTCAAAAGTGTACACTCTAAAGCAATTCCTCGGTATGCATCTGGGTTGTTCACATCTCCTTTGCCTTTATACATCACCTTTATAGTTGATTCTCTCCACTTATCTGGAATTTTCCCTTGTCTGAGACATTGATTCAAGAGTTCTGTAATTGAGTCATATAGTATAGCCCAGCTGTCTTTAATATGTTCGTAAAATATATTATCAGGTCCCCCTGCTTTACCGTTTTTACTGTTCCGGACGATGTCTTCTAATTCATCTGTCGTAAAAAGATTGATTGGAGCTCTGTCATTGCCGTCTTCGTCGATCAAGTCTCACGTCTCTTTTGCTTGGAGTAGTGAGGTGAAGTGATCTTCCCAGACTTCCAATGGGATCTGTCTTGTGAATTTCGGCTGCCTCTGCTTCAGAATTGCAAAAAGGCTCTTCTTCGGCTTTCTTTAGTAGATTTTCCTCAGATATTTTCTGGAACTGTTTCTTTGCTTCTTTAACTACCCTTTTGTATTCTTTTCTTCTTACTGCATATTCTATGAGTCTTTCCTGAGTTTGGCTTTCCATTACTTGATGAAGGGCCCGTAACGTTTCTTTCCTTTTAATGTAGCAAGTTCGGTTAAAGCAGGGCTTAGCTTTCCTTTCCTGCAAACTTCTTGGTATAACAGAATCCTTGATGATATCTTCTATAGCTCGAAGGGATCCATTCAGGTCGCCGAGATGTATTATTTCCATAATCTCTTTCACCGAATCAGAGTAAGCCTCCAGTTTGAAAAAATCCAGTTTCCGCACCGGTGGTTTCAGGGGGACGATGATGATAGGTGGGTCGATGAAGCCTGAGAGAGAAATAACTGTAATCACAGATAGAACTAGTTGCGGACGATGTTATACTGTATAGAGTAGTAAATGAGTTTCAAGTCAGTGAGCTACTGCAGTGGGACCTAGGCAATGTTGTTCGATGGTAAATGGGATGAAAAGTCAGGTTTTAAGTTTTCCCAAGAGGAGAAGGACTCACTTTCAATTACAGGGTTGATTGGGTGACAGTACCTCATGAGGAGCACTAGTAGCATCTACCAGATGGCATGATATGCAGACACTACATTTAAGGGACATGGACTATTCTGTACACAATTGGAGCCATTTCTACAGCAAATAAAATTAACACCGACAAGACCTAGTGATGGCCATTTCCAGAATACGTAACACGCATATGCTTATAACACTTTATCAGGAACTAATTGAACAAGTACAGAAGTGTAAGTACCTTGACAGCTGGATTACTGAGGACCTAGACCTGGATTTAGAGATCCGTGTACGAATAGAAATGGCTCGTACTAGCTTTCTGAAAATGAGGAATCTACTGCGTGACAGAAGCCCGGAGACACGTCACAACTTCGTCAAATTCTATGCATATTTACTGCATCTCTTCGGTGCTCAATTTTGGACTCTGATATGTAACACCATTAAAATAATAAATGCCTTCGGGATGTAAATTTTCGAAGATTGTTACCGATCTCGTGGACTGACCACGTCTGCATTGCTGCCATACTCAAACGCGTGAGGAGGGAACTCATGTTGATGTGTACAATCAAGAAAAGAAAATCAGCCTATCTGGGCATATTATGGGGAATGAAAAGTACAACGTACCATAACTCATCACCCAGGGTGAAACTAATGGACATAGGGGTCGCGGTCGAAGGAAACACTCTTGGCTGCGGAACATACGGGATTGGATGAGGCTAGATTACAGTAAACTGATGAGGACAACCGAACATCGTACAGACTTCGCTGTGATGGAGAAGGCGCTACAAGAATAATAAGAAGAAGAAGCGGATTCTGAAGAGATATCTGAATACGTAGATCCTCAGTACAAGAAATCTATACTGCTAATAATAAGAGTTGATGTGTGACATTTCTTAGAGGGAGGTCCGTTTACTGCCTGCCGAGGCGGGATAAAGGGAGTGGCGGTGTGGTTGGCATGGAAACGAGGGTGGGGCGACTGCGGTTGCCATGGAGATAAAACTTCAGGGCAGCTCGTCTTGCTGGGAGTCACTGATAAGAACCTCATTGTTTGTATAAGAGTGATCGCAAATGGGACGACACCGCCTGGCCAGGTAGTCTACAACAGATCACAGTGGTCAGAATGAAGGAGGGAACAAGTGAGCCGGAAGCGAGGGGTAAGAGCATGTGGAAAGGAATGCTGGAATGTGGCAACATCGTGAAATGGCACGTGCAGTGCTCCTCCCTCCAACCTTACCTGTCAGACGCCAACTTTATTTAAGTCTAGTATAGATGAAGAATGCAAAATTTGCGTAAAATGACTCGTTTTATTACCTGATAACTATCTAATGAATCCTAAGGATGGTTTTCTAAACTCTCAGAAGATCAGGCAATATTAAGAGACTTGTAATTTAAGAAGTTGTGCTATCACCCTCACAAAGTTAAGGGCGTTGTCCTTTTTAAAGAAAGAGCATCCAGCTTCCAATAAATGGGTCAACCACCACGAAGGATTTCACATATCGAATGGAGAGACAGCCTCAAGATAACAGGGAACGTAGCAGCAGTTCATGTTGTTCCCGGTAGGTTAATGGACGGTAACCGTTAAAGGGGAAGCGTCAACGAGACTGAAACACTTCCACAGGTCCTTGGTTCCTGCCAGCACGGAAAAACTCTGCGCATCGCTAGGCATGAAGAAATAAGTATCACTATCGCCCAGGCCCTCAGCAGAACCGGATTCACCGTCCATGAAGAGATCCATGGTTTGGCAGAGAATGCAAATACTCGAAGGATCGATATAATTGTCGACAAAGACAACAATGTAGGAGATATAACAGGTCCTATCGTCCGCTTCGAATCCTCCGCGAGTCAACCTCACGACGTTGATTGTGAGAAGAAGGGGATATACGAGCCCACATTTCTGTTCTACAAGGAACCATACAGCCTACAAAGAACCGAAATCGTAGGCTTGCCAATCAGAAGTACGGGCACGATACCTCGAAAATTCATTAAGTTCTGCTTGACATTCAACATGCCAAAATCTTTGATTATTGGCATTATTGCATGCCGAGGGCGCTCGTCAGATGAAAAAGCAAAAATAACTGTTACTTATTATAAAACAAAAGTAAAATACAGTACTTAGGGCGAGCGGTATCAATTCTTATAGCAAATTATTGAAGGAAAGATACAAGGGGAACGGTCCGTTGGTAGACAGAGAAATTCATGGCCGAAGGACAATGGAAGGTGACACAGATGTACATCAGAATAAGCTTTTCATGTTGCATTGTCAAGATCAGAACTGGCTATGTCGATTGCCAACCTCCGTATGGTGACGGCGTCTTAAGATTTTTTTTTTTTTTTTGCTAGGGTCTTTACGTCGCACCGACACAGATAGGTCTTATGGCGACGATGGGATAGGTAAGGCCCAGGAGTTGGAAGGAAGCGGCCGTGGCCTTAATTAAGGTACAGCCCCAGCATTTGCCTGGTGTGAAAATGGGAAACCACGGAAAACCATCTTCAGGGCTGCCGATAGTGGGATTCGAACCTACTATCTCCCGGATGCAAGCTCACAGCCGCGCGCCTCTACGCGCACGGCCAACTCGCCCGGTCTTGAGAAAAATAAAGAATAACGTGAACATTGGTACCGGAAACACACTTCAATATTTTGTGAAATATACAGAAGTTACAGGAATTTTTCTACTTACACGGGGTACCTTGATTCAGATCCCGTTTGTTATACTTGTACCTTTTTAGCCACTCACTGATTTTAACACAAGTACTGTACCATCACTCTACCGAGTGACGGGCTGCGCGTCTCAAGGTGCTCCATCTATGCACCCAAGCTCTGTATTCGAAAGGCGAGTGAGTTCGAACTCCACCGTCACCTGTCCTGATAATGATTTTCTGTGGTTACCGTTTTCACTTTCAGGCAAAAGCCGACAGTCCCTATCCATAGGCAACAGCCGATTCTTTTCACCTCCTTACCCAATTTCATTCACCACAATTAATTTCATGTCAATTTTCCAAATTTATAAATAAGAAGTTGAGTGATTTAATTTCAAGCCCAGAGCGGTTACTTTTGAAGGAAATGTCTTGCATTTTTAATTTTTAATTAAATCAGCTTACCGTCCAGATTTAGCTTCTCACCCGGACTTTTGAGAGTTTCCAGCCATATCGCATGAAGGGCGGTGTTCTGGAGAATGAGACATTTGGTCGGGGATACAACTGTGGGAGGGACCAGTACCTCTACCAGGCGCCCTGATCTGCTATACTGAACAGGGACCTTGTGAGGAATGAGAGCAATGGAAGGGATAGGCAATGAAGAGGAAGGAAGCTGCCGTGGCCCTAAGTTAGGTACAATCCCGGCATTTGCATGGATAAGTGGGAAACCACTGAAAACCACTTCGATTAAGACCGAGGAGGGAATCGAACCCCCTCTACAAAGTTGACCTCCCGAGGTTGAGTGGACGCCGTTCCAGTCCTCGTGCTACTTTTCAATTTCGCGGCAGAGCTGACAATCGAACCCACGCATCCTGGGGGCAGGTTATCACACTAAACACTTCATCACAGAGGCGGACGTCTTGCATATTTTAGTTTGTATTTTAGTATATTGTTTAATATGAAATAATTGCGAATGCCAGAGGTCAGTATGTTTGTTTTGTAATATACACTATAATTACTTAATTATTTTTACAGTACAGTAATTTAAAGTGCTTCTGTAAAATGTAGCATAAGTGTTTGATTTATAAATATATCTATTATTTGTGAACCATTTAAAATAATAAAATAATTCAATTTTTTTTTGAAATAATTTTAAATAATATTTTAAAATATATCTACCTGTGTTGTGTTGTGGTTAGTGGATTACCTGCCACACCTGAAGACCCGGGTTCGATTCCCCGCTCTGACACGAAATTTGAGAAGTGGTACGAGGGCTGGAACGGGGACCACTCAGCCTCGGGAGGTCAACTGAGTAGAGGGGGCTTCGAGTCCCACCTCAGCCATCCTCGAAGTGTTTTCCGTGGTTTCCAAATTCTCCTCCAGGCAAATGCCGGGATGATACATAACTTAAGGTCACCTCCTTTCTATTCTTTGACTAATCCTTCCGATCTTCCCATCCTCCAACAAGGCCCCTGTTCAGCATAGCAGGTGAAGCCGCCTGGGTGGGGTACTGGTGCTCCTCTCCATTTGTATCCCCCAACCCAAAGTCTCACGCTCCGGGACACTGCCCTTGAGGTGGTAGATGTGGGATTCCCGCTGAGACTGAGGGAAAAACCAGCCCTGGAAGATAAACGGATTAAGAAGGAAGAGTTTTAAAATATAAACGTGGGTTTGTGGGACTATGAGCCAGCACTCAGGTCATAACATAGAGCACTGCAGGGTTAATTGCTCATTCACCCAAGTTTTATTTAAATCTTCTTGGTCCAACACAAACAGTTCCCTACTGAGTTTTCTATTTTTAAGACTCCTACTCCCCTTGGCTGTAATATTCTCGTAGTTAGAATGTATCTTAGCAATAATCGAATTTCCTCCTCCATTACTTCTGTCAAATGAGTCACGCCTGGGAGTGACGTGTTAAAATGAGCGAATAAACATTCAAACATTGAAACCGACTGCAAGAGAATGAACTTTTCTCATAGGTTGGATGTAATCTTTTATTAAGCCAATGCGTACTGCTCATATATGAAAACAACCACTGTGCGGCCGTCGAAATCAGTTGAAACCCTCCGCCAGTTGTTACAAAAGGCTGTATTCTTCCTTTGACAGCGGCTGCTGGTGAACACACAATGGAATACGGCCTGCTATTGAAAGCTTCCTACTACTTGTGTTGTGCCCGCGATTAAATGCAATAACCGGTACCCGGCACTGACAAATACGGCTTATAATCTCAACTATTGTGACCGTTGATGGTGCTCCTATTTCTACATAACTATTTGTAGGGAAATGATAGTGTCATGTAATTTTATACTGTACATATCAACATCATAATCATCATCATCTTCATAGACATTGTAAACTGAGCCATACGTGGCATATTCTGCAGCCTTGAACAGACTGTTCCTCCGCGGATGATTTGACAGGCCGCTCACATATAACACGCACAGCGCAGTTAAAAGTGTAATCCAAATATTGAAAGAATTTTGTTCTCAAAACAATATGGAAAAATTGCGTAAAATCCCACAATATGTTAAGAAAACATTAGGATCGTGTTTTATATTATTTATTCCCTTGTATAAAAACTAATATTTACATTGATGCTTTCACGGCCCGTAATTACTTTGTTATTATTTCATTTTATTTGGCCAGTTTATGGTCCAGGTTTGGTTTCTTCCCCGGACTCAGAGAGAGTTCCCACCTCTACTGTATCATGGACAGTGCTCTGGGGAGGAGGACCAGTACCGCTCCCAGATGACCTCATCTGCTATTCTGAATAGGGGTCTTGTGGTGGATGGGAAGATTGGAAGAGATAGGCAAAGAGAGAAGGAAGCGGCCGTGGCATTACGTTATATACCATCTGTTTGGAGAAGAAGTGGGAAACCACGGAAAACCACTTCAAGGATGGCTGAGCTGGGATCGAACCCTCTCCACTCAGTTGACCTCCCGGGGCTGAGTGGACTACGTTCGGTACCACGTTTCAGAGCCAGGGGTCTCCGGGGTTGGCAACTAATCACACAAAAACTACACCACAGAGGCGGACTCCTTAATTATAGACACGATAAGAAGCTTATTACCATGTCTATCAAATACTATCTATTAACCCATATTTACCTATTACCTAATGCTCAGTGAAAGTAAAATCTTACTTGCGATTACTGAAGGTTGTTTATTTTTTATTAATTTACCGGGCGAGTTGGCCGTGCGGTTAAGGGCGCGCAGCGGTGAGCTTGCATCTGGGTTCTAACCCCATTGTCGGCAGCTCTGAAGATGGTTTTCCGTGGTTTCCCATATTCACACCAGACAAATGTTTTTTTTTTTGCTAGGGGCTTTACGTCGCACCGACACAGATAGGTCTTATGGCGACGATGGGATAGGAAAGGCCTAGGAGTTGGAAGGAAGCGGCCGTGGCCTTAATTAAGGTACAGCCCCAGCATTTGCCTGGTGTGAAAATAGGAAACCACGGAAAACCATCTTCAGGGCTGCCGATAGTGGGATTCGAACCTACTATCTCCCGGATGCAAGCTCACAGCCGTGCGCCTCTACGCGCACGGCCAACTCGCCCGGTCAGACAAATGTTAGGGCTGTACCTAAATTAAGGCCACGGCCGCTTCCTTCCCACTCCCCTGCCTTCCGTATTCCACCGCCGCCATAAGAACTGTCTATGACGTGAAGCACATTGTAAGAGAAATTGATTAAGAGAATTGGAAATGATCCAAAGGAAAGCAGCACTATTTGTTTTGGGTGATTTGCTACAAAAGAGTAGTCGTACGAAAGTGTCGCAAACTTTGGGATGGGAGGGGCTCTACTAAACTCTATGTTCCGAGCAATCAGCGGAGAGATGACTCGGAATGCCATTCATATACGAATAAAGTTGGGTAGAGGTTTTAAATGCAGGACCTATATGAAGTTAAAGTTCGAATTCAAGAGGACAAATTAGGGATGGAAGTAATACCTAGAGAGATCTTCGATGAATTTCGTACTCTTTGAAAGGACTGGGTAAACGATTGATAGATAATCTGCCATCTGAATGACAGATGTAACGGACTCTTCACTTCACCGGCAACTACTGTTATCAACCTCGCCACGCACATAACCTTTTTCTACAATTAATATGGACTTACCTTCATCTGGATACACACCGCATTTTCTCTTCAACTGGAACTTGCATACTTAGGTGGATTTGCACACATCATACCTTGCACGAACTTTGCTCTATCCACCTTTACGACCGACGATAAACTAACCTCCTTTTCGCTTCCTGACGTCATGTGACATCGCCCGCTTTGTCACGCATGCTCCACTAACTTCTGGAATATTCCAGACATATCTCTCATTATTCCACACTATAAATTCCCGGCCTTCCTCTGAATGTGTGGGGATGGACTTTGGCCTGTGTGGAGGGAAGAACCTTTAACGTCATCTCCGTCTTTAGCGACATGTGCCCTGGACTCTCCATTTTTTTTGGGCAGAACTACTTGGTTCAAGATGAGGTATGACAAACTAAAAATGTCCTTATTGTAAATAATGCTGTGTTGCATTTGGAGCTATTTTCTTTGTAAATTCTAACTGGGAGCAGTGCATTTCCAGGCCGAGATTTTGCTTGGATTTTCAATTTCTATGCCTCTATTGACTATCCAGTGACTATTTGCTTTCCAAATGTGCGTGTGGTATATCCGCAACTCTGCGACTCCTATACACACTTGTGGTTAATTAGTGCTTCTCCATTTATGTTTTGGTATACTTTGAGACTGTTTCATTATAGTATACAGTGACTTACGCCAGTATGACAACGTTTGTTTGTGTCTATTCGGGTGATAATTGAAGAGGTGGCAACTTTCATATGACATTAGACTTTGCTTAGTGACTTCATGTTGGTATACTTCAATCTGGTAACTGCGAACATTCTTTTCTTATTCTCGTTGTTCAACATTTTTCTTTAAACTGTATTCATCCCTTTCTTGTCCATCCCTTTCCTCTCCTGGCCCATTCTCTTATTTGCTTTCATTTTCTTCGATATTTTACTCTTGATGTAACTATTTGTATTACTTGTGGTTGGGAAAATTCCGTATTTGTACAGACTTCTATTCTTCTAATATTGTAAGACCTTGATTAATTCTTCTAATATATGTATATTTCCAAATTTTATTTTGGTTTCTCATCTATTTTCACCTGTCATGTCCCTTATTTCTCCTGCCATTTTCTTTTAGTTTTTTTTGTGAATATTATCTAGCATAGTTTCCACTGCGCTATCTGTGTTTATTCTGCAATGTTTATTTGGAGAACCCTGTTACCACGGCCTCAACTTGGCATTTTTCTAATTGCGTAACTTTATTCCCTACCGTTTGAAAGCACTCGGTGTCACCGATACTTTGGATTTCCCTTGGCTGGATTTATGAATAAATATATATATATATATATGCATATACCCCCATAAAGGGGTTACACAGCCCTAAATACAGATCAGTGGTAACTGATTGATAATGAAGTATAATTATGATACTAGAATTGAATTGACTTCATACGGATTATTCAGATAAGTGACAATGCCAACGGCCACACGTTTAAAGTGAATGCGTCAACCAAGTTACCCGAATTTCTCTGGGGTAGCTCTCTTTCGCGCCGGCAAGGAAAGCTAGTTCACTGGCGACCTATGAAAGAAATACAGTGAGTGAAAGAATAGAGCACAAAGAGGAAATACAATTTCGTAGAAGAACAACACGTGTATTTGGCCATCTCATACTAACTGGGGAAATGGGGTTATTATGTATTTTAATATTGTAAAATAATTTTGGATACATTATACCTGAGTGATCATTGTCTTAAACTTCGGGCTTCTGGGCTCCGGGCTCGATTCCCGGATGAGATATTGATTTTTAATCGTGAATCGTTGATTCTTGTAGACAGTGTTTTGGTGTCCCTAACATTCTTGTAACTCACACATCACATACAGCACTACAATATCATGCAGTTTCCCATTCATGGCAGACGCTGCCCATTCTCATCGTTATCTGCCTTCCTTCTATTACTGCCGGATGCAGTAATAGGCACAGGAATTTGTTATATTGACGGCATACTTCTAAAACCTCGTTTATCCCGATGCTCTTCCTACGTATTACTTTCCTTAAGGCTGGCCACACCTCCCGGCCACATATGGCTAAGCAGTCCATCAGAACAGTTTTCATTGTGTTCAATTTCCTGTGCTGTTGTGTAAGGAAAAATGGACCTTACCATACCGTACAGTAGGGATGTTGTTTGCATCACGTATGTACGCACTCCTACAGTATGATGCATTTAAGGATCAATTTCCTTTACACATTAGCATATAAAAATGAACACAACGAAATTGTTCTGTTGGGCTGCATATCAATATGTGGCTGGGAGGCGTGACCAGTATTAAGGAAAATAATGGGTAGAAAGAGCATTGCGAGATACGTGGTTTTAGAAGGAAGCCGTCGATATTTAAATTAAAATCTGATTTATGTCTCAAGTGGTGGTAGTTGTGATTATTGTTTTAAGAGGAAAGACAACTAGGCAACCACCCTATACATTACTAATCAAAGGAAAAAAATGAAAGGAATCCGAAACTTCGAAAATTGAAGGTATCGTCCACAAAAAGCAAGGGTCACGAAATGCATGAAAATGAAAAACTTCCTAGGTCTCCGGTGCTCTAATACCATGGAGATCGGGAAAGAACAAGAATTGACTAAGGGAGGTCGGATAGGATAGATGAAAGTGAGGAGCCTGGCACAAGTAAGTGGAAGCAATGCCAGGATTCATCTGAGGTCCCCGTGGTCCCCAAACCACGCTCCCAAGTTAGGAGCCACTGGGGCCCCTTTTTGTCGCCTCTTACGAAAGGCAGGGGATACCGTGGATGTTATTCTACCGCCTCCACAGTGGGACGTGCGTCTCACCGGCACAGATACCTCTTATGACGATGATAGAATAGGAAAGGGCAAGGAGAGGGAAGGAAGCGGCCGTGGCCTTAACTAAGGTACATCTCTAGCATTTGCCTGGTGTGAAAATAGGGAATCACAGAACTCCATCTTAGGGATTACCGACAGTGGGGTTCGAACGCACTATCTCCCGAATTCAAGCTTATAGCTACGTGAGCCTAAAAGCACGACCAATTCGCTCGGCCATATTTATAGTAAGAAATAATCAGGGGCTGCAAAATAAAGGCGGTCAAGGCGAGCGTGGTTCGTCTGGAAGGACATGGGATGGAATCCCAGGAAATTGAAAAGTTAGAAACTATATTACCACCTCTGGAGAGGTATAATGGCCCTAATGTCGACTCATCGTTCTCCAGAAATAAGTACCAGGTTAATTTCTAGGGGTAAAGGGGATCGAATACAGATTAATGATGTTATTGGTTTTAGATCAAAGTAGGACTCCTTGGCTGAATGTTCAGCGTTGACCCCTTCGTTTCAGAGGGTTCCGGGTTCGATTCCCGGTCGGTTAGGGGATTTTGGTCGCATCTGATTAATTCTTCTGGCTCGGGGACTGGGTGTTTGTGTTTGGCCCAACACTGTCTTCTTCATATTCACACAACACACCATCCTACCAAGAATCACGCAATAATGATTTCATGCCTCCACATAGGATTGGCGTCAGGAATGGCACCGGGCCATAAAACAGGGATAAATCCACATGTACGCCACAGTTCACACCCCCGACTCCACGGGTGTGGGAAGAGTGGTAGAAGAAGAATAAGATTGGTTTTACATCCCACCCAGTACTTTTGCGGTTTACGGAGACACCGATGAGCCGGAATTTTGTCTACCAACAAGAGGCTGGCTTATTTGAGCACTTTCCAAAATCACTTGAAGGTTTGGGCTGAGCAGGTATAATTGTTAACAAACAGGCTGAATTTATCTTTTGGATTTTATTGAAAAAAGGAAAAGAAGGTCCAATACATGATGTTTCAGGTCAGTGGGTACAAATGGTGTCTAACAATCGCTAGATAGTTTTTTTAGCACAGAGTCCGCTGTTGTCCGGGGATAGTGTACGGAAAAGTTTTATTCTTAGGGAGTTCAGCGTCTCCTTCCGAATTGTGCCTCTGGCGCCAATCATATGCCTGAGCCCAGTAACTCCCATTGTTTAATCATACTTCTTTTCGAGATCTTCAGAACTTGGTTCATATATGGCATTTCCTTTTCCTCACACACTAATCGAGGCTGCTGTTCATTTTCCTTGAATATTATAGAAGGATCAATCACCATACTCGTAGGATACCTTTCACCCGGTCATTGACAACAATAACAGCTCGTCTTGTGGATCCATTTGTGGACAGACGTCCTACTTCTCCACAGACTTCCAAGTGTTGTTATTTACGGAGGCTTCCAGCAATCAATGTACTGACTGTATTGTGCCGATTAATTCTCATCCGCTCTCCCTTACGACAGAAGCCTAATATATGAAGTAAGGTCTCGAACTCGTCCCATCCTCTGCAACGGAATGTATTAAGGCTCCTTCCAGGGAGAGATTGAACTGGTATGATATTGCAGTCCATTTTAATTTCGTCTGTCCCATGTCCGCATGAAATAACTTCTCTTATTACTGATCCAAACGTTTTCCTTTCTTCCAGTGCGAAAATAATGTTGAACCCTTATTCTTGGATGGCAATGTGCACCAACTTCGGGAGTACTTTCCGGGTGAGCTTGGGAAGAGGGTTTTTGAGACGTTCAACTTCCTCCTTGTTAAGCGGCAAACGCTCAAGGCAAGTGCGATTTCAGTACGGAGCTCTCTTTGGGCTTCGATGTATGGGCTTCTCACACGCGAAGATAGATAATGACTTTAGTGTCCTGTTTAGTGCTGAGGTCACGGATACTGAAAGCCTTCTTTTAACTCCTCCATGAGCCTGCATAGCCTGCACGGGGAAGGGTTTGCTATTGAAAAGTAATCATTTTTAGAGCTAGTAAAACAGAACGAGGACCAACACTATGGCAGCTATTGAAGAGGAGGAGAAAGAGTATTTGTTTTCTTACTTTTCGCAGTGTATTCCTATGATATCAGTCTCTGACTGCCTCTGATATCTGAGCGCTCTTAATGGCAACGGGCCAACCACGGAAGTGGATGAAATAGGAGAAGGCAAATGAGGTGGAATGGCAAGTGAATATATCATAGGAGCCCCTTCTACAAGTTTGGCTGGAGAAAAACCGTGCTGATGGCGCATGTGATTACTGTGGCGTTGTGTACGGATCAGGTCTACATAAACATCCTCCATTACCCCAATAGGGAAAAGGGATATCATGCTAGAGAATTGAAACCGCCACGTAAAAAGGAGTCGTTGTTGTCAATATTTCATTAATAGACATTTGGTTTTCTGCTTTCAGGGATTTTGCTGAGTGAAGTAAAGTGTGTGGTAAAATATAACAATTTGCTAATTTGTCCCTCATAACTATATATAGTAGTAAAAACAAGATACAAGATTGTCACCGAATGCAAGAATCCTCGACAATGTTGTGAGCAAGCAATGGTATGATGGTAATCGGGATGAAAATTCAGGTTGTAAATTTCACTAAGAGGAAAAATCCTCTCAGTTTTAATTACTGTGTTGATGGGGGGAAAGTACCACATGGGGATTAGGTGATAATATAAGGAAAGATCTTCATTGGGGTAATCCCATTCGTGAGGTTGTAAATAAATGTGATATATCCCTCCATCTGGTTGTAAGTGTAGTAAGGACGTAAATGAAAGAGGTATAAGTTCTTGGAAAGACCCTATATAGAGTATGGTTCCAGTGCATGGAGCCAACACCAGAATTACTTGATACGAGAACTGAAAAATATCCAAAGGAAAGCAGTAAGATTTGCTATGGGTGATTTCCGACAAAGAAGTAGTGTTGCGAAAATGTTGCAAGCTTTGAGCTGGGAAGACGAGCTGCTAGACTAAGAGGTGTGTTTCGAGCTGTCTTGTGGAGAAATGGAGTGGAATGACATGAGTAGATAAATAACACTGAGCGGAGCTTTTCAAGATAGGAACGATCATAATATGAAGATAAAGTTGGAATTCAAGGGGACGATTTGGAGCAAATATTCATTTATACCCTTCATAAACGTGTTAGATATGAGATGAAGCCACCTAGGCTTGATCATTCCAGGATAAATAAATAAATAAATAAATAAATAAATAAATAAATAAATAAATAAATAAATAAATAAATAAATAAATATATATATATAAATAAATAAATAAATAAATAAATAAAATGAATACTGAATAAGTTATTGTTAATTCACCACCAAATTGGCGGGTTCGATCCTTGCTCAGTCCTGTGGTATTCGAAGATGCTCAAATACGCGTCTCGTGTCGATAGATTCACCAGCACAGGGCTCGATATCCGCAGTCACTTAAGTGTGGCCAGTACCCAGTATTCGGTAGATATTGGGTCGATCCCCACTGTTAGCAGTCTTGAGCATGGTTTTCCGTGGTTTCCCATTTGCACACCAGGCAAGCTGGAAGTGTCTCTTTATTAAGGCCACGGCTGCTCCTTCCCACTCCTAGCTCTTTCGTGTCCCATCGTCGCCATAAGAACTATCTGTGTCGGTGCAACGTAAAGCAATTAAAAGCAAAGATTTAGCAGCACGTAAAATAAAGACTCTCCCTATAACGACTAAACTCTTCAGTCAGCCGAAACTATTTGTGAACAAACACATTTTTAAGTTGCCTAAAAATGGAACAACTTAATTAAAATTGACATGTTTCATTCTTGACAGAACACCATCAGATTATGTCAAATCACGCTCAAAAACATTTTGAAATATATAAACATTTATGTTTCTTTCTGTTTAAATCCTTAAAACTTCTCTCCACTCTAGCATGGAATACGAGTTGTTGCAAAACCGATACTCTGTCGGTGGTAAGTTCAGCTGACCTTTCAGTCAAAATTCCAGCACCTCAGCCTCTCCGGTAACTGTTAGTTTGTAAAACCAACCCAATAATAATAATAATAATAATAATAATAATAATAATAATAATAATAATAATAATAATAATAATAATAATAATCACTTATTTATCTTTCTTCGACCACTCTTTTCACATCCGATGCGATTGCGGGTGTTAACTGTGAATGTGGCTCTGGTTTACGGCCGGATGCCCTTTCTGACCCGAACTCACCACGCCCACCACCACCACTACCACTACCACTACCAAATGAAGGGAGAGGCCGGTCTCCTAGACGATGTCGCCGTCTCTCAGGCCAGGAGATTTGTTGGGGATGGAGATGTGCGGAGGAGGTGAGAGGGTTAGCGGCCGTGTCTATATTGCGAACTGTTCCGGCGTTCGCCTTAGCGCAAGAGAATGGAAAACCATCTAAAACCATTCTCAGGACAGCTGACAGTGGGGAGCAGTCCTCTACGCCTCCCGAATACAGAGGCGTTTAGCCACGGTAGAGCCGTGGTCATTCCCCCCCCCCCCCCTCTGTTCGGTTGGTCGATCGGAGTGCTGAGCTGTCGGACCACTGATGAGCCGTGTCCACTTGTGGGCTGAGACCCACCAGCCGACCAGTCCCTGACCCAGCCGGGAATCGAACCCGGGATTTCTGAACCGAAGGTCCGAACGCTATTAAGGCAAGGATCCGCATAATAATAATAATAATAATAATAATAATAATAATAATAATAATAATAATAATAATAATAATAATAATAATAATAAAGAGTGACCCCCCAATCATGTTTGAGAGATCAAGTAACTACTTGAATGCTGACGTCCATTGTTTCGTGACAACTGCAATTAGAAAGAATTATTTGAGTTCACTAGTGTTATAGAAGTAACTTCACTAGATCGCTTGTAACCTGTGTTTGAGCCATCCTCAGCAGCCGGCTCTCGGGTCAGGAATACTTGTTGCTTTGTGTCCGTTACGGGTAATGCGGTGATTGCATTATTGTAATTGGTCGTAACTTTCCAATACCTGAGTGTTGAGCTACAAGTTGACAGAGGTTGGTCCTATCTTCTACCCACAGGAGAGCCACTTCTAATTACCTTCCTCTAGCGAACTGAACATAATCCTAGTAAATGTAGAAATGTAAGGGAATGGATGTGCTTTAGAAATTTTATCTGAGGGGCATTAATGAGAAACTATGGCTTGGCTCGCCATGCAGGACTTCGTTCTCCATTAAAGCATGGGTGTTACTCAGAGAGACGTTCCGGAAGATTTTTATGAAAGACAACAGCTATTGAAATATTATATTGGCATTCGCCGGATACCGTGTTTTTGCTTGAGGAATCAAAGGCGGATTTGCTTACAAAATGTATGTTTTTTTTTTTTGCTAGGGGCTTAACGTCGCACCGACACAGATAGGTCTTGTGGCGACGATGGGATAGGATAGGCCTAGGAGTTGGAAGGAAGCGGCCGTGGCCTTAATTAAGGTACAGCCCCAGCATTTGCCTGGTGTGAAAATGGGAAACCACGGAAAACCATTTTCAGGGCTGCCGACAGTGGGATTCGAACCTACTATCTCCCGGATGCAAGCTCACAGCCGCGCGCCTCTACGAGCACGGCCAACTCGCCCGGTAAATGTATGTTTTAGAAGGCTCTTTAAGTTATTTGGAGAATGAATCACAATATCACACTTTAGTCGTGCACCATTCCATGTCGTCTCAGAATTCATCAATTCCAAGAAGAGGATTAGTAAGTCTTTCTATCTGGGCGTCCGACTCGTTGGCTAAACGGTCAACGTACTGCCCTTTGGTTCAGAGGGTTCCGGGTTCGATTCCCGGCCGGGTCGGGGATTTTAACCTTAATTGGTTAATTCCTACGGCACGGGGGCTGGGTGTATGTGTTGTCTTCATTATCATGTCATCCTCATCACGACGCGCAGATCGCCTACTAGCGTCATATAGAAAGACCTGCACCTGGCGATCCGAACCCGTCCTGGGATATCCCGGCACTAAAAGCCATACGACATTTCATTTCATTTCTCTATCTGGGCCAGTCTCAAAACTCATGAGCCGAGCCAGTTCTTCTTTGAATGGATAAATGCCCACCCTACCAGTAATAGGATAATCAAACCAAAGCAAAGTCACCTCCGTACAGACCATGAAGGCCCTTGGAGGAGTGGAAGGTAAAGGATTCCACCATTGTTAACCTCGGCACGTGATGGGGTAGAGTGGTTAGCTCTACGTCCGGCCACCTTTGCCCCCAGGAATTAACCTGGTACTCATTTTTGGTGTAGGCTGAGTGAACCTCAGTGCACCTCAATAGAATAATCGAATAATTTTAATAATCCACTAACTTCCATCCTGTTATTTAAATAATCGAATAAATAATCAAATATTCGAATGAGTTTTAAATAACATTAAATAATATCACGTAGAACAATCGGATGCATCATGAATACATGTTAGCAAGGGTAGATGATAGCAAGGAGCCTGCCAGAAGTAAGTGGATGTATTGCTTGGACTCAGCTAAGGGCCCCGCGCTCGCCACACAAAATCAATCAATCAATCAATCGGCTTAAGAGTGTCGGATGGATAATCGATTGAAATAACCGAATCGATGAACTCACGAAAAATAAAAATACGCAGTTTTTGTTATCCATGATGTTTAATGCTTAAGACGGCATAAAAACCAATCCCCGAGCCATAGGAATTAACAAATGAAAGTTTAAATACCGGCCGGGAATCGAACCCGGGATGCGCTGGACCCCTTGCACCAAAGGCCAGCATGCTAACCAATGTATCCATGAAGCCGGACGATATAAAATTATAGGTATATTGTCTGCTGCCAGTTGAAAGAAACTGCCAGAAGGTAGTACTGGACTTAGTTCCATTGTGCGGCCAGAAGACGGCATTTACATAAATAAGGAAATTTATTTTACAGATATTAAAGGTTACGATTTTCAGTTCACTCATTTAGTTTCAACATTTGGAGATTCATTTGACTGAATAATCAAATACAAAATAATCGCTTATTCGATTATTTCCTTTTTTTATTTTTAGATTATTTTTCCATTCGATTATTTTTTCGGTTAATCGATTATGTTTTCCATTCGATTAATTTTCTATTAATCATTTGAAATTCCATTAGAATGATTGAAGCAATTGAATAGTGAATGTTTTCGAAATAATGGAATGAAAAGTAATACTAATGTTGTCATCAACTCATCTGCCTCATGACAGGGAAATTATAATTACGTATCTCCATTCCCTTAAAGGAAGTGTGCGGGTACGACGGGCAGTCTCTGACAAGCTTTCCGACAATAATATGAACTCATGCTCCACACATATGATTGAGTCATGCACTCCTAGATGCCGTTACTTAAAATGCATAGATTAATATATTGCATCACGCGCCCACGCGGTTTCACGAAGTGCAATGCTATATAGAATTCTACTTGGCTCATCAAATTGATCAAGTCATAAATTAAAATTCGTCATAATTTTATCTAAAATATAACGAAATCACTAGTCGCCACTTTGAAATGTTGGCGCTAAATGGCTTTTTTGCTATTTGCTTTACGTCGCACCGACTCAGTTAGGTCTTATGGAGACGATGGGATAGGGAAAGGCCTGGAAATGGGAAGGAAGCAGCCGTGCCCTTAACTTAGGTACAGCCCAAGCAATTGCCTGGTGTGAAAATGGGAAACCACAGAAAACGATCTTCAGGGCTGCCGACAGTGAGGTTCGAACCCACTGTATCCCGGATGCAAGCTCACAACTGCGTGCCCCTAACCGCACGGCCAACTCGCCCCGTGCTAAATGACTTCAAAAAGACTCCAGAGAGCTAATGACGATGAGGATGATGATGATGATATTTTGTGATAGTGGTTCTTTCCCCAGGCAAGAAAATGTGGAAATGGTCAATTCAAATCAATAAGGGTTGAAAACATTGAAGCCATAAGTGGTGATGGTGAATACTGTTCAAAGAGGGTAGAAAACCTCTGTTAATACTAATCAGACGGAAAAAATGGAATGTGTCCCACATTTAGAAAAATGAGGGTATCGGGCAAAGAAAGACAAGGGCCACGAAAGGTATGAAAATGAAAGATCTCGTAGGTCTTGCAAACCTAACGCCGTCGGGCTCGCAAAAGAACAAGAGTTGATTAAAGAAAGTCGGTTAGGGTAGATGATAGCAAGGAGCCTGCCAGAAGTAAGTGGATGTATTGCTTGGACTCAGCTAAGGGCCCCGCGCTCGCCACACAAAATCAATCAATCAATCAATCAATCAATCAATCAATCAATCAATCAATCAATCAATCAATCAATCAATCAATCAATCAATCAATCAATCAATCAATCAATCAATCAATCAATCAATCAATCACCACTGATGCGCATTTATGGCAGTCACCATGGTGGAGGATTGCTCATCAGTTGTTTATCTACCCTTTTATTGAATAATTTAAAAGCCCCTGGGCCCCTTTTAGTCACCTCGTACTACAGGCGGGAGATACTGTGGATGCTATTCTGCCACCCCAACCCACAGGGGAAGATAATGGTTGGTGAATGAAAGAGACAGAAGTATATTATTATTATTATTATTATTATTATTATTATTATTATTATTATTATTATTATTATTATTATTATATTTTGCTGTGGTCTAAAAGCTCATATAATGTATTTTTTTCCTTTAATATAAATACATAACAATGGCATGTTCCCACCGTTTACATGTGCTTGGTACTGGTAAGCACTTGGAGGGTTTTCTTCCCAGACGCCTGATGCGTGAGTCACCGCGCACCTCATCCCTCCTGCGGTTATCGCAGGCACCTGCTGTCCTTAGTCGTGAATTTTGAGACTATTTAGAATATTAATTTAGCTACTAGTTTGTAGTCGTGAGTTTTGATACTATTTGCTACTCATTTTAGTCCCTGAGTTTTGAAACATAGACCACCAACTAATTAATCAAAATATGCGGCCTAATTTTAAGGTTCTCGCAAGAAACCTGGACAAGAAGGAATATCTGGTTGCTAATTAATGGGACATCGAACATAGTTGTTGTATTCGACTGCACATGAAAGGATTAGATTAGACACATATAATCTTTCAAGATTATAGTCCGACTCGTTCGGTTCAGAGGGTCCCGGGTTCGATTCCCGGCTGGGTCGGGGATTTTAATCGCTTCTGATTAATTCTTCTGGCTCGGGGACTGGGTGTTTGTGTCCGTCCCTACACTCTCCTCTTCATATTCAGACAACACACTACACTACCAACCACCACAGAAACACGCAATAGTGATCACATCCCTCCATATAGGGTTGGCGTCAGGAAGGGCATCCGGCCGTAAAACGGGGCCAAATCCACATGTGCGACGCAGTTCGCACCCGCGACCCCACAGGTGTGGGAAAAGCGGTAGGAAAAGAAGAAGAATCTTTCAAGATTATAGTCGTTTTGCTTTCTCTGTTGTCTAAGAACCAAACCAAACCCCATGGCATTACAGCCCTTGAAGGTCCTTGGCCTACCAAGCGACCGCTGCTCAGCCCGAAGGCCTGCAGATTACGAGGTGTCGTGCGGTCAGCACGACGAATCTTCTTGGCTTTCTATCTGTTGTCTAAGGCGATATATAAATGCATTATTCCCATACCAAAAAATACGATTTAAACTGTTGGGCTGGATGGCTAAGACAGTAGAAGTTGGTGAATTCAGTCCCGGCTTAGTCCAGTGGTATTCAAAGGTGTCAGCCTTGTCTTGATATATTTACCGACATGTAAGAGAACTGTTGTGGGACGAAATATAGGCCCTTCAGTATCCCCGAAAACATTAAAAGGCAGTTATTATTATTATTATTATTATTATTATTATTATTATTGTTATTAGCGGATGAATGGCCGACGCAGTAAAGGCGTGATCGGTTCGCCCGGCAGGACGTAGGTTCGATTCTCGGTCAGGAAGTACAAAAATTAAGAAACAAGAGTTCCACTTCTGGAGATTCACTTGGGCCTGAGGCTCACTCAGCCTACACCAAAACTGAGTAGGAGGTTTATTCCTGGGGGCAAAGACGGCCGAGTGTAGTGCTAACCACCCTATCCCATCAAGAGCCGAGGTTAGGGATAGTTTAGCCTAAGCATTTATCTTCCAGCCCTCCACGGGACTTCATGGCCTCTAGCGGAGGTTACTTTCGGTTTCTATTAATTTTAATCAATTAATTACCTTGCAGCAATTGCAACCTAGCCCTCTGTAGGGCAGAATATTTATCTTGTAATATTTGTTTGTACGCTTATTTTTTAATCACATCTTACAACGGAAATGGGTTACATGGAAAGGAATTCAATATCCTTCATAGCAATAATTATGCAAATGTTGTGCAAATATTTAACAAAAAACATTTAGGTAAGTGGGTGGAGGGTACATACCTTGTGGTCAAGAGATTAATCACGTAGAGAAATCAATTTTTTTACATCATACACCTTTATTTGGTTCCAAAATTATTAGAAGTGCATGAAGTACTTTCATCACTATACTTTCTCCAGCTCCATGGCTGGATGGTTAGCGTGTTGGCCTTTGGTCACTGGGGTCTCGGGTTCGATTCCCGGCAGGGTCGAGAAATTTAACCATCATTGGTTAATTTCGCTAGCACCGGGGCCGGATGTATGTGTCGTCTTCATCATCATTTCATCCTCATCACGACGCGCAGCTCGCCTACGGACGTCGAATCAAAAGACCTGCACCTGGCGAGTCGAATATTTCCTCGGACACTCCCGGCACTAAAAGCCATACGTCATTTAATTTCATTTCACTATATATTTGTATGATACGGTGCAAAACATTTTTTGGGCTGGGTGTCTATCTGGCATTAGCGATATAAATTTCCCGATACCACTGTAACCATGACAACCACTGTTCGTCACCTGTGTATACTAGGTCAGTAATGCCATCTGTACGTTACTACAAAAGGACAAGCTTTTCTTTGCGAAAATAGTGTCTACTACAGACACTCGCATTTTGCACTCATGCACATTCTCTGCTACACGGAAAACCGTAGAATTGTGGATTTGAATTCGGTCTCTCGTCTTCTAACCCCAAAAATGCTTCTGTGATTCTATGCTTCTCCGTGTAGCGGAGAAGGACGGGTGAAGTGCGGTTTTATTTAGTTTGACTCTGGTACTACAGTATGAACATTGTTTACATGTGCTTGGTACTGGTAAATAGTTTTTAGCACTTCGAGGGTTTTCTTCCCAGTGCTCGTGGCTTACTTTCATCATCAGTGTCTAATGGCATTGCCTTGCCTATGCAACCATTTTTTTTCTGTCCTCAGCTCCTAGTTTCATTTCATAATAAGAACAATAATGAGGACTCTGTGTCAAGTTTTGAAGGATTTTCTTCCGCAGTTGTCATCCGTCTTTCTTCCCCGTGATTTTCCCTTCCACCAGATTGGTAGGGGAGGTATTACATTGCAAGGTGTGGCCAGTGAATTTAGATCTTCTTTTCTGTATCGTTAGCATCATTTCACTCTTCCCTTGAATTTCTTGCAGAACGCTTTTGTTTGTTCTCTTTTCAAACCATTTAATCCTTAGCATACATCTCCAGACCCATATCTCAGGCGCTTCCAGTCGTTTTCAATCTTGATCTATGATTGTCGAAGATTTACCTCCATACAGTAGTACACTCCATACAAAAGAAATCACAAATGTATTCCTAATTCCAAAATCTAAATTTGGACTTAAAGATTTCTCTCATTACTAAACGCCTGTTTGGCGATCGCTATTCGCCTTTTGATCTCTTTGCTGCTGCTGTTGTCATTGGTGACCAGCCTTCCTAGATAAGGGAAATGGTGACTTGTTCCAATATCTTGGCAGTAAGCTTGCCATCAGTTGAATAATGTTATAAGTTATTTTATTGTAATATGATTTTATAATAATAACCTGATGTATTTTCTTTCCTGATTTTGGATTATTGGATCAATAGTGTCCAATTCTAGGAAAGGAACACTATGAAAGCCCATTTCAATTAGCATGCCATATTCTCACTGAAAGTCCGCCTGGTGGCTATGATCGTCAAAGCGTCAAGACTATATGGTCTGACACTCTGATTCGAGTCCGTTCGAGTCCCGTAGATCGAAAAAAATGTCACCATCAGACAGGGTAGGAGAGGTGGTGGTATACCATTTTTAATCACTAGATTGCGTGCCAAAAGCCTGGATTCAGTTCCAAACAACTCTTCAGTGATCAAATGGAGTGAGGGCATATGACGCTGTTGATGGTGATTTGTCCGATGGATGGAGACGTAAAGCGTTGAGAAGTTATCTTGGTGCATTTCGACAGGAGTAGGCTATGTGCCCCTCCTCTATATATCAAGTCATTCATTTCATTAAATCTTGTGATGAGGTTGACATCAAGGAGGGCATCCGGTCGTAAAACTTCGATACGAATATTCATCTCACTTCACACTCGACCCCGCAGAGAAACGCAACAACGGTTGGACAGAAAATTCTCTCTGAACCTGATGAAAAAAAATTACGAACTGAGTTTGAAAACAGCATTATAATATTGTAAAAATATACAGCACAGTTATTTTACTTGTAGGCTTACACTGATAAATTACAGCTTTATTAATCACATTTACCCTATTCACAATCATAATCATATTCAGTTTAGTTGTTCAAATTCTTTACAATTCTTTTTTATTCAAAGTGGCCTTGTTCAAACTGTATATATGACTAGATGATATTGGATAAAATATCTTGGCCGTATTTATATCGCACATATTTTTCATAAAAAAGTGTCTGTCTCAATGGCTAAATGGTTGGCTTGCTGGCCTTTGGTCACAGGGGTCCCGGGTTCGATTCCCGGCAAGGTCGGTAATTTTAACTGATATCAGTTAATTCCGTTGACAAGGGGGCTGGTTGTACGTGTCGCCTTCATCATCATTTCATCCTCATCACGAAGCGCAGGTCGTCTACGTTTGTCAAATCAAAGGACCTGCATCTGGCGAGCCGAAGGTGTCCTCTCATAAATAGTGAAAATATACACCTTCAAGAACGATGTATAACAAGGAATATATACGGATGAAGTTCAGAGTTAAAATATCTATCTATGAATCACAGTCTATAAGATAATTAAATTAGGCTATGTTGATAGGACACCAACACATAATCTGACAGCAACTCGTTTATATCAACCATCATAAACGTCAGAGGTAAAATAATTTCTTTCATACTATAATGAATGATGTGCACGTAATAATTTCACGGATCGTATAAAGGGAATTATAATGAGCTTACATCTAAAGAAAATGCAGTTTTGATTCTGTCACACTTGCTTCGTGGTTAATTTCTTGACCATAATTGCAAAACTGTGCTGCCATACCTTGGAATTCTCCGAAAACACTACTGTGGTTATGAAAATAGTCACAGAACATTCCCGTGGAGTGCACTGGATGATAAATCGAAAATTGATTTCGCATTTAAAAAAAGCATTGGAGTTTGCATTCCACGGTTAAACTCCGTGGATCGAAGGGGTGCCGAGGATATAGTCGTGTGCTTACTCAGTGGTTAGAAGTAAATGATCAAATGGAAACATTTGCATTGGCTAAACACATTTTTTACTTCATAAATAAGTTTCTTTGGGATAGTACTACATCAATCATTTTCTATTTTCTGTTAGGGAAAACATTAAATTGTTAAATATGAGGAGAATCCGCGCGCTAGTTTTTCCACACTCAGCCTCGGGTTTTCGGTTTGTCACCTTACTTATGATAAATGCGGAATTTCCATGTAATTACTTATTTGTTTTGCGAAGCCTCCGTGGCTCAGGTGGCAATGCGTCCATCTCTCACCGCTGGGTTCCATGGTTCAAATCCCAGTTCACTCCATGTGTGAATTATGCTGGGCAAAGCGGAGGAGGGACAGGTTTTTCTCCGGGTACTGTGGTTTTCCCTGTCATCTTTCATTCCAGCAACATTCTCCATTAACATTTCAACTGTCAGTCATTATTATCATTGCCCAAGAGGACAGCGATAGGCTTCGGCAGTCGGCACATTTCCTGTCTTCGCCGCTAGTTGGGGCTTCATTCATTCCATCCCTGGACCGGTCACTGACTGGAGAACAAGTTGTAAGTTCTCATTTCGTATTTATTTGTTTTTGCACTAGCCACAATTAAAACTTCGTCGTTTTCGAATTGGAGCATGTGGAGTGGTTAAAAGCATCTCTTATGTTCTATATTAGCCCATATCTCCGGGAATTTTATCCTGAGACATAATTGCCTTTTTCCCCGTACTCAGAAGAGTACGGAAAATTACACTTTACAGTACTGTAATTACTTTCCGCACTGCCGAGTTCGATAGCTGCAGTCACTTATGTGCGGCCAGTATCCAGTATTCGGGAGATAGTGGGTTAAAACCCCACCGTCGGCAGCCCTGAAGATGGTTTTCCGTGGTTTCCTATTTTCACACCAGGCAAATGCTGGGGCTGTACCTTAATTAAGTCTACGGCCACTTCCTTCCCACTCCTAGCTCGTTCCTGTCCCGTCGTCCCCATAAGACCTATCTGTGTCGGTGCGATGTAAAACAACTTGTAAAAAAACTTTCCACAGTGTTTTATTAGAAATCGTCTGTGATTGGTTCAAAGTAAGCACAGATAATAAGAGAGATTATGAATCAGAGAAAAACCCAAGTTAACCTTGTTGAATTCTTTCTCCGCTTGATTGCAGCACTCTATTTCCGTACCCATCTACAGCAAAAATGGCGTCTGCGCATTCCCAGATCAAGTACCCTGCCACCATCACAATATTGCCTAATATATAAGTTAATCCGATTAGGACAGATAAATATCGCATACATTACAGTATGTCATAAATTTCTCATTACCTTCATTAATCCAGGACCGGATGTATAATCGCGAATTTTATAACCATCTATTTGGTTTAATAGTCAGTTCTTAAGGACACAGATTATATTCCCGGCCTGTCACGAATTTTAACTTCTTCTGGTTAATTTCGGTAACTCGGGTACTAGGTGTTTGTGCTTGTTTTAAGATAATCCACTCCATACACACAAAAAACGCACCACTCTACCAATCATCACAGAAAAACCCAGTGGTGAAGACATTCCTCCATGTAGGGTTGGGGTCAAGAAGCACATACGGCCGTAAAACAGTGCCACATTCTCTTGTGTGACCCCACCATAGTGAGGTAAAAGCTGTAGAAAAATACTGCATTTTCATACAATAGAAATACATCAGGTATCTTCATTATATTATTTTTCAGCCCGCAGGCCTCTGTGAATGTAGTAAAATCTCTAATTTACACATATTGTAGGCCTACCCAGTCATTTCATCTAGTATCTCTTTTCAAATATCTCTTTTCTACTTACAGGCCTACTTTCTCATACTTAATGTGCGCGGGGAGTTCGTTTCAAAGCCACAAAGGACTGACCGGGTTTGTAGAAAAGAGGGTACTAGACGAATAATCAAATAATAATAATAATAATAATAATAATAATAATAATAATAATTTATTTATTTTGCAAGTTGCTTTACGTCGCACCGACACAGGTCATATTACAACGATGGGACAGGAAAGGGATAGTAGTGCGCAGGGAGCAGCCGTGGCCTTAATTAAGGTACAGCCCTATCATTTGCCTGGTATGAAAATGGGAAACCACGGAAAACCAACTTTAGGACTGTCGACCCTGGGGTTCGAACCCACTATCTCCTGAATACTGGATACTGGCCTCACTTAAGGACTGCACCTATCAAGCTCGATAATAATAATAATAATAATAATAATAATAATAATAATAATAATAATAATAATAATAATAATAATAATCGTATGGCAGCCACCTCGGTGGACTAAATACAAATATCGATATTCCGATTGTGCTACTTTCTTTATACGATTTGTTTTATGTCGCACTGACGCAGACAGGTCTTATGAAGATCTCTCAGCTGTCTGTGACACTGAGGGCGCCACTAGAGATTTTTAACGTTCTATCGACAATAACAGGGGGTGTCAAAGATTTTTATCACCATTCAAGGACATACTAACTAAGCTATCAAGCTGGGGATCTTGAGTCGGATCCATTACTATCGAGACAGTTATACTCCTTCGGAAACTGTGGGATATGACTTCGACTTCTGTGGTCACATTTTTACTGGCATTGTGTTGGAATATTAATGACTAGCAGTTCCCGCGTCTCTGCTTCCAATGAAGTCAGATTTGGTTCGATTTGCCGGTAATAACAGTGAACAGTCCAATAATAAGTTATCCACCTTATATCTTTCCTCAAACTGAAAAAATATAATGATTGTTCGACTTACACCATCTTTATCTTCTTCTTCTTCTTCAAGTGTCATATCCGGTTCCCCAGATGTTGGCAATCACCCTGGAGAAAGCACCTCTCTCTTTAGCTAACTTGAAGAGCTGCTCAGTGTTGTTGATACAAGTCCAGTCTTTGGCGTTTTGGAGCTATGGCATCGGTGGTCTATCAGCTTCTCGCTTGCCTTCTCTTCTTCCGTGTAATATGAGCTGTAAAAGCCCGTACTTTATAGCTCGTACAGTCAAAACATGTGTTAAGAACATCAACTGGAATTGCGTCTGCACAAAATAGTGTTAATTCTTTGTCTGTGACCATTCTGTTATGTGTTTTTAGATCTTTTGACTTAATTTTTGCACTGCTTTGCTAAGTGGCTGATGATGACACTTCAAATGTGTTGAAACCGGTCCCAAATGAATAGGTTGTAACTTCTATTTGGTTCAACTTTATAACAGAGTATTGAAAGGTAGATCCTTCCTTCTATTTAATATTGTATATTTCTCTATTTAGTACGGAACAATCATGATATTTTTAACTTTAAATCGTACAACATAGTCTAAATAAGCTGTTTTGCTGGCTTTGATGATGTTTCTCAGCTCGTGCTAATCTCTACCTCACCTTACTACTTCATTATTGGTTACACAATCCGTCCAGAGTATTCTAAGCATACTCCTATGTAACCACATTTCAAAGGCCTCTAGTATGTTCATGGAGGAAGCTTTGACAGTCTAGGTCTCTACTTAATAAAGTAGGGATGACCCGACGAAACATCTCAACAGATTTTGTCTAAGTCTGAGGTTTAGATTATCTTCACAAGAGAATTACCTCATCTTTTGGAAAGATGATCTGGAAATCTCAATACGATTTGCACCATAAATGGATACAAATACGAACCATCCATAACTGTACCACACACAGTGACCTGGGCCACCTGCTTGAATGCTCCAATTATCTGGCAAATTGTTAGTTACAACGTAAATTCTTATACATATTTTTTATTTTTTTTTAACTCAAGTCGTACACATGTGTTCCTATCCTGATAGTACGTTTGTGGAGTGAATCATGCACCAAAACACAGAAACGCGTTTTCCCCTGGAAAACTGCTGGGGTCAGAAAAGTTGCGTGTGTATCTGTTTGTAGAAAATGTATTTCTAAGTACATTTGGGGAGATCCATCTGTAGATCTACAACTTCAGGTGAAGTATTTAGGCTACTTTTATGCCTTCCACATGTGCGACTTTCTGACTTGATAATTTTTTTTATAAAACTACCTACTCTACACTTAATTATAAACAGCCTATCATAATATCAACTAACGAAAGACATTTAAGGGAATGTTTTATGTAAACACAAAAAATAAAACACTACAATACTGTCATAAAATCGGGAAGCACTTATGCAGGGGAATGTTTAATCTGAAAACAAAAAGGATAAATTCAAGAATTAGGGGGAAAGGAAAGTAGTAAGGAAGACACTTGGACCAAGGAGAGTTGCATGATAAGGAGTAATAAGGACAAATTATCAGATGCACCGAGGAAAACAAGAATTTATTTTTGTGCTCACTTGGCTTGAATAAATGCGGAAAGGCTGACTATAGAAATATTTGACCATTTTGACAAAAATCCCAAAACACAAATATGATGGTTCATCGAAGTGAAAAAGTATTCATCGGATATGACTACGAAAACGGAAATTCTGGGCAAGCCCACATTTCGTAATACGGTTAGAAAATATACAGGAAGCGTGAAACTGTCTGAATGGATGAAGAAAGAAAAGAGCACAGTGGAAGAATGAATAAATACTGGGGATATCGAAAATTAGAACGAGATAAAACATGAGGACGTTATTTTAACTGGTACATATGTGGCCGACATCGAGATCGAAGAAGGATAAGAAGAATAAGAAAAATTTGGGAGAAATGTTTTTTCTAATGGTGAGAATATGCTGGATGTGTTTGAGTAATTCCCAAACTTACCCTTAATATACAAAAAAAAAATTATAAAATTTCTCTCTTTATAATTTTAGTATACAGGTGTTATGTTGATTTAAATGATTTTTAATTATGTTGAATATTGTATGATGGTATAATAATGGCTGCAGTTTAGTCTTGATATGTAGAGGACTATTTGTTTCACGCTACATGTTATTAATTGTTGTTAACATGATTTCTCTGTTCTTTCTAGGTAAGTACCTGTACCATTCATTGCGGTTGTTCACACGTTGAGGGAGCTATGGTGAGTTCCATCCTTTTGTTCTATAAAATACAACCTCACGTAAACGGCTCTAATGTAATGTCTGTTATATTACACAGACACTGCGGTCTACTATAATAGAAATATAGCCTACTTGACATTTTTTTGTTATATTGAGAGTTATTTCCATCTGTGGTATATTATTTCACTAATGCCACAGTTGACAATCGTTTATGTAAGTTAATTTAGAATCTAATCCAGGAAATTATTAATAAAAATAAAATGGACATGAACTATGTATCTCAAGTTTAAATGGAAAGTATACCTTATCCTGAAAACTAGTCTATGCACAGTTTGCTATTAGAAATTAGAGGTTGTGTGACAAAATATAGGCCTACATGGGATGTTATCAAAATCTCTAAGAACTAGCAGAATATACTGGGGGGAATTTTAACATGACTCAATTCAGCATACTCCATTATCGTCTCTACTACTAACGCCAGAACCTTCTTCACTTTGTTCATGGTCCCCACAATGACGAAAATTAGAATTATTCAGGATTCTTGCGGTCGTTCACTGTAGATGAACTATTTTCTCTTTGAGTACATACGAGTTTAGGTAAGTACATCTTAAGACTGCAATTGGAAATATGTGTGAAATATAAATTATGCTTAAATTTATTCACGAATACTTTGCAGTTTAGTTATAAGTCTATAAACTTTAGTGGTCCTATTTTGAATCCAACCTGACTTTGGTGAGAGAAAACAGCGATTCCGTCACCTGTTGTGCGGAAGGCAGGCACTATATCGTGACGTCATTAGTCTGATCTAGCTACGGCGTACTTAATTCAGGGTATTACCCAATCCCATGTTCTGAATCACCACTACCAGCCAGATAAAGCAACCTGCACATCTGTAACGTACCTGTGCCCCAGCTACCTACATCCCGCTGGGGGAGCGGTAGTCACAGGCACCGAGTAACGATTATACTTTTTATAGCGTGTCGAGTATTTTTTCCGATATTGGGAAAGAATAATTTTACATTTAGTTATAGGCAAAGATGTGTTCCAATAGTGCTGAGGTTAATAGGGTTACGTCAGTGGGGGGACAGGAAGCACCGTTCTGATGTCACCTAACTCTGTTGTATATGATCCCTATAAAGAAGACTTCAGTCGTGTGACGTCACCGCGCTTTGCAGTGCTTTCTTCCAGCCTCATGGGAAGAGGAAATGAGAGATGCAGCGATGTAGGAGAAACAGGAAGCAGATCTGGTGCCAATAACGTAAATGATGTTTTGGACATCGTAACTTTAAAGCTGACTGTTTTAAATACACAATGGGTGGCAGATTATAAACAGTTGATTTCGGCTCTATGTTATGAGAAAGTATATAACAATTTTAGTTTATGTGAAGGACAGCCATATATACTGTAAAAATAACATATCGTCCCTGTTCTGCCAAAACAGCAAATGTTACAATGCTCTTCCTATCCATTATTTCCCTTAAGACAGGTCACGCCTTCCAGCCACATATTGTTATTCGGTCCATCAGAACAATTTACTTTGAGTTTATTTTCCACTGTGCGTGTGTAAAGGAAAATGAACCTTACTATAACATACTAAAGTAATGCATGTTTGTATGAGATTTACCCACTCCTAGAGTGCGATGTATTTAAGGTTCATTTTCCTTTACACACGCGCATAAGAAAATAAACTCAACGAAAATTGTTCTGATGGACCGCATATCAATATATAGCTGGAAGGCGTGACCAGTCTTAAGGGAAATTATGGGTAGGAAGAGCATTGTTACATTCGCCGTTTTGGCAGAACAGGGACGATATCGTTATATTGTCGCTTCACCGGTAAAAGGTTGTATTCCACAAAGCTCTTCCTATCGATTATTCTCCTTAAGACTGGTCACGCCTCCCAGCCACATATGGTTATGCAGTCCATCAGAACAAATTTTGTTGTGTTCATTTTCCTATGCGCATGTGTAAAGGAAAATTAACCTTACTGTACCGTTCTATAAGAATGTATGCTTGTATTACGTATTTACGCACTCCTATTGTATAACGCATGTTAGGTTCATTTTCGGTTACTCGTCGGCATAGGAAAACGAACACAAGGGACATTGTTCTGATGGGCTGCATATCCATATGTGGCTGGGAGGCGTGACCAGTCTTAAGGAGAATAATCGATGGGAAGAACTTTGTGGATTACAACCTTTTACCGGTGAAGCGACGATATTACAATTTTCTCTGAAATTTATGAGGGAGTCATACAGAACAATTTCGTGGATATTTTCCTGCATCTTCTGTTTCGTTTCACTTTCGTTAGTTATCAGTGTTGCGACGTAATATCTGGGCAATTTGAAATCGAAGACTACATGTTAGGTTACAATATTACAAACCGGAATTTGGACTTAGCAAAGTTTCATAACGGAAAATAATTGTTCACACACGTATGTCGAGCCAGACATTATATAATGTGTATAATATCTATGCAGCAAGTGCATATGATTTCGGAAATCTTGTTTGGGAGACATTCTTGTAAAAATCAGCCAAGTACTCCTTGTGTATATACTTTCCTTTCAAGAAAGCGTCACATTCAAAATTTAACAGTTCCATTTGTTACCTGCGAAGGATATTGTTGACATGTACTGAATACGGAGTTGCAAAGAGTTAAAAAGTAGTAAAAATGTCTCTACATCCTGAAACCTGGACTCAAACTGGTGACGAAAAGTTTGTAAAATTGTGCACATATTCTTCACCAGCATACACGTTATTGTCATCGATAGCGCTTCAGCTGGCAGACCCCTCCAGTTCTGCACTCACAGCACCGTTTGTCTAGGCAACATTACATTACTCAGCTGTTGCCTGACGTCACACGAACTGACAGGCTTGCTCTTCGTTGCGCAACGTCACACCGCCAGAAACTGTGTTTTTCTGGGTTTCGTTCACGCTACTTTGAATTAGTTGTATGGCGTAGTGTGCGCGTTATTTTTAACTGTAGTTAAGTTATTTTTTTATGAATAACATTTAAAGAAACTAGGATTTAAAATGAAGATGAATATCTTCCGCTTGTTTCCAGTCATTTGACCGGGTCAGTCCCCATCTAGCGGCGAGGATAAAAATTGTGTCTGCCAAAGCCTGTCGCACTCCTCTGGGACAGTGAATGATCACTTACAGCTGAAATTATATTGGAGAGTGTTGCTAGCATGAAAGATGATAGGGAACACCGGAATACCCGGAGAGTCCCGCCTCCGCCTTGTTCAGCACAAATCTGACATGGAGTGACCGAGATTTGAACCACGGAACCCAGCGGTAAGAGGCCGGCGCACTGTCGACTGAGCCGCGGAGGTTTGTAAAGAAACTAGGATAATTTCAATATAAGGATGAATATTAGATTTTACTATTTGAGAATAACTTCGTCATGATGATAACGTGAATATTACCTGCCGTGAATCAACACACTTTTTTTCTCCTCAGTACCTTCTAGTTTTCTACGGATATTACTACCAGATATTCCTGGAGGAGAAAAGTTTTCACCGCGCGAATGCGTACCATTGACGGTTAGACTCAGCTGGATCCACATGGAGTGAATCTGACATGGTGATGAACTATATCTGGTGTCTTAAATGGCTTTCTTTATACTTTTCCAATTCGTACGCTTCTTAAACACTCTAACTACTAGATTACTGCGACACTGTACTTACGGACATAACTCAAGACGGTAACAAGACACTCGAACGGAGTTTAAACACCTGTATTCGATTTATATTTAAGCTGCGATATAATTCTCACATTTCACCTTATTATAGAGAGTTGTCATGGCTTCGTGTTCATGAGCGTCGCAGTCTCCACATGTTGTCCCTTCTGCATGGAGTTTTAAACCGAGGTGTACCGAATTTTCTCTCATCGCACTTAATTACCTCTCCTCCTAACATAATCGCGATACACGATCTGGCTCGTGCTTAACAATATATCTCAGTCACTCCAGGACTTACAACCGCTCCTTTGTAGTCACTGCCGCTAGGCTGTTGAGTACCCTACCTGCTACCATTAAGGATTTGCGTTCTTTTTTGCATTTAAGATCGATTGCCGAAATCACTTGCTGAATACCTCTAGCTGACTTGTTCGATGTGCGTAGTGTGAATGAGCTTATTTTCATAAAAATTAGAAATGTATTTGCTAGTGATAGGTTTTTTACTGTTTCCTTCTTTTATTATTACTAGTGTTAGTTTAAAAATTATTATCATGTTCATTTATATTGTCATGTTGTACATTCTATAATTATTTCTTTTATTAATCTCTCCATTTTTGCTATTAGTACTATATTATTAAAAAAAGCTTTGTTGTATTTAAAAAAATATATCGTCGCTGGAACGGTAAAAGGTTGTATCCCACAATACTCTTCCTATCCATTATTCTCCTTAAGACTGGTCACGCCTCCCAGCCACATATGGATACGCAGTCCATCAGAACAATGTCCGTTGTGTTCGTTTTCCTATGTCGGTGATTAAACGAAAATGAACCTTACATGCATTGTACATTAGGAGTGCGTAAATACGTAATGCAAACGTGCATTCCTACAGTACGGTACTGTAAGGTTCATTTTCCTTTACACATGGGCATAGGAAAATGAACACAACAAAATTTGTTCTGATGGACTGCATATCCATACGTGGCTGGGAGGCGTGGCCAGTCTTAAGGAGAATAATTGATAGGAAGAGCTTTGTGGAATACAACCTTTTACCGTTTCAGCGACGATATGTATGTTAATTATTTTAAATGTTCTGGTTAAGAATAAGAGAGGGCCTTGAGTCCTAACTTCGCCATAAATAAAAACGAATTACTTACTTACTTACTTACTTACTTACTTAGGCTACTTACTTACTTACTTACTTCTAACTCTAGGCTAGTCCACAAGGATAAAGAGTAATAAACAAATGATACCGCCACAACAGAAATTCGAAACAATTACGACAATCACGATGTTTAAAAACACACCAAGGAGAACAAAAATCAGTCATATAACATACAAAAAAATAGAAGAACATCGCATGCAGGCTGCCAACTAGTGAAATCCAACTTTATTTTCACAAGATATCATCGCTTCGCCGGTAAAACGTTGTATTCCACAAAGCTCTTCCTATCGATTATTCTCCTTAAGACTGGTCACGCCTCCCAGCCACGTATGGACATGCAGTTCATCAGAACAGGTTTCGTTGAGTTCATTTTCCTATGCCCATGTGTAAGGGAAAATTAACCTTACTTTACCTTACTGTAGGAATGTAAGTTTGCACTACGTGTTTACGCACTCCTAGTGTTTAATGCATGTAAGGTTCATTTTCGTCGAATGTCGAATACCACGCAACTACTATATCTCTTCTATAGCAAAACGCTTTATTTTGATGAACGTAAACAAAAGAAACTAGGCCGCGATGAAAGTAGGATATCTTGAAACAACCGTCTTGATACGAAAGTGCAAGAACAATACGAAAAAAAATATCCCACTCTAACAAATTGCTTTGTCAATTTTTATGCCCGAGTGCATGTATCGACCATTATTTGTATACCAAAACTGGTAGCTAGATCCTGTCATTAATAGGATTCCACAGCCGTGAGTCAGCAACGTGAGCAAATACAAGGGGAGTGAGCGGAAGAGACATGCGCCCGAGTGCACAGATATTTCTAGCATGGGCACTACGCTTACGGCGGGCAGGGCAAGGTTCGACACCCGTGGTTTGTAATAAATTCCGAGTAGAACTCGAGCTGAAACGAACATCATGGATATCCACTTCTAGTATGGCTGAGAGATCTTCATTCTCTCCGTACTCCCTGGCGTAACCTGAAGCTGAGCGCACGTCTTTGCATTGTGTCAAATTAATTGTAATTGCCTGGTAGGTACGAGTTACAAGCGTCAGCCGTGCAGAAAGCCACTGTACTGATAATAATTTCGTATGGCTATTACTAGCCGAGTGCAGCCCTTGTAAGGCAGACCCTCCGATGAGGGTGGGCGGCATCTGCCATGTGTAGGTAACTGCGTGTTATTGTGGTGGAGGATAGTGTTATGTGTGGTGTGTGAGTTGCAGGGATGTTGAGGACAGCACAAACGCCCAGCCCCCGGGCCATTGGAATTAACCAATGATGGTTAAAATCCCCGACCCGGCCGGGAATCGAACCCGGGACCCTCTGAACCGAAGGCCAGTACGCTGACCATTCAGCCAACGAGTCGGACACTGTACTGATAATTGCTCTAGACCACGGCAGTGGAACAGTACATCCGTACATATTATGAGTAGGGTAATAAATTAAAGTGCTTCTAGCTCTACTCTGGGGCAGAAGTAATCTCTAGAAGTAGCGTCGTAAAGTTCCGAGAAACAATTTTATGTCTAAATGCTGAGTACTCTAATTGCATACAATGCTTTATCGGCTGTATCAGCTAAACATTGCTTACATGCAGTCCAATCTACATATCTCGTGAGTTCCACATAAAGGAAGCCGTCTGGTTTCAGTACAATCGCTTTGCCTAATGCAATCTGTATAAGGCAAAATGTTATGCCTGTTGCAACTTTATCTCGAGAGCTCCCAAGAATAGAGAAATTCGTCGAGCGAGTCACGGAGCGTACGCGAGACGTTTATTAGCCAATGAATTGTCCCTGAGAGCCTTATATCTGCTGCTTTTACAGCTGCGCATGCGTATATGACCTTTTACATCCTTCCTATGGTTTCTGTGAGACCTGCTCTGCCATAAATACTTCCCACATCTTTTCAGTCTTTTATTTAACCTACTTTTGTACTGCCATGAATATTTTTATTGTGAGGGAAATGGGGTATGAGAAAGAGTGTTTACATTATGAGATGGTATAAACCAAGCAAGCTGGTGATACTGGGCCATCGTAGTAATATAGTACGTTACATATAAGCCTAGGCACATCTCTGTGAGATATCTGTACCTGAAAGTTAAACCAAAGTAGGTCACATTTTATTCATTTTTTTTAAACATAGGGCTATCTATTACAGAACTATTTAAAATAGTTTTACTTGAGTTTGCCTTATCAATACACCTTGTAATGAGAGAAAATTATTTATGTTACCATACAAGTTTCGGGAAAATCATCCATGCCTTCATCAGTGATGTCAGCTCAAAGAATAAAACAATATAACACTATCTTCTTCTTTTGCCATTTAAAGAAGTTTTGTGTCTTAATTCATCGTATCAATGAATAAAGAAACTAATGAAATATTATGAAAATGACCATTACATAACATTTTGTTGAAAATGAGAATACCTGTAAAAATTTCAGATCTTCAAGTTTCTCTTCTTTTTGTTCCTTAAATGATCAAATACTAGTTTATACAATGGGTTATCTTCTGTACTTCTCTCATTTAAACTTGATTCAAAATCATTTTTTGTGCAAGATAAAATTATAAACTTTCCAAAACATTAATGAATTTTCCCTTTTTGGCCAAAAGTATGAATTCCATGTCATTAGAAATGTCTGTAAATTTATGATTTTCAACCATACGTTCTCCCATTGCCGAATATCTTTTATGTTTGACTGCATCAACATGTATTGACTCAAGTAAAACTATTTTAAATGGTTCTGTAACAGATTCAGACAAGCCAATACAGGATCAAACAACCATATTAACCTATTATGGTTAAGTATATCAACGTAGAGCTATATAAACGGAAGTACACTGTCATTTTATTTTTATGGTAATAAAATACTAATAAAGTTTTAAGTGTAAAATATATTAATGAATGTGTTCATTGTTTATTGCCTAAGTCACAATGCAGTAAAAATGCTCTACAACTAACGTTTTACCTCTTTCCTGTAAAATGACTAACATGCGACTAACGTTGATTTAGCTCTGAGGTACAGAGTGTACAGATCTGCCGACAGTGGGATATGAACCGACTATGCCCGAATGTAAGCTGACAGATACGTGACCCAAACATTATTATTATTATTATTATTATTATTATTATTATTATTATTATTATTATTATTATTGTTTAAAAAAGAGAGAAACTGAATACATGTACAGGTCTGTACGTAAGTCACATTTTAGTCATTTTACAGGAGAGCGGAAAAACGTCAGTTGAAGAGCATTTTACTGCATTATGACTTACGCAATAAATGTTCATTGCTCTTCATATGTTTTGTGTAATTTTGATCATTGAACACTTTACTACTATCATTTACACTTAAAATGGTCAGTTATTATTTTACTGCCATAAGAATAAAATGTCGTTGGACTTATGTTTACATGGCTGTATGTTTCATAAAATGTGACACATTGGTTTTGCTCTCCGGTACAGATATATATAGTTCACATTACACTGTATCTCTTGTTATGCGCAACAGTTCTTTTTTTTTTTTTTTTGCTTAATTGATCTGTTTCAGTCCGATCTTTGGCTTTAACAATATAAAAGTGACTGAGGTAGGAGCGATGTTGTTAACACCATTTCTTACGCAGCCAGTCACTGTTAGGAATGGTGTGAAAATATCTCTGACACGGTATGCAACTCAGTGAGCTTGGAAGAAATACGGAATTGCACCCTGTTGGCTTTGGCTCACTGAGGAAAGTAACGGGTAACTATCTCACTCGCCTTCACTAACGCCTAGGATTTCCATTGTAGCCGATGGTGGAGATGTTGGGATCAAACCACCCCTTCGTACTGATAAATCAAATATACTACTCTCATCATCATCATCATCACCATCATCATCATATGCTATAAGTTGAAACCCCATTTGCCACAGGTATTTTTATGATTTGCAATATACTGTATTTGTGTGTTGATCATCATTATGTACTGTATATGATACGAATAAAGAACTGGAATCAGATATAAGACTTCTTGCGGAAGATGTTATACCATATAGAATAATAAATAAGAGAAAATTGTGAGTACAAAAGACTTCCATAATGTTGTGAAATGGACAGCAGGCAATTCTATGACGGTAAACGGAATGGAAATTCAGGTTCTAATCTTCACAAATAAGGAAAGTCCTCTCGGTTTTAATTACTGTGTTGATGGGAATAATGTTCCTCATGGCCATCATTGTAAGATATGTTCATCTTTGGGGTAATCACAAAAACGGGATTAAAATAAAGGTTATAGATCTGTTCATATGGTTATCAGGGTTAGAGGTTGCAGTAAGGATTTGTAGGAGTGGGAATATAAGTATTTGATAAGAACACAATATTGCCGGGCTGAATGGCTCAGACGGTTGAGGCGCTGGCCTTCTGACCACAACTTGGCAGTCCAGTGATATTTGAAGGTGCTCATATACGCAAGCCTCGTGTCGGCAGATTTGCTGGCACGTAAAAGGAACTCCTGCGGACTAAATTCCGGCACCTCGGCGTCTCCGAAATCCGTAAAAGTAGTTAGTTGTACGTATAATCAGTAACATTAGACCACAGCAATAGGGTATGGGTCCGGCGTGTGGGATCCTTAGCAGGAGAGCTTGATTCGAGAACCGGAAAACATCCAAAGAAAAGCAACTCGATTTGTTCGGGGTGATTTCCGACAAAGGAGTAGTTTCAAAATATATCGCAAATTTTGGGCTGGGAAGACACAGGAAAAAGCAGACGAGCTGCTCAACTAAACGATATGTTTCGAGCTGTCAGTGGAGAGAATACAGTAGAGACACAAGTTTGAGTAGGGTTCTTAGAAGCAGGGAACATCATAATGTGAAGTTCAAGTTGTAATTAATAGGGACAAACTGCGGCAATTAATCGTTTATAATAAGAGTAGTTTTTGATTGGAATAATTTATCAGGAGAGTTGCTGAATGTATTGATAACGTTATCACTCACGAAACGACTAGGTAAACAGTGATAGGTATCCGCCACCTCGGCGACAGCTATAAATGCAGACCAGTAGTGACAGACTGATTGATTGACTTGTCGATCGATTCTTGTTCTCCTTTTTTGTTATCATTCACTGTGTTCTATGTTCATAGCGTTAATACGAATCTTTATTACCATGTTTGTTTTCTTATTGCGTTATGAGTATTCTGTTACATTTATGCACTGGCTAATGTTTCCCTTTGGATGTTACTTGATTTTCATAATGAATTATTAGTTTGCTATTTATTTTCCCCGCCTCTGTGGTGTAGTGGTTAGCGTGATTAGCTGCCACCCCCAGAGGTCCGGGTTCGATTCCCGGCTCTGCCACGAAATTTGAAAAGTGGTACGAGGGCTGGAACGGGGTCCACTCAGCCTCGGGAGATCAACTGAGTAGAGGTGGGTTCGATTCCCACCTCAGCCATCCTGGAAGTGGTTTTCCGTGGTTTCCCACTTCTCCTCCAGGCGAATGCCGGGATGGTACCTAACTTAAGGCCACGGCCGCTTCCTTCCCTCTTCCTTGCCTATCCCTTCCAATCTTCCCATCCCTCCACAAGGCCCCTGTTCAGCATAGCAGGTGAGGCCACCTGGGCGAGGTACTGGTCATACTCCCCAGTTGTATCCCCCGACCAAGAGTCTGAAGCTCCAGGACACTGCCCTTGAAGCGGTAGAGGTGGGATCCCTCGCTTAGCCCGAGAGAAAACCGAACCTGGAGGGTAAACAGATGTGATGATGATGATGCTATTTATTTTTACAATTATGCTGCGGATTTATTTTATATGTAGAACTGTTATTTATTTATTGATTATGTGCTCTCGAAATCTATTATTTAGCGTAGTTATCTTTTGGTTTATGGTAAAACCAAACGAGTTGGCAGCGCAGATAGCGTCGCGCAGCTGTGAGTTTTAATTCGGGAGATATTGCGTTCAAACCATACTATCAGTAGCTCTGAAGATGGTTTCCCGTAGTTTCCCATTTTCACACCAGGAAAATGCTGGGTTTGTACCTTCAGTAAGGCCTCTGCCACTTCCTTCCCACTTCTAGCTCTTTCCTATCCCATCGTCACCATAAGATCTGTCTGTATCGGTGCGACGTAAAGAAAAATTGTAAGAAAAGTCACTATCTTATAATTTACGTGCTAGGTGTGAGAGAGGCCAAGGCCAAGGCAAATAAAATAGGTAACAAACACAAATAATCGAACAAGTGGAAGCTGACTTGCTAGCACTAATGAATGTAAAAGATGATAAAGGAATAGGAAGAAAAAGATGAAGAATATTTCATGTTGATTAATGATGTGATGTCTATATGAATAATGGAAAACTAAAACAGAAAGACTGACATGTAGATAATTAGAAGGCGATGCGAATACCATAGTCATATTAAAACATTGGATGCCGTGAGCCTCCAAAGTAAAGCAACTTTGGACGTGTTAACCAATATACTTGTAACACAAGTCCTAATGGCCGGAAGACAAGCGAACTGGCCAACCTACCGTAAGTAAACTCAGACTCAGAAATTCCGATCAGTGCCCTCCCGACATACCTCCGGACTCTGACTGGACATGGTGACAGGTATTTTTTAGATGTCGGTCCAACAACTAACTAATTGTTTAATGACATGATAGTGTATAGGCTTTTGGGCTTATGCCGTGTCAAGAAAATAGGTGAAATTCTGAACGTTTTGCAGAAAACTGTGCTCTGCGTCCTCAGAAGAAATATGGACTGTCCACGAGAAAGGCTTCTTAAAAAATGACACTTTGAATTTCGGAACGTTATAATAGAAGTGGAAACGGTACGTTCATTCGCCACTAGATGGCCCCCAGGACGTGGCGCAACGCTAGCGTTCGAAGCGGAAGCTGGCTGAACCATCACAATCAGACTAAGTGGTTCACATATCGTTGGCTTTCTTTTAAAACCTCGTATGTCTCAATGCTCTTCCTGCCCATTATATTCCTTAAGACTGGTCACGCCTCTCAACCACATATGGATATGCAGTCCATAAGAATTATTTTCGTTGTGTTCATTTTCGCATGCTGCTCTGTAAAGGAAAATGGACCTTATCATACCGTATTGTACGGATGTTGTTTGCATGGCGAATATGTGCACTCCTACAGTATAATGTATTTAAGGTTCATTATCCTTTACAGTATAGCAGAGAAAAATTAACAGAATGAAAATTATTCTGATGGACTGCTTATAAATATGTGCCTACGAGGCGTGACCAGTCTTAAGGGGTATTATGGATCAGAAGAGCATTGAGACATACGAGGTTTTAAAAGAAAGCCATCGATATCGTGTTTGTGTAACATATGGCAGGTGTAAGACGTAGACATAAGCGTGGAATGAAACATCTGGCGACGAGGAACGTACAACATTAATTGTATAATGTTTTGAAAGAGACACATTATTTTATTTTACTACTGTATATTTAAAGGCATTTTGTATTCTGCATTTTATGTGCTTAAAATTAAAATGTTTCCTTCTTCTATTTCCTGTTCCTTGAAGAAATTTGAGTGCAGACCATGTATTTCGTAAGACAGAGATAACCTTGGAGGAGCTTTCTGAATTGAAATTATGAGCAATTTTGATGACTTTCTTTGTTATTTTTGTTTCTTTAGAATTTCTTTTACGTCGCACCGACACAGATCTTACGGCGACGATGGGGTAGGAAAGTACTAGGAGTGGGAAGGAAGCGACCGTGGCCTTAAGGTACAGCCACTGGTTTTGCCTGGCGTGAAAATGGGAAACCTCGGCAAACCATCTTCAGGGCTGCCGACAGAGAGGTTCAAACCCACTATATCCGGAATGCAAGCTGACAGCTACATGACCCAAAACTCACGGCCATTTACTCGGTTTTCGTTGTTGTATTTTGGGGACTTAAAACGATCTTTATCTAAATGAGAGAAGGTAAGAGGAAAACGATGTATGAACGAGCAAATTTATGGATCTTTACACTCATTGCACACCTTTTTGTGCTTCTGCATCTGCTATAAAGGGAGCAGCTGCGAGTGAGGACTATGAAAACAGCCCTATTCAGCGCTTTAAATGTAAATGTAGTCAGATATTGAAACGGAAAATAGTCTCCTGCTTATACGCGGTCCAGCTTTTGAATATTTACATTGCATTGGAGAGAAACTTCTCTCTACCTGTGTGACATTTACATTAGACTCGTCCCTTTGCTAAGTATTGGCTTGTGACCACCAATTTTGAATTCTGTAGTGGACATGATGAGTTGTATTCATGTAGACAATTATCCTCATATCTGTTTGTGGTCTCTGTGGCGCAATCGATTCTAACAAAGTAGTATCATAGTTAACACGGACTATTTACTGAAAGGAAGATCGGGTCACAGTGGGAGTGAATGGGAAAATGCGTTCGTGGCTCAAAGTAGACAATGGTTTGTGAAAGGTGTAACTTTTTACCCTTATTTTTCATAGATCAAAATTATTTACTAAAAAGTATAACATGGAAAGATTCATCGAATTTTATTAAGGTAGATTGTGCCGAAAACCTGCAGGGAATAAATCTAAGACGAATGAAGTAATGAAGTGCGCAAGCAGTTGTGATCAAGGTGGTAGTTTATAAGAATGAAATGTGCTGTGAGACGAAATTATTGGTACTCTGCGTTCAACATAGGCAGGGCCCCTTCCTCACAGACGCGCAGGTCACCTATGCGGCGTCAAATTGAAAGACTTGCAACAGGCCTCTCCGGAAGTCACACGCCATTATTAACCGAGATGTTGCGTGACATGACGAGTTCTTCCGGTGCATCCATCATTCCAGTAATTTTCTTCCTAAAGGTTATTCTTACCCGTATATCTCCTTCCTGGATCCCCACTTCTTCCAAGTCTTTGTGAATCCCAAGCCATAAAGTTTGTGCCTTTCATATTTCTTGTAGACTAAGCATGCTGTGCGCCAGTCTCTCTGGATTCATCCTCTTAATGTGCCCATACAATGATGGATAGAAGGGAATATGTATTTACTAATAACTTATATTCCTTTCTAAGGGAGCAGGAGAGACGTTTCTTTCCCAGTAAAAGAGACAGTTCACAATGTTGTGTATGGCAGATAGCCCGAGATGACAAGGGGCGGGACTGCTTACGACTTACGACATGTATTGATCTCAGTCGAATGTAGTGTTCCATACGTGAGTTCCAAATCGAAATCTTATGTACACAAAACCCTTCGTATCGCAGCCAGGAAGGTAATATTTTCCGAAAAATATATATTCGAATTTGGAATTAATGTAGTCACTATTAATTATATTACAAATCTTATCTTATGTTTCGGGAATCTACGAAGATAGACCTTATGTAACCGACACTGAATGTGATCTGAGGAAGGGGTAAATATGCTCCTTAACAAGTAAAATTAACGGGAATATTTTGCCAGTTATAGAAAAGTAGCATTAAAGTACACTACTTACTCACTGAGTGAAAACAAAATAGTAACATTCATTTATAGCCTATTACAAACGTCAAAAGAAATGGCGTAATGCTTTTAGTGCCGGGAGTGTCCGAGAACAATTTCTGCTCGCCAGATGCAGGTCTTTTGATTTAACACCTGTAGGTTGGACATTACAAGCGTTTATAGATATTTACGGTTAATTGTTTACAGAGATAGTAAGTTCGAACCTCACTGTCTGTAGCCCTGCAGATGGCTTTCCGTAGTTTCTCATTTTCACACCAGGCTAATGCTGGGGCTGTATCTTACTTAACACCACGGCCACTTTCTTCGTACTCCTAGCCCTTTTCTCTCCCATCGTCACCAATAAGACAAGCTGGTAGCTACGAGACCCAAACCGCACAGCTACTTGCACGGTAAGCGGATATTTAAAGGAACCAAAGAATATAACCCTTAAAAAGTTAATAACAGATGCAGATGATATGAAATATATACTCGAAGTATTCTAATTAGTAACTGGATTAAAGATATCTCGCTAGACCGGGCGAGTTTGCCGTACGGTTAGAGGCGCGCGGCTGTGAGCTTGCATCCGATGGTGTTGGTGGTGGTGGTGATTATTGTTTTAAGAGGATCCTCTATAAAACATTAATCAGGGAGAAAAATGGAAGGGGTCCGACACTTCGAAAAATGAAGGTAATCGGCCAAAGGAAGACAAGAGACACGAAGGGCATGAAAATGAAAGGCTCCCTAGGCCTCTATACGTAATACCGTTGGGGTCTGAAAAGAACAAGAGTTGACCAAGGGAGGACGGATAGGATAGATGAAAGTGAGGGGCCTGGCACAAGTAAGTCGAATCAATGCCAGGACTCAGCTGACGGCCCCGTGGTCGCCAACTCATGCTCCAAAGTTCAGAGCCCCTGAGGCCCCTTTTAGTCGCCTCTTACGACATGCAGGGGATACCGTGGGTGTTATTCTACCTCCCCCACCCACAGGTGGAGCTTGCATCCGGGAGATAGTGGGTTCGAATCCCACTGTCGGTGGCCCTGAATATGGTTTTCCGTGGTTTCCCATTTTCACACCAGGCAAATGTTGGGGCTGTACCTTATTTAAGGCCACGGCCGCTTCCTTCCAACTCCTAGGCCTTTCCTAACCCATCGTCGCCATAAGACCTATCTGTGTTGGTGCGACGTAAAACAAGTAACAAATAGCGATACCTCGCTAGTAGCGGTGTATCACCCCTTTACACCCTGATGACTACGGGAGTGTGGCGTGACATGGATTTCACAAGGTATCAGAAGCGCGGGAGGTCATACTGTTCCACGACCTCTGCAGAACTTTCCCGTAATGCAACGAGGTTGTTTGGAATAGAGTGAACAGCGTGCTCTTCCCACTGAACAGTATCCAAGATGTGTTTAATAAGTCTTAGGTCGATGACCTTAGCAATCAGGCAAGCATCTTCATGCCCATAGAGTGTTTGCAGTTGTCCTCCAGAATCCTAGAGGTGAGCAAATGGGTGGAGGTGATCGACAGCAGGTTCCTGTATCGTTCGTTGGTGAGGGTCATTGTCATATTAATGTACCACAGGTTCCAATTCAAACCACGTAAACAGTCCTCATACTACGATACAACCACCGACGGCCTGAACTCTACCCCGCTGTCAACATACTCCATTGCCTGGAGTGCTCGGTGAAGCACTCGTACAGACGTGCGCATTAATGGTGTCCCGACATAAACAATCAACATTGCCCCACTCCAGTACTGTAAAGAAGGGGAGAGAGTGAAGGGATAGTGTTGAAGGCCAATCCAGTACAAAATATGGGAAAGGGAGTGAAGGGGTAGTGTCGAAGACACAATGACTCACCTTCTCGCTTAACGCATTGCTGCATGGACTGCATGCAGACAGCCCGCTACAAGACTTCGTTGTGATCTAAATGGGCACAGTGGCGGATGTATTGAAGTACATCATTAGGTTATCTACTCGTCTGGCCCCGCGGTGATTATATCCCTGGCGTGGGGACTGCGTGTTTGTGTCGTCCTTAACGTTTCTCACATTCAAAACTCAACATTTCCGCAGTTCCAATTACACGCAGGTTCATATATTGTGCAAGTAGGGGCAAAATAACTCTATAGGTCGACGCCCCGAACAAATAGCATTTTAACATTAAAAAATTAAAAAGTAACCTACTCTTATAATTACAGTATTAAGAGGTAAAGGAGGTTTTTAACCGAAAAGTATTTTATACTCGTTAGGAATATTTTGTAGCTGCATTATATCGGGTCTACCAGTCCTTCTTCACCTCGTTCTTGCCATATTTCTATCTATCTCCAAACTGTCCTAAGACTGCATAGTATTGCTTGTGCTATTGCTTGGGGGACCATGTGAGCCTCTCACACGCCAACAATACGTCCTCGATTCACCTGTGATAGGATAGGAGCCGTCTTATTACAATGTTACAGTATAACGCCGGAATACACACACTGTGTATTCAGCACCACCTGTTCACTCCCTTCCCCTCCTTTTCAGTACTGGAGTGGCCTTGAACACTATCCTTTTACTCTCTCCCCTCCTTTCAGTAGTGGAGTGGGGCAGTGCTTATTGTTTATGTCAGGACACCATTAATGTGCGTGCATGTACACTGCCATGGATGTGTGCAAAGTGGTATTATGACTCATTTGTCCTGGCGAACTCTCTCTCTCTCTGCTTTGATAGATTAATGGTGGTGTTCCTGGGCCAATGCTATTACCTGTTCCTTGTGACGTGCGGTGAGCACTGGTACCCAAGTGAGATGTTTGGCACCTGTACCTCATTGTGAGGATATGGAATGGCTGCTCACACTTTCTTTGGTGTGCAGTATTGAATTCGCGAGTAATCTGTAGCACTGCAACCCGTCCTTCTACCGAGCTCGATAGCTGCAGTCGCTTAAGTGCGGCCAGTATCCAGTAATCGGGAGATAGAAGGTTCGAATCCCACTGTCGGCAGCTCTGAAGATGGCTTTCCGTGGTTTCCCATTTTCACACCAGGCAAATGCTGGGGCTGTACCTTAATTAAGGCCACGGCCGCTTCCTTCCCACTCCTAGCCCTTTTCTGTCCCATCGTCGCCATAAGACCTATCTGTGTCGGTGCGACGTAAAGCCAATAGCAAAAAAAAAAAAAAAAAAATACCGTCCTTCTAATCTTACCATCCATGTCAATAGCATGGTGTACTACGCGGTAGCTGACCCTCGACACTGTGCCCTATGGAAGGCCTATTGCTTGCACAACATTGGAGATGAAGTGGCCCATATTTATGGCACTGACACTCTGGCCGTGATCAAACGCCGCGAGGTCTCATGTGTAACCGATCCTATGCTCACCTGTTACTCGCACTGCCAGTACGAGGTCTGGATACAAGGCAGTCCTGCATCGCACCGGACTATTATATTCAACGGGCCTACCACTGCGCCATTATTCCGAATCAATCATTCATCAATGTATATCAATAATAATAACGCAAAATATTATTAGTTTAAAAAATGCAAACGTACTTTATCAGTGGATAATAGAGTAAAATACTATTTGATATCTTTATCATTTGAATATTTCTTTTGTTAATGCTTTATGACACATTACACAAAAGGATAATTTAAATATCATTCGTCTTCGACTGGAAAGTCAATCACAACATTTGTGCTCTTGTGAAACTCACAGCATTCCTTGAAAAAACCTTCAAGAACAATAATCAGTGCTTAATGCTTTACATCTGGATACCTACCAAGTGAGAAGACGCGCGGTTTGTATCACGTAGTTACCAGCTTGCAGTCGAGAGATAACGAGTTCGAACCCCATTTTCGACAACCCTGAAAGTGGTTTTCCGTTGTTTCCCATTTTAACACCAGGAAAATGCTGAGGTTGTACCTTAATTAAGGCCACGGTTACTTCCTTTCAACTAGCTCTTTTCTATCCTATCGTCGATATTTGTGTCGGTGGAACATAAAGCAAATAGTAATGAAAAATAAAGAAAACCTGAATACCATGATGAAACAGTATTTTTGCCTATTGGCTGAATCTCTTATTATTACACGCAGGAGATATTTCTTTGAATCCCGGTAAAGTGTGCGATAAAGACGATAAGGCAATGTCAGAATTTCAGATGGTGCCCGTTACCTACGATGCACAGATATGCCGACTCACTAAATTTTCCATATCGTCGGCTTACTTCTAAAACCTCGTATGTCCCAACGCTGTTAGCCGATTTCACAAACCTGAAATGGAATTTCTTGAAATGGAATCATTAACGCTTCTTCTCTTCTTCTTTATCTGTTTACACTCCAGGGTCGGTTTTTCCCTCGGACTCAGCGAGGGATCCCACCTCTACAGCCTCAAGGGTAGTGTCCTGTAGCTTCAGACTCTGTTTCTCTGGATCCAACTGGGAGGATGACTAGTACCTCTCCCAGGCGTCCTCACCTGCTATGCTGAACAGGGGCCTTGCGGGGGGATGGGAAGATTGGAAGGAATAGACAAGGAAGAGGGAAGGAAGTGGCCGTGGCCTTACGTTAGGTACCATCCCGGAATTTGCCTAGAGGAGAAGTGGGAAACCACGAAAAACCCCTTCTGGGATGACTGAGGTGGGAATCGAACCCACCTGTACTCATTTGACCTCCCGGAGCTGAGTGGACCCCGTTCCAGCCCTCATACCACTTTTCAAATTTCGTGGCAGAGCCGGGAATCGAACCCGGGCCTCCTGCGTGGCAGCTAATCACACTAACCACTACACCACAGAGGCGGACACCCGTCTGCTTCAAAGAGCTAACATGTCACTTAACATAATTAATCAGTACAACATGCATTACTGATTCTCCGTAACGAAACATTAATACATTTTTAAAATTATTTTCCACATTTTTAAACGATAATAATTATTCTGAATTACTTTCTGCACACATTGGCGCAATTTCCCATTTTCTGGTGTAATAGACGCAGGGTCAATCACATGGCTACGTTTAATTTAAGGTGTCAGAGACAACCATGAATTTTTCAACTGATGAATTGCGTGCCATAACTTACTTTTGAAATTTGGCATCCCTAATTACCGAAGTATGGGGTGTGGGTATATCTGAAATTGCTCGTTCGTTCGTAATCTGTTTACCCTCCAGGGTCGGATTTTCCCTCGGACTCAGCGAGGGATCCCACCTCTACCGCCTCAAGGGCAATGTATTGGAGCTTCAGAATCTGGGTATGGGAATACAACTGGGGAGGATGACCAGTACCTCGCCCAGGCGGCCTCACCTGCTATGCTGAACAGGGGCCTTGTGGGGGATAGAAAGTTTGGAAGGGATAGACAAGAAAGAGGGAAGGAAGCGGCCGTGGTCTTGAGTTAGGTACCATCCCGGCATTTGCCTGGAGGAGAAGTGGGAAACCACGGAAAACCACTTCCAGGATGGCTGAGAAGGGACCGAACCCCCCTCTACTCAGTTGACCTCACGAGACTAAGTGGACCCTGTTCCAGCCCTCGTACCACTTTTCAAATTTCGTGGAAGAGCCAGGAATCGAACCCGGGCCTCTGGGGGTGGCAGCTAATCACACTAACCACTACACCACAGAGAAGGAATATCTGAAATTGTTTAGAGCGTAGTACAGCCAGCGACTTCAAGCAAGGACGTTAAGGAAGACAAGAAAGCTATTTCCATCCTGTGATGTATGTGCATTCAATTGTAATTTAATGCTAAACCATTCGGAAAGGCCGATAAACATACGACCTCCATAAACTCATAGGCTATGGCTTCATGCCAATAACAGGCCAGCTTACGTGCGTTAGTACTGTCCCCAAAAGTATACATTTTCCTTCCATGCTCTGACTGATGGAGCCAAATGTGCGGTATAGACAGAAACATTTCATACAGAGCAAAACTATCTCAGCGTAAGCCTTGGTAATTGTTGGGGAAATCGAAAATGAAGGCTTTCACTATCCGTAATAGCCAACGGCCGTAGCCGTGTTGAAACACTGGATCCTGTGAGATCTCCGAAGTTAAGCAACATTGGGCGTGGTCAGGAGTTGGATGGGTTGCCACGCGCTGTTGGGCGGGGGGGGGGGTTAAGGGAATGGAGGAGCGGAAAGGAACTGGCCACCCTACCGCACGTAAACTCCAGCTCAGGAACATCTCTGCGGAGGTTCGGACCTGCCTTCGGGCAGAATAACCCTTTACCTTGGGTAGAGAGGTTTCCTCTATGCCTGGCTGAATTTTCCGCCAGGAATTAACACGAATCTAATTTCTAGTCTAGGTTGAGAGATTCCCCGAACATGTGCCTCTCCACAAATAGGTGTTTTTTCTGATGTTCTTACATCTTTACCACCTCGGCAACGCAACTTCCAATATTTCAGACAGTGTTCTTAATATTCAACGTAAATATCTTTGTTTATTGAAACTCATGATGTCAAATTTCTGATAGCTCTAATGGGTGGACGTAGGTATTTCATAGTTTTCTCTACACTTGTCACCGAGAAAGTGGACGCGCGGTTTGTATCACGTAGCTATCAGCTTTCATTCTGTAAATATTGGGTTCGAGCCCCGCTGTCGGCAGCCTTGAAGATACTTTCCCATGTTCACACCAAGTAAATGCTAGAGCTGTACCTTAATTAATGCCACAGTCGCTTCCTTACAACTCCTAGCCCTTTCCTATCCCATTGCTGCAATTGCTCCAATTATATGTGTCGGTGCGACGTAAAACAAATTGTCTACACTTGTCGTCATTGAAAAAACTACTTAGAGTGCTACAATGTTCTTTCTATCAATTATTTTCCTTAACACTGGTCACGCCTTCTAGTCACATATGGATATTCCGTGTATAAAACAATTTTCATTGTGTTCATTTTCCTATGCTAGGTGTGAACAAAAATAAACCTGACCATACCGTACTGAAGAAATGTGTCTTTGCGTGGCTTATTTGTGCACTCCTACAGTATAATGCATGTAAGGGTCATTTTCCTTTACACTTCCGCATAGGAACACAACACAACGAACGTAGTTCCGATGGACTGAACATCTATATGTAGCTAGGAGGCGTGACCAGTCTTAAGTAGGATGATGTATAAGAAGAGCATTGTGGGATACGAGGTTTGGTTTCTTCAACGACGAAATATTTGTTTTATCACCCGGAATACAAAGATGTATATTCATTATAGACTGTTATGTCCTTCAGCGTTCAATCTGCAAGTCTCAGATTAAAAGTACGAATCTTCACAAGAATCCTGTATTTTAAACCATCTTAATTAACACTTTCTGTTCCAGACTTCTTAGTTTTAACCATTAAAATCTTAGTCTAACCACCATCGCCTTGATCTCTCTCTTCTTTTCTTACCCTCATGGCCGAGTTCATTCTTCTCCGAGGTAACCCATACTTCTCCATTCGTCTTACAGTGCATGTTGTCCGATTCGCAACCCAAAGTTTCCGATTTGTCAGATGGAAGTATTGCATATACTTCGCTATGCTATAGACCAGAATCTTTATAAGGCATTTGTTTGCTGGATAATTATAATATACCCCATAAATATGAAATTACTCAGATATGATAGGTTCTTGCCAATATGTGGGCAATTAACGCATATAAATTATGGTATAAATATAAAATAACTAGAGATAATTACTGTTCACTGATTCAAATCGAAATGGGTGATACGCTCCTATCATAATTCATATTGTGCTACCACCATGACTCCAAAGTACCGTAACAATTACTGTGAAATTATGAACTAATTATCTGTCCAATGTCGAGGTGATTTCGGCATGATGGTTTATCGTAACTGGTTTCTAGAGCAAAGTTTCGTGCAAAACATTGTCTAAGTCACTCATAATCCTGTAACTTATTCACAACTCTGTACAGCATAACATCATCCACAGAAACTCTTATCTGTGTTTCCAGGTTTTTACTCGTATCATTTATACGAGGGCGAATCAAAAAACGTAAGTTACATTTCCAAGATATGGCCATTTATGAAGCCATCTACACATAGGCAACACGGCTATGACAACATATCGTCGCTGCCGGGACAAAACCTCCTATGTGAAATATTTTAGCTTAGAACTTTGGCCGGTAAGGTTATGTCATATAAGGTGCAATATTCTGTGAATGTTGTCAAGGCATTCTCGTTCTTCATAATGTATGTGCTGCGGGTCAGTATATCTTTAAAAATATTATCACATAGGAGGTTTGGTCCCGGCAACGACGATATAATGTAAGTTCATTTTTCCACATAGTCCCCAAGGGACTGTAAACCTTTCTCGGAACCGTCAAACAACTTCCCGATTCCGGATGCGTAGAAATCACCACCTGCGCTGTGTAACCACCTAGAGACAGCTACTTTTATCTCCTAATCGTTTCGAAATTATCGTCCACCGAGATCCTATTTCAGCTTACCTAGCACATTATAATCACATGGCGCTAAGTTTGAACTGTATGGAGGATGTTGCAATAGCTCCCACTTGAATCGCTGTAGCAGTTCAGACGTTTGGCTGGCCGTGTGAGGTGTTGCTTTATCGTACAACCAAATCACACCGCACAATTTTCCCACCGCTTTTCTTAAATTGCCTTATGCAACCATTTCAACGTTTGACAATACGAAGCCGTGTTAATTGTCGTGCCTTTTGGCATAAATTCCACGTACAAGACACCCTCCATGTCAAGGAACTCTGTAGTCATTAACATTCCTGCTGAAGGTTGGACCTTGGCCTTCTTTCGTGGTGGTGATGTGGTAGGCACCCATTCCATCGATGTTCTCTTGTTTCAGGGGTGAAGTGGTGGACCCATCTTTCATCCCCTGTAATAATTCGCCGTAGAAACTCATTGCCCTCAATAGAATAACGTTGCAAAATTGCCAGTGAAGATTGGAAACGTTGTCCCTTGTGAACATCGGTGAGCAGACGTGGGACCCGTCTTTGACACAGTTTACAATATCCAAGGTGGTAGTGGATAATGGGGAACACACTGCCATACGAAATGTTCACCATACTGGTAATATCCTGCAGTATTATGTGCCGATTCTCTCTAATTATCCTATCCACACGGTCAACATTTGCAGCGGTACTGGACATTGCGGGCCTGCCTTCGAGCTATTCGTCCGTGAGATCCGTGCGTCTGGCGTCAAATTGCTTATACCAGTGATGAATGTCCGTGCAATTGAGCCGTTTATCCCATAGAAATCTGATCGATGTACGCACCTCCAATTACTAGTGAACATCCACTTGACGCGCCATTGAACCTAGCCCGCTCTGCACACACAACATGACGGGATACCACGCCAGTCTTCCTGTCGGGCGTGTCAGAAGTTACTGTAGCTTGCTCCGTATTGACCACGGTCACGACACACAGCGTGATCTCGCAGCGAGCTAGTGACTGCTGGTAACTCCATAATGGTGCGGGATGTGTTCACGTGACCTTGGCTGGATCCGTGATGCATCTGAACAGATCATTTACCAGTAACTACTAAGCTGAACGGCTTGGTGACCACTTGAAGTCCTTCAGCGTCTGTACTGTACGTATCCCTAAAACGATGAGATATTCCAACAGAATAATGTACCGTGTGATTGAGTCCTCTTTGTCCAGAGTTGCTTAGAGGAGCGTTCTGGAGTTCCAACGACTGCTATAGCCACATGATATGAATCCTATCGGATGTTGTATGTCAGAATTGGTATCCTTAACCATCAAAGACATTTGCATGTGAGAATTTGAATACAGGAAGGATATCAGGAGAGATTACTCGTATACCAGTATCGAAAACGACAAGTAGTATGGTGTGCTGAATGTAGATGAAGCGGAGTGGTGAGGTCCATTCATACCCAAGACCCTCCATTTTGAACATTTTGAACACATGCTGGACCGAGTAAGTATTGGGTGTTGTAATGACGTATTTTGATGTCCTGAATATGTTTGTGATTTTAGTAGGTTCATTTTGCCGCATACAAATAACAGGAGGCTGAGGGTAGCTATCCAAGCCTCATGGGTCAGAATTTCTCCACAGGCAGGTGTTTCTTACACTTGTGGAATGGATGCCGCAAGGAGTTGCTGTTCTCGGACAAGGTGAGGAAGGGCCTTCATGATTCTAGATCCCTCTCCGGTGACTGTTTAATATGTCAGTGTGTAACATGCACAAGGTGACGATGGCAAAACGTATCAAATTGCGTCGGTGCAGCAGTGTTTGAGTTTTTGGGCGTTGAGGAGGAGAGAGTTTTTAATGGTATACACACTGAGTTATTGAAGGTCGGAGTTAATATCTCTTATTGCATTATATTATTCGATATATCATTTATACTAACGTGGCTGTAAATTTGGAGGTCGTCGGATAAAAGGTGATATCTATTATATTTTATTTTAGAAGAGATGTCATTAATATAGAGGACAAACAAAAGGCGACCAAGAACAGAACTCTGGGGCGAGGGGGGGGGGTGTTACCTGCCTTCCGGAGTCACCACTGCGAAGCAGTATCTTGTAGACGTTGCATACGATCTGTAAGGTATGCGGTGAAAAATGTTAAAGCAACATTACCGAAAAACGATTCGAGCTTCTTCAACAATGTCTGGATGCTTATCGTGTCAAAAGCACTGCTAAAGTCAAGGAGTGTGAGTATTGTCGCTTGTCTTTCGTCCAATGCTTGTCTGATGTCTTCAGTCACTTTGAGTTAGATAGTTGCTTTGTTATGGCCCTTCTTGAAACCAGTTTGAAGCGGGTCAAGAAGAGAGTGAGTGTGCAGGTATACCAGTATTTGCCCATGTACCAACCGTTTTAACGTTTTAGAGAGAGCAGGAAGAATTGAAATGGGACGGTAATCGGATAGGAGTTTCAAACCTGGGTTTTTAGAAGTGGAATTATATTAGCGTACCCTTCCAAATTGCCGATAATGTGACATTTTTGAGACAGTAATTAAAAATGTGGGTGAGAATGGGTAGAATAGCGCCAATAATATTATGTATAAAACTAATAAGAATTTCATCGACACCACTTGCTTTGGATTTAAATAGAATAAAGACATTCCTAACTTCATCAGTGCTGACGATACGAAAGTCAAAGCAGGGGTGATTTTGTGGGACAGGTGCTGGGACGTTATTTACGTGTGGTCTGTTAAGCGGATTAGACTGGGCTCTCTCTTCTGTGAAATACGCATTTAAATCGTCGAGTGGAATATCAGGTACCTGAAGCTGTTCATGTGTTTCTTCTATGCCCATGGCTCGGAGATGATTCTAGGAACTAGCCGTATTTAGGTTACTTACAGATTCGCGAACATAATTAAATTTAAGTTTACGGATGATTTGCTTGTTTTATTCCTAATTATTGTATATTTTTCATAGTCATTTTGGTCTTGAGTAAGTTTGTAATGTCGGTAATGAGCATCACGTTGAGACATCATATTTTTTAACTGCAGAGGGTAACCATGGATTAGATTTGCAGGATATTCTGATCTGTCACTTCGGTGCATGTTTGTTGTGAAGATTGTGTATTAACGGATTAAATGTATTTATTTTTGCATCAATGTTTGTCAGATTTAAAATGCCCTTCCACGGAAGATTGTAGGTATCGTGTCTTAATTCATACATGTCAATATGTTTAATATTCCTGCACGTTATATACCTAGTTTTATATTTTGGAACGCGAAGCGAGTAGGCATCAAATGTAAGATCGAGGGTGGACACGGCCGGTACTGAAATTTGTCAAGTCTTTTAGTTTCTTAGTATCGCATTTCTTCGTAAGTAAGTTAGTAGAAAAGTCCCCTAATATAATAATATGTCGATAGGCTGGTAGCAAGTTAAGTAGGTACGTTTCAAACTCGGTCAAGTAAGATACTTTACGTGGTCGGTAAACCACTCTAATAAGTATTTTCTGTCCACTAGCAACTATTTCGACGATCATAAACTCTGTCCTGGACAATTCACCGGTCGGTGAGGTACAAATGACACGGCTCTTCAGGTCATCTCTACAGCAGAGATCTATACCTCCTGCCCTCTTAAATGTACTATCATGGCGATATAGGTTATAGCCATCAAGGCGAATCATGTTGTCTGGAATTGATGGCGATAACCAGCTTTCACTTGTGACGTGGCTGTTATTAAGTATACACTTTAGAGTGGCAGTAAGAAATTTACACAGAAACTTGAGAGGTGTCAGCTAATTATGAACACAGTGCACAGAGATCACGCAACATAAATAATAACACACACTGTGCGAATACACTGACACGCAAAAAAAAAACAACAATAAATTGCAACACAGTGTCACTACACCCCAAGCAGTAAGCGAATAAAGAACAGAAGGGAACAGTATATACTGTGACCGTTCGTGGAAGCGTATGGTTTGGAGAATGATACATTTCTTCTGTTGGGCTTCGGCTAGAATTCAGTGGTTCGGGTGAAACTCCACTCAAGGGCATGGCCCTTCGACGGGTACCGGTCACATCTCACCAAATGTTAATTGAAAGTTAATGATTCAACATCCTACCTAAGTATATCTAGGCACTTAAATTATCATTCAAGAATAACAACAAATAAGAGTTTGGAAGGATACTAAATTTAATGAAAAAATTCTTGGAAAATATAATAATAATAATTTGGATAACATCATAAATAGATATCTTTATACAAGCCCTATCACACTCTGTTAGTTCTGGAAATCCATCTTGGGAACATTATTTAATATTAGATTCAAATATTTAAATGATTCATAACAGTCTTTCAGGTACTTTCATTATGAAGGAAAAAATTAATCACACAAGAAAATCATCAATTGGAAGTCTTTCGCTTTTCTGTTTGTTTGTTCATTCATTTTTTTAAATCGCTATACCCGTAGCTTGCCTTCCCTGTTCTATCTATGTCATCATTCAAACACTTATCTAGCTAATGAACAACTTGAATTCCCTTAACGGTCATTGCTCTAACATGACACGAAATGATATCTGTTGATCAACCAAGACACAAATAATTCCATAAATATCACGGTGCCGTTACTTCATCTGGATACTCAGCATTGCCTTACCTGGAAAAATAACATTTCCTAACTACTGACATAATCAAATAGTACAATGTTGGAAGGTCTGCGCTGTACCGGCTTCCTCTCCACCTTTGCTGAAATTAATTCTAATGCTCAAGCAACTACATAAAGCAACATGTCGAATGCAACACATAATATCAGGTGACGTTGATCCTAAAATACATCTACCTAGTGTTCGGGTGTGTCATGAGGATCCTATCTACTCGTCCGCTCGTCTGTTTATTTTATTTGTGCTGTACCATAATTCACAACATAATAAATCCTATGCGTTCGATACTAATTCTCCGAAATACCTTCAATTCTAGTACCATATACATCGCTTGTCTATCCAATACTCAAAATACACGGCGAACATTTCATTCAACAACATCATCCTAACTCATTGACCATCTCGAAGATTTAAACATACTACTATAACGTGCAATTCCATAAATCTCGCCTACTATCATTACCGCATCAAATCATAACATCTGACGACTCTACGCTCGCCACACTTCATCCAAAATGCGCACCACCTCAACATTAACACTCGAATAAACAAGCATAGGCATCGAAGAGCCTTAATTCCACGCATATGAACATCACACAATTCCTACTAAATAACACTTCAACAACGCTCTGCGGAACAAGTCATGTAAAATGATCACAACATTAACAATATTATACACACACATTCAGAGAACTTACCTGCGGACATTCGACATTATCTTACCACAATTAACTTCCACAATTAGTCCACTAGTATAAGAGCAACGAATGGATTGCAATCGCGCCTAACCCTATTAAACGCTGACGGTAAGCTGAAATCCTATATTATAAACGGTTGGACCAACACTTCACAAAATAATCACAACTGACCCGTTAGGTTACTCAAGCCGTTTCTTAAATGTCACCTGTATGTGACGAAAAAATCTAGCTCTACATTAAGCTGCTACAAATAGGACAAGGAAAGAGAATATAGGGGTACTTATCGTTGAAGATACAGTCGTTCATCCCATCCTTCAGGTTATCAGCTTTCTGGACATCTGTGTTACGTTATTCCGGTCATTCGAGCAGAGCTCGGATCCATCGGGGATCCAGTTGGCTTTTAGGCACACATCTCCATATTATTGGTATTCTGGATCATAATAAACAGTGATCTTGCTGGCTTCCAACCCTGAAACTCGAACAAGTGTATTAGAGAGAGTTCAATTGAATTTTTATATTCACACTTTCATTTATTAACACTCCCCTGCAATATATCGGTGTCGTATATTCAAATTTTAATCTTATTTTAACGATATGCTCTCTCAATATCCTAAGGATCACCTCAGTTTTTAGTATACACCAGAGCTATTTCCAATGTCGACCTACTATCTGCTTCTTTTTTCATGCAATGTACGCGAATAACAAAATTTTACTTTAATTATCTTACAATAATAATCGGTTCGCATTTCATGATTCATAGAGCTAGCATATTACGATCTCCATTACACATGTTTCTGACATTTGAGGAACTTTGACATTACAGTCACTCTCTTCACTCGCAGAACTTCACAAAGGAAAACATTCTACCATTTGTTTACTCTTGCAACACATATGATGCGTCACTTCGCACACGCCTTCTTGATGGTTAACCGTGCATGATTTTAAGTCATTCCATGGCCTCCGCTATGACGTTTCCCAGACTAAATATTATGTATGACCTTTTCTCTTCACAACGACCTGTTCACATAGTTTTCATTATTGATCTCTGCTTGTATTTCAATCATTCTTAACTCAATTTTATGTATACCACGGGCTTCTGAGCATGACTTTCTACTTTATTCCGTAAGATTCCGTAACTATGCGAGTTGTATCGGTTTTCATACGTGATGGAACGCATACGTTGGACGTATTTCAGCGATTCACGTACTTCTGTGCCGTTCTCTTTAATCTGTTTATTTTATGACTTTCAATGAATCCTTCGCTCTCGACCTCGACATCATTGAAAGGTCATAATACAGGGAGAAGCAATAATGCAACTTTCATCAAGGAGGTAAATATGTGGAGGCTGAGCTCATTAGTGGACGGTCGCAATCGTGACCCCGATTAATATAATCAGTATGTAATTTTCAGCAAATTTTAGAGAATGATTCAGCACCGTTATCATAAATGGATAAGACCTAGATTAGAAACATTAAAATTTAATAAACAACAATATATGAGCATTACACATGTCCTTTAAAGAATCAACAAGATTTTGTTTGTTTTAATAGCCCAAAAAGAAGAAGAAAGAAACTGATAGTTTAACAATAAAATTAATTGACAGTGATAAATGCAGAAAAATGAAACTAATATTTTTGTACGGGGTTAACACAAGAACAGTGTATATTAAAATTACCAGGGAGCAGAAACCTTAGAAGCAAATGCCCTCAAAAATAATAATTCACACGAAAACCAACCATACAAGGGACTCAAATAGTGACCATTCCAAAATCAAATTAAGTAGAAGAGAAGATAAAATTAATTGAATAAATATAATAGGGCAAGGTTAAATAAAATATAGTCAAAAACTACCAATGAAGTAGGGAGAGTGCTCACAACCGAACGTGGAGCAAGGTAGAGAAAATATAACTCCAACACATTAAAATCAATATCAAGAAGGAGGAATAACTCCTTAATCCAATGAATTCTAATTAAAATACCGGAGGATCAGACCATGGATGACATAATCAATCATCAAATGAAATAGTAATATTATAGTAAGGTGAGTAAATATCACCATCAACACTTCTAGACTAAGATCAAGTCAAGGCAATCAGCTACGTTCTTTCGGTCTCAGCGCAATCAGTCTCAAGTCTCAATTCGAAAAACAAAAACATGCCTCAATAAAGGTCACCTAGACGTCGAGAAAAATAAACCCGGGCAATGAAAACATGCGAGAAATCACCGTAATAATAATGAGTATAATTTTTCTCAATACATAATTAACGACAATTCGTTATTACCTAAGTTACCACCTCAAGGTGAATGATACAGAACTAAGGAGGCGAATATCTAAAATGTTAGCCTTCAGAACAGATAGGCATATTTAAGTTATCGGCCATCGGTAATTAAAAACAAAAAGGTAAAATAATACAATTTAGGAAAGCGGCCAACAACGTCCCTTTAAAGGTAATGCTACACGAATAGTGCATATCTGACATATTAGGTAGAAGTAATTAAAATGTACAGGAATAATAACTAGACGTTGGGAAAAATACCAACGGATACAGAATTATAACTGGAAAATCACAAGGTGATAGTCTTCATAAAACAAGGACAGAAACAAGATAAGTGACCACCGGAAATAAATTAAACCTAAACCAGAAGAATAATACGATTTAGAAAAATGGTCAGTAATGAACTAATGATAAAATCTGCTCTCAATTACTAATGAGAATGACGGTAATACATGAGAAAGGTAGGAGTGGAGAACCCATGATCAGGATAAAAATAAAGACACAAGGTCAATTTACCATTCAAAACACGATCAGAAGGTAGAAGTAAATTAAAATCACCTCGTACCAAAATTCCCTCTCAAAAGGGATAGGAACCGGTAACATATCGGAGCCTACATGACGCTCTAATTATCAAAAAACCAGAAGTAGACTGCAAAATGGCTTTTCCAACAGAACTCAAGGGCATCCAGTCTCCCGTTAGTAATAGTAAGAGGGGTGGTGGGGGTGGTGTTGAGTACACCAGTCAGGCACGTTCCACAAACCAGGGCTAAACAGAGAAAGATCTGTATAGCTCTGCTAACATATTAAGGTGGACGTGGCATACACTAATTTCAATTTTAAAATACCGTTACACACTAATACCTATCAAACTGACACTATTTTTTTTGTTAAATATAGCCTAAAGTTCGGCAAAATATGCGGGCAAACTTAGGATGTTTAAGTGATAACACTGGAGAGTATGAGGATATAGTAAAAGCTCTTGTTTCAAAAGGTTGCCGGCATCTATGCTTTGGGAAGAAGTGAGGATAGTGCTATTCTTAGAGAGGTCAATGTCTTGGTAAAATACCGTAGCTACCTGACTAATGGGCATACTTTAACTGAGACAAAAGAAAATCTTACCTGAATTTTCTGAAGAAGCCTCCGTGGCTCAGGCGGCAGTGTGCCGGCCTCTCATCACTGGGTTCTGTGGCTCAAATCCCGGTTGCTCATTGTGAGATTTGTGCTGGACAAGCCGTAGGCGGGACAGGTCTTTCTCCTGGTACTCCGGTTTTCCCTGTCATATTTCATTCCAACAACACTCTCCAGTGTCATTTCATTTGATCTGTCATTCATTAATCATTGCCCCAGAGGAGTGCGACAGGCTCCGACAGCCGGCACAATTCCTATCCTCGCCATTCATTCATTCATTCATTCATTCATTCATTCATTCCTGACCCGGTCGAATGACTGGAAACTGGGTGTGGATTTTCATTTTCATTTCCTGAAGATATCGATCGCTGGTTAACGCACCACACACACCCACACACTCAACCACACACGTAACCTTATAATAATAATAATAATAATAATAATAATAATAATAATAATAATAATAATAATAATAATAATAATAATAATAATAATAATAATAATAATCTTCATCATCATCATCATCATCATAATATAATAACAACATTTCGTGGGCACATCACAATGGTCATATCACTCTGATAATCCACCGAACCGCCTCATAATTATGCAAGTTCAATTCATTGGGTGAAAAGATGTGGAGCTTTTTCTCCTCTTCTAAATGACGATAATGCGGCCGTCCTGAGTCAAAACCCGCCACACACATCCAGAAGTCCCGGGATTTACGTAATATTTCGTTTCTTATGGACGTCAGAGTTTCGGTGATTAATAATTTGGTACCTTTACGAGCTCGCTTGGCGCGTCAGATGCGGTATTTTTCATGGTACCTGAGGAATTTAATGATGATCGGCCTATTTCCTTTGAACACCACCTCAGCTGATATCCTCTTCATACGGCCCAGTCTATGACATCGATCTACACTGATTAGCCAAAACATTATGTCCACGTACCTAATAGCCGGTATTTCAACCTTTGGCACGGATAACAGCGACGACGCGTCTTGGCATGGAAGCAGTGAGGCCTTGGTAGGTCGCTGGAGGGAGCTGGAACCACATCTGCACACACAAATCACCTAATTCTCTTAAATTCCGGGGAGAGTTCGATGAGCTCTAACGCCACGTCCAATCACAGATGTTTTCGATCGGGTTAAGATCTGGCGAGTTGGGGCCAGCACACCAATTGCAACTCACCACTGTGTTTCTCAAACCACTCCATCACATTCCTGGCCTTGTGACATGGCGCATGATCTTGTTGAAAAATTACACTGCTGTTGGGAAACATGATCGTCATGATGGTGTGTATGTAGTCTGCAACCAGCAGACGATACTTCTTGGCCATCATTGTGCCTTGCACGAGCTCCACTGGACCCATGGAAGGCCACGTGAATGTTCCCCAGAGCATAATTGAACCGCCGGAAGCTTGTATCTGTCCCGCACTACAGGTGTCAAGGAGCTGTTCCCCAGGAAAATGACGGATTCCCACCCTCCCATCAGCAGGATGTAGAAGGTATCGGAATTGATCAGACTATGCAACGTTCTGCCACTGCGCCAACGTCTAGTGACGATGTCCATGTGCCCATTTCAGTCATAGTTGCCGTTGTGGTGGTGTAAACATTGGCACATGCATGGGTCATCGGCTGCGGGGGTTAATCCGTAGGAGCGTTCGGTGCAGTGTGCATTAAAATCTGATGTTAGTTCCGCCACAGTTCGCCGCCTGTCCTGTTTTACCAGTCTGCCCAACCTACGACGGGCGACCACCCTTCATTACAGATGTGCGTGTGTCTGACTAGCAGCCAATCCTCGTCAGGTGACGCTGCTATCGCCTGGACGGGTATATATCGATAGTAAGTTGGTGGTCATAATGTTCTGGCTGATCAGTGTATTTTGTCCATGGACAATTGGATTTTCTACTGAACCCAGCGCCACAGTGTAGGTGTCGTCTCCGGGAGACTCACAAGACACCATGATGGAGGAGGCAGTTCCTTCTGCTATATTGCTGTGCCTCGACAATCAGAATGTCCTGCTGGTCGAGAAGTTGCTGTAGATGGTTTACCTCCTTCTCCATTTCACTTAATTACTCCGAAATTATTTCCCGAAAGTCCTGGAACTCTTAAGTAAGACCGAGGTCTAGAATGTCTTCCATTTCCTTATAATTCATCCTTGCCGTTCCTTTGACTTTTATATGGCTAAATGGATAGCGTGTTTGTCTTTGGTGCGGTGGAATGTGTCGCCGGGGTTTGCAGCAAGGGTTGCGCCAGCAGCCATGGCTTGCTCCAAGTGTGCTTGGAATTCTGCCATTCGCTCCTCGAACTTCGAAAGACGTTCATTTACGGCCTTCAGCGTGTTAGTACTTCACGTGTATTGAAGATCACGCTTAAATAAAGCACCAGCATTCCCACAAATATTAAAATAAATATTATCTGTTTGATATGACAGGTGAATTGCGGATCACGTTTACTCGCGTTTTACAGCACGCGCGATTTTTTTTTTTTCGAAAGGAAGCTGATAAATGAACTTCTACCTTAAAATGAAATTGCACTTAAAAATTAAACAGTAAGTTTGTTTTCGGAACGTTATATGGTGACAGTAAAAATTTCCAGGCTTGTAAGCCATGGTTCAGTTGAGTTTACAATTCCTGACTTTCCGAGGTAGCGGAATATGGAAAATTACTTGCGTGGAACACTGGAAGTTATATACCCAATGGACCGCTGCCTATAAACAACACGGAAAAATATATTCATTGCGACTCAGAACGTAAAAACCAAAGCAGTTTTTTTGTACACATTCCCCACTCACTTCCGAAACGACTGACTGACAAACTAGTAAACCAGAGTTGATGTCGAAAAATGAATGGTGCTATAGAAGAAAATTAATGTGTGAATTGAAAAGAGGAGGCTATATTTTGCAATAAATAATTGAATTTGCTAATAAAACTCAATGGAGCAGAAATATTGTCGTATTTATTGGTTCTATGAAATACATTTACGAGTTTTTTACGTCACACAGTAGTTCTGAATGTATACTAATGATAGGCCCAACAACAGTCAATACTACTGATACAAAAATATCGCATTCGTACATTTTCTCCACCACACGTAAAATCGTATTATATGGATATATTTTGGGCTTAGAAGATAATTGATTGAATACAGAGTCATTTGTTGTTCTCCTCTAAGTAGCCTTTTACGACTTGCAGGGGGTACATATAATGCATCCTTTGACTCTCTTCACAGCGGAGATAAAGAGTTAAGATAAAACGAAAGAAAAACGAGTGTACCCACAAAAGAAAATTGTAAAGGCCATGAATTGTAAGAAAATGATATTCTAGACCTTGTGAATATAATAGTAATTTATTATTATTATTACTATTTTTAGACATAACTGTGCTGTAGAGGTAGCGTGCCTGGCTCTTATTGAAAAGCCTTGGGTCCATTTTCCGGCCACTTCAACGATTTTAAACCTGGACTGGGGAGAAAGGGAATCACCTGATACGAAATTTTCTCAGGCTCTTAGTAACAGGAAGAAAACGCACAGTGAGATGATGACGCTACTGACCTAGTATACACAGACGGACAATGGTTGCCATGGTTCCAGTGGTGTCGAAAAGTTGATGACGTTAATTTTTTAGACAGATCCCAAGACCAAATATGTGTCCGTCTAAATAAGAGTGGTGTACCAGAAATTTCAGAACTCTTTTTGGTTCTGACACGGCAGTTATAAGGTGCTCCCTTCCCCAGTCAAATCTTATTCCCGTCTAGCTCCCATGGTATTATGTAATACAAATCCTGGATATGGCGGTAATAATGGCGTATGGCCTCCGGAGAGGCCTGGTGCAAGTCTTTTTCTAGTAGATGGCCTATTAGGCGACCTGCATGTCTGTGAAGATGAGGGCCCTACCTAGGATGATTTCTAATGTTGAATGCGCCACACACACCCAGCCCCCGAACCATTGGAATTAACCAATTGAGGTTAAAAACCCCGACCCGTCAGGGAATCGAACCCGGGACCCTCTGAACCGAAGGCCAGTACGCTGACCATTCAGCCAATGAGTCGGACGATATAGCGGTGGTAGTGGTGGAAAAAATTCAAGATAAATCGTAAGAGACGAAAAAAAACCGGTGTCTTGGAAGAGTGCTTTTTTGATCACGGGCACTTAAGTTGAGTCGGGCATGCCTTTCACTTACGTCACGCTCCTCACTTTAATTCTTCCTATACGGCCTCCCTGGGTGAACTCTTTTTCTCTACAGGCCTCGACGGTATTAGGTATACGGTGTCTTTCATTTATACGCTTTTTACGACCTTTGCCTTTCAATTGCATGTACACCCATTTTTCGAAGAGTCAGACTTGACATGATAACATTCTTACCCGAAGGGTTGTGTATACTTAAGCATTGTGGAACAAAAACAGACCTCACCATAGCAGCCTCGCTCGTTTGTTACATGCCCATTCAACCTCCTCCCTCGCACGGTGCTTGCGATGCACCGCCTGAACGGTCTCTCAGTACCGTTTGGTTTGCTGTTGCTATCCAAACCCTCGTTCCTTTCTTTTGTTTTAGGTACCATTTTAAAGCCGAATACCTAACATATTACTTACAACAGTACTAATTCAGGATAACAATTGAATTTAACGCTACAACTGACCGTGGAGGCCTATGACTCCGTTACTGTTAATCTATTGCTGAAATAACTCATATTATAGACTTCATCAACCCGAACATGATGGTAAAATTTTCGTCGAGATATTTCCATCCGTTCAAGTGATACAGATTCAACAAAATTATCATAGTACGTCCGAGGCTAACTTAGCGTTATCCACACCACCATCTTCTGACACGTCTCACTTGTGCAGTGCACCTGCGATTTTGTGGCACTATAGAGCGAGCATTGTGTTTCATTCAATTGTTTCCGTAACTCCAGAATAAATTTTGTTAAATTCGATACATCTGTTTAATTTCACTCGACTCATCGCGCAAACGTCGTCACACATAAAACTTATGGCAGTGTCGTATACAGAACTCACGAAATACTTTTCCCTCAATGTAATATTAGGAGAGGATAGTTAGCCAGTTTTTCTTTCTCTTAAAACCATAGTCACCACCAAAACTTCGCCAGGGGAATCCGATTTTCCGCCTTTTGTTGCCCTTCTTTTATCTTCCCCACTATATTCATTCTTTGAAAGGTCAGACTTCTTCCCTTTTATTTATCTGTATTGTCCCTTTAAACACCAATCAACGCCACTCTCATCATTTCTCAAGGTTCAGAAACAATTTTAGAAATTGCCACAAGGACAACGAAGGGCCCACTAACAGTGATGGACCCTTGTGATCTAGTATGCACCGTTCACACCACACACAACATGTGATTTGACTTGTACGATATATTTGTTCACTGATTACACGAGTAACCACAGTGCACGCGAGAATACCAATTGGCTTAACTTACTTAGTGTCACATACAGTATTTTGTGTGATTCTTTTAAGTGTAATGACCCGTGTGTGTAATTTTATTTCAGTTCTGTGTATGGCATAGAAGCCGGAAACACAAAATACACAATATACTCCATATCGTAACTAAAATGAAAACCTGTCATGTGGCATGTTATGCAGTCGTAATTTACGTTCATTTCAAATCTGACTATAAATTGATGTAACAAGGGTAGTAAATCTCTCGTTTTGTTTTGAGATTTGCGATGACCAATATCATGTTCATTGAAATCATGGATTTGCAAGTTTTGTATCATCGTAGATTACTGAATTGTCGTAAAATAAGAATACTACTGTTTTCAACCCTTTGACAAAGTGGTTTTCCTTCCACTAGTGGCTGTAGCCTTTAGTTGTTGAAGGGGTAATCACGTTGCTTGTGTATGTTTACACTCTTCTAGCCCTAGTATTAAACAGAAATGGGGATTTAGGGTAGCCGGATATTGCTTTAATGTCTTGATTTTGTGGGATTTTGTTTAATAATAATAACAACAACAACAATAATAATAATAATAATAATAATAATAATAATAATAATAATAATAATAATAATTTCGTGTGGCTATTTCTAGCCGAGTGCAGCCCTTGTAAGGCAGACCCTCCGATGAGGATGGGCGGAATATGCCATGTGTAGGTAGATGCGTGTTAATGTGGTGGAGGATAGTGTTATGTGTGGTGTGTGAGTTGCAGGGATGTTGGGGACAGCACAAACACCCAGCCCCCGGGCCATTGGAATTAACCAATGAAGGTTAAAATCCCCGACCCGGCCAGGAATCGAACCCGGGACCCTCTGAACAGAAGGCCAGTACGCTTACCATTCAGCCAACGAGTCGGACATAATAATAATAATAATAATAATAATAATAATAATAATAATAATAATAATCCGAAGGATGGTTTGATCCTCAATACCTCCGTCATCAGCTGTCATAGACGGTCTAGCCGACACTGAAGAGGTGAAGCAGGGAAATAAGGAATGAGATTTATCGTTGATTTCCTCACAGAGCTACATGTTGCTATTAAATTTGGGTCTGCCAAGCCCCTCATATCCACGCAACCGATTTCATGAGCGATATTTTCACACAATGCATAACGGGGACTGGCTGCGTAAGGAATGGAATTATTAGCATCGCTCGTACCTCAGTTACTTTAATATTGTCAAAGCCAAGGTTGATACCGAGGTGGTAATAATAATAATAATAATAATAATAATAATAATAATAATAATAATAATAATAATAATAATAATAATAATAATAATATACGCCTGTGGGTACGCGGGTGCGACTGAACTAGGAACCACCGAGCTTGGTAGCTGCAGTCGCTTAAGTGCGGCCAGAAGCCAATATTCGGAAGTCCGTGGTTTCCCAACTCCGAGCCAGTCTAATGGTGGGGCTGTACCTTAATTAAGGCCAGGCCACTTCATTCCCACTCACAGCCCTTTTCTGTCCCGTCCTCGACATAAGACCTATCTATGTTGGTGCAACGTGAAGCAAAAAGAAAAAAATCACTATGAACTTATGGAGACAAACTTCGAGTTAGATATGGGTCGGTAAATACTCCGGACCGATTCTATAAGAAATACCACATTTTAACGCAAATATACAGTAAAACCTTTCTCCATTCATAGGCTAATTTTATTTATTAATTGTCTTTGAAAATGCCATGTCATAGCATCGGTAACATGTCTGACAGCGTAAATGAAATGAAATGGCGTATGGCTTTTAGTGCCGGGAGTGTTCGAGGACATGTTCGGCTCGCCAGATGCAGGTCTTTCGATTTGACTCCCGTAGGCGACCTGCGCGTCATGATGAGGATGAAATGATGATGAAGACGACACATACACCCAGCCCCCATGCAAGCGAAATTAACCAATTAAGGTTAAAATTACCGACCCTGCCGGAAATCGAACCCGGGACCCCTGTGGCCAAAGACCAGCACGCTAACCATTTAGCCATGGAGCCGGACACAGCGTAAATAAATTGGCGCGATCAACAATGGAAAGAGCATTCTTGACATTACTACTGAATAATGCGTTCATTGACATTGTGATTCTTGTTTTACTAGTGAAAATCCAGCGGCGAAGATAGGAAATGTGCCGGCTGCGGAAAGGAGATATTTGTGGTTTCTTTGCTATTTTTACAGATTAATCAATTTTATCCTCCAGAACGGATTTCCTTAGACACGAAACACAAAAATGTGAAACTAAAATCCCAATCGCCGGCACCCTTCTTCAAGAACCTTCCTCCAACCCAACGAAATGTCACATCGTGCATTAAATTTCGAATTTTCGACCTACAACTTAATAATTAATTTTAATTCTGTGTGGCTATTTCTAGCCGGGTGCAACCCTTGTAAGGCAGACCCACCGATGAGGGTGGGCAGCATCTGCCATGTATAGGTAACTGCGTGTAATTGTGGCGGAGGATAGTGTTATGTGTGGTGTGTGACTTTCAGCGACACGAAAACTTTCCAAATACGGTGATTGAACGGCAAGTTGATAGCAAGAGGGAGACAACACCAGCAGTGCAAGGACCAACTGATAAAATACGCTGGATGCACAACGTGTGAGCTACTAAAACGGATAGACCAGAATGGAGAATAAGTGCAGACCTATCTTAGGAAGGTGTTAAAAAACAGAAAACGTTCATTTTATTACCCACAAAGGGTGACTTTAACTTGATGGGAAAATGAAAGCATCCATATTATCTCATAATGCTACCTGAATATGGAACAGGATATTAAAGGAAAATAATAAACTACATCTTCTTTTCTGTTGACGGGAAAAGCTGTCTGAGGAAACTGACCGCTGCCTGGAATGAAATATTAGTTCGTATAGAGCTGCTGGGCTACCCATTATCCTTCCTTTATGAAAGATTAATGAACTTCTTGTTGTAGAAAGGCTAAGTGACGGTGTAGCGTGCCAGTCTCATAACTTAATCTGCTACTTGTTAAAGGTCAGGTACAGAATTCATATTGTGTTTATCGCAACTAATTGCCCACACTGGCCTTTCTGGATGATAGGGGACCTCCCTTTCAGAGATCATGTCAGGATTTAATATGCATGTTTTGAATCGTTCTGTTGTTCGAGAGAAATATGTCATCAACCCACAAAAGAAAACATTTTTACCGGTCTATCAGCCTAAAGATGATAATTTTTGTCTTTCTAGTCTTTTCCAATTACGTGATGTGGGCACTTTAAATAGATTTAGACTACTTTGACGGTCGGATGCCTAAACTGACTCCAATCCTATGTGGAGGGAAGTATTCAGTGTGGCGTGTTTTACTGGTAGTTCATTGTGCAATAACTTGTGTGTAAATGAGGATTCGTATTATGATGAACACAAAAATCAAGTCTCCAAGCTAGAGGCATTAACTATACGCAGTTAAAATCTCAGGGTCATTCGGGAATCGAGCTGAGGACCCTCTTAACCGAATGCCACTCTGCCAAACATTCAGTCATGGAACGAGACTCCCTAAAGATAATTCTAACAGTACACTATAAGGCCGTTTCCTGGAGCGTGAGACATTCGGTCGGGGATACAACCGATGAGGAGGACCAGCAACTATCCCAGGCGGCCTCATATGTTATGCTGAAGATGGGCCTTGTGGGGGATGGAAGGTCACTACTACTATTAACTGCTACTACTACTGCTACTGCTAATAATAACACTACTACTACTATTACTACTACTACTACTACTACTACTACTACTACTAATAATAATAATAATAATAATAATAATAATACAAAACAAGAGTAATGTCCGCCTCTGTGGTGTGGTGGTTAATGCGATTAGTTGCCATCCTCTGAGGCCCGAATTCGATTCCTAGCTCTGCCGCGAAATTATGGAATGGGGTCCACTCAGCCTCGGGAGGTTAATTGAGTAGAGGGGGATCGATTCCGATCTCAGCCATTCTTAAAGTGGTTTCCCACGGTTTTCTACTTTTTCTCCAGGCAAATGCCAGGTTGGTACATGGTGTAACTGAAGACCACGGCGACTTCCTTCCCTCTTCCTAGCCTAGTCCTTCCCATCCCCCACAAGGCTCCTGCTCACCATAGCAGGTAAAGCCACCTCCTCCCCGTTATATCCCGAACAAATGTCCCACACTCCACGACACTGCTCTTGAGGCGGTAGAGGTGGGATCTCTCTTTGAATCTGGGGAAATCCAACCCTGGAGGGTAAACGGATTAAATAAATAAATAAATAAATAAATAAATAAATAAATAAATAAATAAATAAATAAATAAATAAATAAATAAATAAATAAATAAATAAATAAATAAATAAGACCTTTTAATGTAATAACAGAATAATTTCAGCTAGAGTGGCCAGGTAGTTTGCGGCGGTTGTATGGTGTCCGATTCATCATTCCAAATTAGCGAGTTCGATCCAGCTGTGGAAGTCGATTTTTGGACTACCAACCAAAATCTTGAAACTCCATGTCTTTATTATTATTGGAATAACCGTTTGACGGTACGATAAATTAACTTTGGTTATTTTTCTCTGCATTTAACTTACTTCGTTTCCGGACTTCCTTCATTTTCTGAGAATGTTGTTCCTTTTCCTTTTGAGCCCGTTTTCTTCCAGTTGTTATTTTCTTTCTCTCCTGATATCCTGCCTTCGTATTACTTCTCCGAAACGTGATCTGTTTTCTATCGTATCTATTTTAATACCAGCGTTTTTCATGTCCGTCTGTTAGGTCATCAGCCCAGAGGCTGGTTGGATCCTCAAATAGCACCACCAAAGGTTATGCGGTTATAAGGAAACCGCAAAAACCAATGGCAGCACCAAAATGAGGCGTACTAGGCAAGACGAGGAGTGAGGTAATTTACCATTGCTTTCCTCACTGGGTCAGAAAGTGATATTGCAGCACGACTGACCCTATGAGCAACACCTTTCATAACACTCAGATGCACTAGTCGTGCTCTGCATGTCATTACTGAGCACCACCCATACCCCAGCAGCTTCCATATTGTCACAGCCATGGATGAGACTGGGACTTCGGTGGAAGCTACACTTTACTCTGGCCTGTGCCAAAAGATGGATACAAAAGTACTGTATCCATCAAGAAATGGCAGCAGGCAAGCGTTTTTCACATTCTTTTAAATTTCAATGAACCACGTTGGCTTGGATCAATAAGTTAAGGATTTACTTAGTTATTCTATTGTTATTCATTCTATAAATGTGTCCAAAAACCTGGAGTTTCCTTTTCCTCATTGCAGTTGTCAGCTTTTCAACGTTTAAATATATCTGTCTGTTTGATTGTAGTCCAAATTCGGCATTGTCGTTTCTTATAGGTCCAAGTTTTTTTCTCAAAATTCTTCTTTCAACATTTTCTCATTTTTCAAGATCCCCAATTCTTGTAAGTTTAAGAGTTTCTACTGCATATAAAATTTCTGGCCAGGCCACTGTTTGATAATGTCTTTATTGATTGTACGTTAATGATTTCTGGTGACGTATTCAGTAACACGTGATGAAATTAAACGCAGCCATAGTATACTTCCAGTTTAATTCTTCCTCAGTTACACGGTCTAAATATCCGGTTGTTTATCTGTCAGCACTCTAAAGTATCCCCTGTTGGTGGGGAACGTAGACTAAGAATACACCCACGGTATCCCCTGCCTATCATAAGAGGCGACTAAAGGGGGTGACCAAGGGATGATTAAATTAGAACTATGAGACTACTTGTAATTAGTAACATAACGCGAGGAACAAAATGGATCGCTTTTACTTGCGAATAGTACAACTATGTCAGGTACACAATAGGTTTGTGAATTGTAGTAGCAGAGGGTGAATCAGTATGGGTTTTATAGCACCCGTGATTAGTACCATTATATGCGGAACACCACGGACTTACGTTGCCTGTGATTAGTACCATTGTGAGAAACACCACGGGTCCGTACGTTGCCTGTGATTAGTACCCAATATATGAGGAACACCATTGGTGTGTGTTGCCTGTGATTAGTGTCCCACTATATGAGGAACACCATGGGTGTGCGTTACCTGTGATTAGTACCCACTATATGAGGAACACCATGGGTATGCGTTGCCTATAAGTGGCACCGTAAAGTGAGATACATCATAGGACTTCGTTATCTGTGGGTATTATATTACCTGTGATTAGTTCCACACTGTGTAGGACACCGTAAGTCTACGTTACTTATGATTAAGTACAGCTGCATGAGAAATATCATGGCTTTTACTTTCCTTCAGATAAGTTCCATTATGAAGGGCCTTTGACCTGGATTTTGGACCCGTTTAGACAACAAACATCGCTGGAATGAAATTCTGCTTTGAAAGCAGCGGGTCCTCTAGAACCCATTTGCACTTGGATACCACGATCCTAGAAATGGACGAACAATCGTTTTCATTGGTCAGCTTTGAAAGACGCCCTTTCCACGTCGTGGGCGTGAATTTATTCGCTGTTGACGATTAAGACCACCTGGACTACATTTATGAAATAAAAAAAACATACGTCTCAATCCAGGATCGACCCCTCGACCTCCTGTATGCTACCCCAAAACTCTATCCTCTGCACCAACTGTCGCGTACAACTAATGCGTGCTGAAAGAGGAAGTTACTCTACATGTGGTTACAGTGTTGCCAGATTGCCTCTCTTCAACGTCCTTTTTCTGCCGGACATACTCGCAGGACGAACTTTTGTGAGAAACATTTTTTTTTTTTGCTGGCATATGGGGAGTCGCGCTGCGACGCCCGAGTGCGCGAATTTCGCTTCACCCTGTATACTATTGTTTTAAGATTGCTTCTGGGAAGGTGGAGCATTGATTGTTTTATGTTCCTAATCATTGTTCATCGTCTCTTTATCTGAATTCTAGTCTGTGGATTAATTTTTGAATTATTCTTAATTTACAATATTGCTAGCTGGAACCGCTGATTATTTTAAACCCATATTCATCCATTCATTCTTCATCATCACGTTTTGAATTCTGGTCAGTGGATGAGTTTTATCATCATCATCATCATCATCTGTTTACCCTCCAGGTTCGGTTTTTCCCGCGGACTTAGCGAGGGATCCCACCTCTACCGCCTCAAGGGCAGTGTCCTGGAGCTTCAGACTCTTGGTCGGGGGATACAACTGGGGAGTATGACCAGTACCTCGCCCAGGCGGCCTCACCTGCTATGCTGAACAGGGGCCTTGTGGAGGGATGGGAAGATTGGAAGGGCTAGGCAAGGAAGAGGGAAGGAAGCGGCCGTGGCCTTAAGTTAGGTACCATCCCGGCATTCGCCTGGAGGAGAAGTGGGAAACCACGGAAAACCACTTCCAGGATGACTGAGGTGGGAATCGAACCCACCTCTACTCAGTTGACCTCCCGAGGCTGAGTGGACCCCGTTCCAGCCCTCGTACCACTTTTCAAATTTCGTGGCAGAGCCGGGAATCGAACCCGGACCTCCGGGGGTGGCAGCTAATCACGCTAACCACTACACCACAGAGGCGGCGGATGAGTTCTAAACTTTTAAAATGTCATTACATTTCGTCTCATTTTGTACCGTTATGGGCCGATGACCTAGATGTTAAGCCCCTTTAAACAACAAGCATCACTCCACAAGTCTTCCGACATACAGGCTGATTGGAAACAACGTGAGCCGGGTATATGAGCCTCAAATGGTTGGTCACACTGATAAATAATTTGAATGCATTAAGTAATTCGAAATGTCACTTCGTTGTCATTTTATCAAGTGCTGAAGTTATCCAATTCGGTCACTTCGCGGGTGAATTCAAATGGTCTTTGCTAGGCGGTGTTGATAAATCTGGAAGTGGCTTAGTCCGGTTTCAGAGTCAGGCTGAGAAATCAGCATCAAACATAAACACATTGGTGTCACCATAGCCTACTTGCTACGGCTCGATCCTGTTAACTCGCAGATCTGTGTTCAAATCCTATACCTGGAGTATATCGTCGCTGCCGGAACAAAACCTCCTATGTGAAATAATTTAGCTTAGATCTTTGGCCGATAGGGTTTTGTCATCTAAGGTGCGATATTGTGTGACAGTTGTCAATGCATTCTCGCTCTTCATAATGTATGTGCTGCGGGTCAGTATATCTCCAAAAATACTATCACATAAGAGGTTTCGTCCCGGCAACGACGATATTTTTGTTCGATTTGTGCTCTGATGCTGATTATAAGTGCACATTTAGCAACACTGCCTCGCAAAGCCCATTTGAATTCGCCCGCAAAGCGATCTGGTTGGCTAACGTTTGATAAAATGGCAACGGCGCCGAATTTCGAATACATTTTTTCAAATTATTTATCAGAATGACGAACCTTCTAAAGCTCATAGACAGATTCAGTTATTTCCTACCACCTTGTAAAATATATCAATGACATCTCCGTAACTAAGCCCTTGTACCAGTCTTCTCGCTTTCATCTTTCCTATCTAACCCCTCTTGGTCAGTTCTTGTTATCTGCAGACCTTTACGAAATTAGGTGTGCGAAATCTAGAGAGTCTTTTGATTTCTTTCCATTCATGGCTCATCCTCTTCTTTATGTATAATCTCATTCTTCTAAGAGTGAACGTTAGGAGGGGATGATTACCTACTTGTAATTCCTCTTAAAACTATAATCATCGAGCATGTGGCTGTGAGGTTTGGGTCACGCAGCTATCAGCTTGCATCTGGGAGATAGTGTGTTCGAACCCCACGCTCGGCAGCCATGAAGCTCGTTTCCCGTCTTCATACCAGGCAGGTGCTGGGTCTGTACCTTAATTAAGGACATAGTCGCTTCCTTCCCCCTTCCTTGCCCTTTCTTATCCCATCGTCGCCGCAAGACCTATCTCTGTCGGTCCGACATAACCCCCCGATGGCCTTGGCCTACCAAGCGACCGCTGCTCAGCCCGAACGCTTGCAGATTACGAGGTGTCTAGTGGTCAGCACGACGAATCCTCTCGGCCGTTAATCTTGGTTTTCTAGACCGGGGCCCTATCTCACCGTCAGATAGCTCATCAATTCTGATCACGTAAGCTGAGTGGACCTCGAACCAGCCCTCAAGTCCAGGTAAAAATCCCTGACCTGGCCGGGAATCTAACCCGGGTCCTCGGCATAAGAGGCAGACGCGCTACCCCTACAACGCGACGTAAAGCAAATTGTAAAAATAAATTAACGAAAACAGTCAGTACCTTATCATGTGACTGTAACCATCAGCAATTCAGAAGGTCTGTATTTCGGTGGTTGCCGCCTTGAGACTGTAAATAGTAGGTAACACCGTTTGTGTGAATTTAGCATTCATCAAGCCCTTCCCCAATATGAGAACTGGAAAGTATTCCACCTATTATTATTATTATTATTATTATTATTATTATTATTATTATTATTATTATTATTATTATTATTATTATTATTATTATTATTATTATTGTCATTTCAATCAGCTACGGACCACGTTATTCTAGTTGTTTAATTCCTCGGGCTTTAGTATTTGTCTAGTACTGCGGTACTCGTTCTTTAGTCCACGTCTTATCGGTTTAAAACTTAGAATTATCCTGGAAACTCCAATGTGCTTTACAATTTCCTGTTAAGGCGGTGACATTTTCCAATATCTTCACATGTAATCCTCACTTTTTGCAATAGTCTCCTTCTACCTGAGTGAATGAGACCCTTCGGTTTAGTTTCCCAGAAATTAGGTCGAAATTCTGTTTTTCAATCTTTGCTAGTATCACTCGTGACATGTGGCGGTATAACGCAGTGTCCTCATTCTCCTCTGAATCACGTCAGTTATTTTTTCCATGAGTGTATAGATTTCGTCGTTGTGCCGTATTTATTTTTTAGCCTTTTTCTCTTACCGGGCCCATGATTTTCCACGGAATCTTTATACGTTTCTTCCGTTGGCTTCCAGCTTGTCCATCAGATCTTTCCTATTCATAGCAAGACACATTACAACATATAAGACTTCTGAGTGGATGACTGTGAGATTGACATTTTGTTCTAGATACCCTTGGTTAGCTCGTATGCCATATCTATTTTCTTTCTCCTATTTATTTTCTTGAACGTTTTCTGATTATATAATCATTTTTAACCACTGGGCACTACCCTATAAGCGTCCTTTTTATTTGCAGTTCTCACATTGTTGTAAGGGTTGGTGATTGTAAAATATACAAACGGTGTTATGAAATATAGGGCTTTTATTCCCTAAATTTGAATGAAAATTTCTTTCCTCAATTCAATTAATCAATGAACAAACCCTTTCAATTCGATTAGATAAGAAATCAGGTCAATTCATGTTGGCTTGATCCCTTGATCTATCAACGATTTAAGTTCGGTTCTAGGAACAAGACCTGCATGAAAATCCACAAGATTCGAAAATGTAATTACATTGGTGCCCATTTAGCAGTGAGATCCATTGTAATGATCACTGAAAATGAAGGGATTCAATCATCGATGAGTTGGTGAAGTGTCCGCAATATTGTTAGTAACGTGGGAAATTGTCGATTTCTTTTTAATTTAGGAACCTAATTTGTAGTTTTTCTTTGTTATTGTATATATTTGCTCATTTTAGTGTATATTTCTGGCCGAGTACAGCCCTTGTAAGGCAGACCCTCCGATGAGGGTGGGCAGCATCTGCCATATGTAGGTAACAGCGTGTTGTTATGGTGGAGGATAGTGTTATGTGTGGTGTGTGAGTTGAAGGGATGCTGGGGGCAGCACAAACACCCAGCCCCAGGGTCATTAGAATTAACCTTTGAAGGAAAAAGTCCCCGACCCGACCGGGAACCGAACCCGGGACCCTCTGAAGCGAAGGCCAGTACGCTGACCATTCAGCCGAGGAGTCGGTATTTACTCATGAAAATGGACATATTTCGGCTAATCAAAAATGGGCACATTATCGGAAGTTGTACTTCCTTAGCTTCATGCAGATAATCGCTGAAATCCTCACGTAGACACACATTTCCTTTCACCCATCTGTTATCGATTGTTTCCTCAATTGGGACTAATGTAAAGAGTTGAACAACTAGCATTCAATTACGTTGAGTTAGACTAGTCGGGACACACCTTTACAAGGAGATTTCATTGGGAGTGGTAGAGATAATACAGACTAATGGACTCCAAGGCTCGGAGTCCGAGGTGTGTTTCATTGAGGCAGAGACTGTACCTCGACATAGCGCTGAGGGAATAGTGTGTAATACTGGACAGAGATGCGGTGGGAGAATGAATAGCCTTAGGGAACCCTTAGCTGCACATAGTTCCCTAGGTATCGTGAGGTTTATAATGTCAGATGACCCGGCGAGAGGACATTGAATGTTGAGTAGGCCTATGTAACGCGTTGTTTTAGAAAATTTCACTTGCTGACTAAAAGGATGAATTAGGGCCACGCAGCTGTGAGTTTGCATCCGGGAGATACTTGGTTTGGACCCCACTGCTGGTAGTCTTGAAAATGGTTTTCCGTGGTTTCCCATTTTCACATCAGGCAAAGGCTGGGACTGTACCTTAATTAAGGCCACGACGGCTTCTTTCCTACTTCTAGGCCTTTCTTATCCCATCGTCGCCATAAGACCTATTTGTGTCGGTGCGACTTATAGGAAATTGTAAAATAAAAAATAAAAGGAGGGTGGATTAACTCCTTAACTGTGTAATAAAGTTGGCTGAATACATAACACCATTTGAAGGAATTCTGCTGAAAATGATTTACCTTTATTGCTGTATTATCCTAGATTAAGAGAATTCCAATCTCAAAAAATAAATAAAATACTCTACAATCTACATAATGACATAAATTCAAAATTTGGAGGTATGTTTCTCGTATTTACTTTTATACTCTCTGTAAATTACATCGAAAAGCGAATACCTGGGTGAAGACATGTAGAAGTATATATTTCCTCAACTTTCTTTTCTCTGCCTTTTTCTACTCTCAGCACACTCTTGTAATTTTCTGATTAGGCCTACGTAGAAAGGTAAAACGTGACTTTACGTTCAGTAACTTACCAGAGAAAAACATTAAAAATCTATGTCAGTGGTCAGTGATATTCCAAAATCTTGAATTCTGCCTTCTAGGGGACATGAATATTCCTATGTTCACAATGTCATATCATTCAGCACATTAGGAATATTTTCTCATAAAGTTAGAACATTGTTACAGGTTCTACACTCGAAATCCTTAGTATTTCGTGGTCAGAAATCGATGACTTACTTCTAAAACCTCGTATCCCCCAATGCACTTCCTATTCATTTTCTTCCTTAAGAGTGGTCACGCCTCCCAGCCACATATGGATGTACAGCCCATCGGAACAATTTTCGTTGTGTTCATTTTCCTATGCGAATGTGTAAAGGAAAATGAACCTTAAATACATTAAACTGTAGGAGTGCATACATTCGCCATGAAAACAACATCCCAACAATACGGCACGATAAGGTCCATTTTCCTTTACAGGGTAGCACAGGAAAATGAACACTACGAAAAAGTTTCTGATGGATTGCACATAAATATGTGTGTGGGAGGAGTGACCAGTCTTAAGGAATATAATGGGTAGGAAGAGCGTTGGGACATACGAGATTTTAGAAGTAAGCCGACGAAATATGTAAATATGGAAATGTGTAAAATGGCGGACAGTGCATAGACGCAGAATTCGAGGCTTGTGGCGAACGTGAATTTAGCAGGTGAATTTTCGTAGTGTGGCAGCTCATAGTTTATTACACTATCTCTACCAGTGCAGTAGTTCCGTGTGAGTGTTAGTGAAGTGATTGGTGAAAGCGTAAGGCAAAAATTCAACAAATTAATAATGCCACGCAAGGTGAAGCAAGTGCCAATGGAAGCCATAGTTAAGCAGGCCGTACAAGAAGCGCTGAGCAGCAAGGAGACACTTGGCACGCTTGCCAACCTTATCCAGGACCAGGTAACAAAGTCAGTTGTTGATCAATTAAAGGAGACTATTAATTTTAATACGAGTGTAATTGAAGAACTTAGGAGGGCCCTGGAGGAGCGGGACAAAACAATCAGTGATCTAAAAACTGAACTGCAGGTTAAAATTGACTGTTTTTAACAATATCAAAGAAGGCAGTGCCTACGTGTGTTCGGTATACCGGAAACTGCAGACGAGAACACTGACAACTTAGTTCTAGACATTGCGAAGGAAATCGGGGTCAGTCTTTCCGTGGATGACATTGATAGGTCTCACAGGGTTGGGAAAATCCAGAACGGGCGTCCGCGACCTATAATTGTCAAGTTTGTATCATACCGTAAGAGAAACGTTATGTTCACGAACAAAAAGAAACTTAAGGGCTCGAATAAAACCATCCGTGAGGACCTTACTCCAGCAAGACTCCGGCTTCTTCAGGACGCAGTCGCAAAATTTACCGTCCAAAACGTATGGTCTAGAGATGGGATCATATATGTAAAACATGGGAACCGAAAAATAGCCATTACTAATCGTTCAGATTTGAACAGTATTCACTAGCCATGAGCAGACTCTCTGCAATACAAGGACCGCCATAGTTGTTTTAGTTCACTTAAGTTAATTTTCCACATAGTTGTAGTGTTAATTTAGGTGCTAATCTTATAGTTGTAGTAGGTACTTCTTACCATCAGTTGTCATAACGTTCAAGTTAGCAGCATTAAGCAACCAGAAAACAAATGTCTCTAATTTCAGCCTCCTTTCACCACTGTCCCAGGCAGGTCATTACCCCGTCGTGCCAGCCCCCTCGAAGAATACCGCTAACCGTCTCAAAGACATTCTTGCGCCCTATCCTACTTCTCTACAAATAGCAATTGTCAATGCACAGATCATTGTCCCACATTTCTCAGAATTCTCCGAAATATTTTCAACCTGTAATCTGCATGCTATAATGATTTCAGAATCATGGCTGCGTCAGTCTATCCCTTCAGCACTGGTTAAAATGAGTGGATACACTTTAATTAGGAACGATAGAGAAGGAAAGCCTGGAGGCGGAGTCGGAATGTTCATACGTGACGATTTGAAATACAAGGTAATATTCAAATCGCCAAGTGAATACTCTCACAGGCCGGAGTTCTTGTTCGTAGAAATTGAAATTCGTGGTACGAAGTGTTTACTCGGTGTAGTGTATCGTCCACCGAAGACCGGGAACACAACGGATCTAGAGGAAGCCCTACAGGATTTAATATCCAGGTATGAACACATGGTTTTAATGGGAGAGTTTAACACTGATCTGACAAATGCAACTACTGAAACTAGGCGACTAACATGCATGTTTGAATCCATTAATATGACAATTCTGCCCTTACAACCCACACACCATGTTGCAACCTCTCACACACTCCTTGACCTAATCGTTGTAAACAATAAAGACCGTATATTGCCACATGGACAGATGCCTGTGCAAGGCCTTTCCCGTCATGATATGATTTACGCAACATACTCTTTGAAGTGTCCAAAACACAAGCCTAAGATAATCACATACAGAGATTTCAAAAATTTGAACGAAGAAGCCCTCATTGAGGACGCTCTGAGCACACCATGACACACAGTTCAGTACATAAAGGACATTGACGACAAAGTATCTCATTTTAACGAACTTCTCTTAACTTTATACGACAGACATGCCCCATTACGTACTGCTCGAGTAAAGCGACCATCTAACTCTTGGCTCAATCAATAAATTCGTGATCAAATGAACGACAGAGACGTAGCCTATAGCTACTATGTGAAATATCCAACACAGGAAAATTTTGAGAAATATAAAAGACTCCGAAATAAAACAACGCAGATGATAAGAAACGCTAAAGTACGCTACTCGTACGAAGTTTTAAATACACATAACTCTGCAGCTGTATGGAAAACTCTCCGCGACATGGGTCTAAATAAAACAAAGACAAAGTATAGTAACTGTAATGTACCTTTGGACGATCTGAATAATTATTTTATCTCAAGAAACGTCCAGACGAACGGAAATACCAAGAGAGCCACTATTGACAAAATATCTTCAAAGAGAAAGCATGGTAGAGAAACATTCTACTTCTCTCATGTGACTCCAGGTGATGTAAAGAGCGCCCTCAATGACGTAAAATCAGGGTCTACCGGACACGACGGAATAAACCTGTCCCTTTAAAGAAAAATTCTAGACATCATTCTTCCTACAATAACGCACATTATTAACACATCTCTTATGACGGGAATCTTTCCTGAGAACTGGAAAAATGCCATCATCGGACCCTTGCCGAAAAATAGTACCCCTATAACCTTTGGCGATTACCGACCTGTTAGTATCCTCCCTGTACTAGGGAAAGTACTGGAAAAACTAGTACACAAACAAATGACAGACTATCTGTTACATCATAACTTACTCGACAGATATCAATCAGGGTTCAGATCGAATTACAGTATCAACACAGCATTGGTAAAAGTAACTAACGACATTCAGCTAGCAATGGATAACGGACAAATGACAATTATAATTCTTCTCGACCTTACAAAAGCATTTGACTGCGTAGACAAAGACATTTTACTAGCCAAATTAGAAGCGATGAAATTTTCTAATAATGTATTATGCTGGGTACGTTCCTATCTCAGTGGACGTAAGCAATGTGTGTCAGTGGGAGACAATATGTCTAGATGGCTAAATACTGAGATGGGGGTAGCACAGGGTGGGGTGTTATCACCGCTTCTGTTCTCCTTATACATGAATGACCTATCAGAACAACTGACGAACTGTAAATATCACTTATATGCTGACGATATCCAATTGTATATTCATACCAAGCCGAATGACATACAAGAAGCAACCATGAAACTAAACGAAGACCTATTTAACATTAATGAATGGACTAGTAGCCACTGCCTGAAGGTAAACCCATTAAAATCGCAATCCATCATAATAGGATCTAAAAAGGCGCATGCCAAGTTAGAAAGTATCAATATACCGGTTATCAAGATCAATGAAACACCTATAACACTGAAAGACTCCGTTAAGAACCTTGGAATAATTTTTGATAAGTATTTAAGTTGGTCAGAGCACGTAAAAAAAAATTGTCAACGTGTATTCGGCTCATTACACTCACTGCACAAACTGAGGGACTTTCTTCCTGTCAAAACCAGGACACTGCTCGTTCAAGGACTAATTCTACCAATATTTGATTATGGTGACGTAGTCTATAATAACATAAGTTATTCACTTGGTTCCAAACTTCAACGGGCGCATAATGCCTGCATTCGATTCATTCTAAATGTTTCGCTCCATTCCCTCATCAGCCCATTCCTCCATCAGCTGTCCTGGTTAAGATTATGCGATAGACGCAAGCACCATGCTGTTTCTCTTCTGCACAAAATACTGCGAACAGGTGAACCAGACTACCTGAGAATAGATTTCAGCTACCTCTCTACCTCAGGCAGAACACCCGCAAGGTCATCAACACGATCCCTGTTGTCCATCCCCATTCACCACAGTAGGATGTATAACAACTCATTTGTACCGAGGACCATACGTTCCTGGAATTCCCTCTCGGCTGAAATTAGAGACATAAGCAACTTAAAGGTATTCAAAAGAATGTGCTGGAACTTTTATCTACAATCAGAATAATTTACTCCAAGAAGTACCCTCAAATGTTAGATTAAGTCAAATGAATAAAATGTAAATGTAAGATTAGTAACATTGACAATTTTTGAGGTATAGTTTAATAATAGTAAATACTATAAATTCATTTTAAAATGTTAAAAACAAATTATGATACTTTACATTTTCAGTTAAATTACATTTCATGTTAATTTTAAATTATATTAAACTTATTTTTAATTTTAAGTAGGTATAATGTTCTGTTTACACAGGTGTACAATTATATGGTTTGGCATAATAGCAGGCTTCATAGCCTGAGTCCCGCCATGTACAGAAAGACATTAATAAATAAAATAAATAAATATTCATTTCAGGCAAGAAATCTGTAGAGCCCTCAGAACCACCCAGTACCTGCTTACACACACTCTCTCATTGGTCACATCCATCAGACGCGTTTACACATGCACACATCTGAAGAGTGAGGGGAGGAGGTGGAGAAAACGGAAGTACGAGGATATCTAGTATGAGCGAAACACACGCGGATGTGAAGGTACTTGTTTCCCCGCCTGCCGACACGTCCCACTGGCTCAACAATGAAGGGAGAGGGGAATGAAGGGCGGAACCACACGCCTCCTTGAAGGCAACAGACGTAATGTCTATGTCAACTCATTGAGGGTCAAATTCTCCAGTTTTTGTAATTCTTTTGTGCGAGGTCTGGCTGAAATGTTAGCGGTCTCGACTGTGACTTCATTATGAAAGGGGCATCGCGCTCAACCACTGTAAGAAAGAATAACCCTTATTTTTGCCAATTTAGGCCCTGTTAAATACTACTACTACTAACTGTTGTTCCCAAAAACCAAGGTAAGAATAACCTGGCAGTATATAATTATGATTATCAGATACACAAGAGCTTTTGATAAACCGTTCCTGTGAAGTTATTGTCAGCGCTGATCAAACATTTAAATGCCATATACTGGGATAGGATTACGTCGTGCACACCTCATCGCAATTAATTGTTTTCCTTGATTAGCAAAAGCTAGCATAGCCAGAATCTTTAACCGTGGAAATATCTTAATAAGTTCCCGAAAAATTAGAACTGGGAGTGGCCTCTGAGTGCGTAACGTCACAAACAAACGCATGTGACGGAGTCTTGCTTACTTCTCCTTCATCCTCAGGGTTGGCCAAAGTCTTCACCCAAACGTTACCTGTTTCCTTTTCCGCGCGGAATTCTTGTGATCGCTATTGTACGTGCATATTTTGACTTGTGACTGAAATGATTGCTTAAAAGAATATCTTTAGGGTGATGTCTTCCGAATATCCAACTTTTAGTACGTTTTTTTGGATAAAATATCTAATGTTTGGTCTATCATTAGGATGTCAGTTGAGCACAGGCAAGGAAATAATATGAGGAAATTAGAGATTTATAAGTCGTGTATCAAAAAAGGCTGAGAAGATGGTCCTTAAGTATTAAGAGAAATAACTGACAGTTAAAAGTTAAGTCACAGTTTAAGTTTATGGAGTATAAGTACTCCTTTACAAAAGTTAATTAAAATACATTCAGTTAAGGTATTATCATTTATGCACTCTTCCAAAAGGGACATTCGCCCCTGTTCGGGCAAAAGGTCATATCTCGTAATTCTCTGCTCACGCCTCTCAGCCACATACGGATATGCAGTACATCAGAAAAATATTCGTTGTGTTAGTGTTCATTTTCCTACACTTATGTGTAAAGGAAAATGAACCTTGCCGTACCGCACTCTAGAAATGTCTTTTCATGACATTTACACACTCATACAGTATAATGTACTAAAGGTTCATTTTCTTTTGCATGTTATCTGGAAGGACGTGGTCTTAGTTTCTCTGAAGGAAGTCGATAAATTAAAAACGAGAATGCCATTTCTCGTGAGCATACAGCCTTCGCAGTAGCTCAGGCTACACCAAAAATGAGTACCAGGTGAATTTCTGGGGCCTTTGAAATAACCACTCCACCTGGTACCGGATATAGAAGGTGTCAAATTATCTAAAGGCCATCCCTGCGTGAAAATAGCTTTGGCATCTCTTTAATCTCTTTATTCTTCCGGTAGATGAGAAGCCGATTTGTCACACTGGCTGGATTAATCCTTGAGATGTGCCCATAAAACGTCAGGATTTCGTTCTTCTTCTTATTGATATTATTCATCGTTAGGGCCACCGAGGAGTGCGCGGTATCTCAACTGTTTGTCTTCTTGCGGGTCCACTAAGTTTCCATCCTTTCGGAGTGTGCTTTATTCCGTGCATCGGCATGGACATGCTTCAGTCGAGTTGGGACTTCTTGATGAACCTGTTTAAGATTGTGTTTGAGCGACGCTCGGAGTCGAATGCCTGTTTCTGTGATTCCATATTTCAAAAGATCCTTATCGATCTCCACCAACCGAAGAGGAATCGTTTTAAAACTTATGAAGTAGGATAACAAACGTTTACAGATTCTTTAAACTGGCAATTATTTGAAGAGGTGTGCGTAAGACGTTATCCTTCTTTTCCGGATTACGTTCGATATCTTTTCGATGTGGGTGTATATTTCTAAGTTTTTTCGAAGTCTGTAAACACCTTCTTTGAGATTGGGACCAAGAATTCTTCGGATAATCCTCCTTTCCTTAATTCCCAGTTTTCCCCACCTGCCTGTGTGTTCGAAGTGCTAGACATTCTGCTGCATATGAGGCTTCAGGTCTAATTACTACAGTTTGATAATGTCTACTTTTTTTCTTTTCCAGAGATAGTAATTTTGTTGTATATCTTTCGAGTGAGTCAGAAGGCTGTTTCAAAATTGTTGACACGTGTTGATACGACGAAGTTTTCAGAATTGTTGTATTCAACCTATTCACCAAGGTATTTGAATTTTTCCACTTTCAAGATTCTACCGTGGATAGTCAGACGATGTGGTGGAAGATGTATGATGTCAGAAATGAAGGGGGTTTTGGTGTAGGAGATTTTGAGGCCAATATTAACTACACATTCATGTAGGTAATTGATTTGTTGATTAGGGAGAAGAAGTAAGGAGAGCGAGAACATTTGCAAAATAATGGCTCAGTATTGCTACCATAACAAATTCAGCCTATTTGAACTCCATTAGGAAAATGAACTCAACGGAAATTGTTCTGATGGACCGAATATCAATATGTGGCTGGAAGGCGTGACTAGTCTTAAGGGAAATAATGGATAGAAAGAGCATTGTAACATTCGCCGTTTTTGGCATAACAGGGACAATATGCTTATGTAAACCTGTCCATGGATAAGTGTACTTTAAATATGTCGAGATCTATCCAGCCGTTTCTCAGTGATGGTGGAAAAGCCGGAAAGACAGGGAGACACGTAAGCTAAAAACTACTGAAACGATCTTGAGTTGACCTAAAACGGATAAATATCCGAAAAATTTACAAAATAATCGGAATTACGGACAGAGAAACCCATAAAATTTTATTTATATAGATAATTAGATGAGTATTATAGAATATCTTTAATTTTCTCACAATTCATGAGCCTTACAATTTTGTCGTGGATGTACTCATTTTTCTAACGATTTATCGGAATTCTTTATCTCCTGTGTGGGTGGACTCAAAGGATACTTTATCTGTACCCCTGCATGTCGTAAGAGGCTACTAAGAGGGAAACAACCATAGAATTTGTAATCGTTCTCTCGCCTTCTAACCCTAAACCATATACATGATTCTATGCTTTTCCGAGTAGCGGACAAAATGTACGAGTGCGAAGTTTTATCTGTACTCACCATTCCTTTTGACCGGGCCAAAGACTTTCCTCAGGGTCTTCCTTTCCTTGGTTTCCAGTTTTTCTAAAAAAATTTTCTTATTCATCACTAGTCATCCTGCTGCGTGGGAGGCCTGTGTTCGAATAACTGTAGAATTGTGACAGAGCTTAGCGTTGAATGACACTTCATTTATTGCAGATGTCATTGTTAGTTGGTATGTCCTTGCCATGCTACTGACTCCACTATTATTATTATTATTATTATTATTATTATTATTATTATTATTATTATTATTCCCTAGCAAATTTCCTCTGCAGAACGTCTTAAGAAAAGCTGAAGATCGAGTTGGATGGCGACGCTTTGTAAAGCATGTAACTCTCTAGAGATAAAACAATTGGGTCACGACACTCAGTAATGAGTAATACGACTGATGATGATGATTGTTATTCAATCAAAGTTGACAATTGATTTACTTCAGCTAAAACTTGGTCACCATGTTACTAGCATGAAAACTCTGAGAACAAATGACGTTTTATCTTCAACAGTAATAATTCAACTAAAAATATTCTCGTGTCGGTGCGTCTTAAAAACAGTCGTAGGTATTTCAAACATTACAGATTTGCAGTGCGTTGGGTTATGGTGTGAGTGAATATCACAAACAAATATTCTAACTTGACTGCGTATGTACAGACCCGCAGGGTGAAGAGTCTTGTCATGTTCAATTCTCGAGCCACGTTGTTCCGAGTGCAGTTTCCAAATGAAAATCTTACGACAAAAAATCATCCGACATCCTATGGCGTGTTCCGGCTGTCTCCCCAAATCCAAGCATGTCAGAGTCAACTGGATAAAGAAATACCAGGCGAGATGTACAAAAGTAAATAAAGACATTGTTAGATATAAAGAAATTACATATCTACCGATTTCTTTTATTGTATTTTACTTCGTACGCGTAGACTCGTCTGAAATTCCTTACGGCTGAAAGACTGCATCACGACGTATGATCAATGTATACAGAGAAAAGGAATCCGGACTATACCACTCTAAACTCATTGTCCTTCGAACAGATTTCTAAGACTTCGTATACTTTAATGACAAAGTCCCATTCCCTAATTTTCATTTCTTTTTCCGTTCTTTAAAAAGAAATTTTGCTTTACGTCGTACCGACAGAAAGAGGTCCTATGGCGTCGATGGGATAGGAAAGGGCTAGGAGTGGGAAGGAAATGCCCACTGCCTTAATTAAAGTACAGCCCCAGAATTTGCCTGGTATGAAAATGGGAAACCACGGAGGAACATATTCAGGACTGTCGACGGTGGGGTTCGAAGCCACTATCTACAGAATATAAGCTCACAGCTGCGCGCCCCTATTTCGCTCGGTCCTAATTTTCATCCGGGATTTGAACAATGAATAGTAATACTAATAATAATAATAATAATAATAATAATAATACGGTAATAATAATAATAATAATAATAATAATAATAATAATAATAATAATAATAATTTTACAATTTGCTTCGCGTCGTACCGACACAGATAGGTCTAATGGCGACGATGGGATAGGAAAGAGCCAGGAGCAGGAAGGAAGCGACCGTGGCCTTAATTAAGGTACAACCCCAAAATTTGCATGATGTGAAAATGGGAAACAACGAAAAACCATGTTCTCGGCTGCCGTCAGTGGGGTTCGAACCCACTACCTCCGGAATGCAAGTCAACGGCTACGTGACCCAAACTGTCCTTTTACCGAGCTCGATAGCTGCAGTCGCTTAAGTGCGGTCAGTATCCAGTATTCGGGAGATAGTAGGTTCGAACACCACTGTCGGCAGCCCTGAAAATGGTTTTCCGTGGTTTCCCATTTTCACACCAGGCAAATGCTGGGGCTGTACCTTAATTAATGCCACGGCCGCTTCCTGCCCATTCCTAGCCCTTCCCTGTCCCATCGTCGCCATAAGACCTATCTGTCTCCGGTACTCAAATCAAAAGACCTGCACCTGGCGAGCCGCACCGGTCTTGGGATCTCCCGGCACTAAAAGCCATACGCCATTTCATTTCATAGGAAATCCTTTATCTTCCCTGTGGGTGGACTGAAATTATGCATTACATGTATCCCCTGCATGTCGAAAGAGGCTACTAACAGGTAAGCAACCAAGGAATATGTAGTAGCTCTCTCGTCTTCCAAGCCCAAAAGCATTTCGCTCCTTAAGAACCAATACCGCGTATCTGACAATGCTCTTCCTTTCTACTACTTTCCTTAAGGCTGGTTACGCCTCTCAGTTACAGACGGGCATGTAGACCATCAGAACAATTTATGTTATATTCATTTCCCTATATCATCAAAGGAAAATTAACCTTACCGTACCGAACCGTACCGTATGTTTGCATAACGCATATGCGCACTCCTACAGTATAATATATTCAAGGCTCAGTTTCCTTTATATTACAGTATAGGGAACACAACGTAAATGTATCTGATGGTCTGCATATACAGAAGTGGTTGGGAAGCGTGACCAGTCCTAAGGAAAATAATGGACAGGAAGAGCGTTGTGACATACGAGGTATTAATTCTTAAGGGACGATATCCACGATTCTATGGTTCACCGTACAGCGTAGAAATTTGCATATATCCTTCTCGACAGGAAGTAGCTATTCCGAAATCTATGAATTGTCATTGAAGAAATATTACCGAAGAGTTGTCCAAAGTTTTAACACGTACTATTCTTGTAATACACCTACTGTTTGTTGGAATCCGAGCACAGAGGAACACACTGATAGGGTAAGGCACGTGGATAAAGTAGCGTAGGTGTGAGTTTGCATTCGGAATATGGTGGATTCGAATCGCACCGCCGGTAACACTGAAGATGGTTTTCCGTGGACTCCAATTTTCACACAGTAAAATTCTAGGAATGTACCCTAATTAGTGCCACGGGCGCTATCTTCCCAACCTTTCTCTTCCTTGCGACGCCAAAAATCTTCGATGTAACAGTGCGACGTTAACTCAAATCACTAGCAATCAGACATACCTGGCATACAAGCACAAGAGAGTGAGGATGAAATGATGATGAAGACAACACATACACTCAGCCCCCGTGCCAGGGAAATGAACCAATGATGGTTAAAAGTCCATATCCTGCCGGGAATTGAACCCGGGACCCCTGTGACCAAAGGCCAGCACGCTAACCATTTAGCCATGGAGTCGGACAGGAGTTCCGATAAATCGAAAGAAGTAGGTAGCATCATGATGTACGCCCAACAATATGGCAGCTAACCCAGCATACAGTATTTCCATGCCATGTCACATGATATCAAGATATGCGTACAACGACTGACTGAAAGGATTTGGGATTACACTACAGAAGAGTTACACGATCTGGATAGAATAGTAAATAAAACCAGTCACACTTCATATAGCCATCAAATCAGCTTAATTTTATGGCGTTTGGCCTCCGAAGAGGCCTCTTAGAGATCTTCCCAGATGACGACGTATAGGCGACGTGCGCGTCTGTGCCATTCTAATGCTGAAGAAGGCACACACACGCCCAGCTCCAGAGCGACTGAAATTAACGAATAAAGGTTAAAATCCCCAACCCGACAAGGAATCAAATCTGTGACTCACTGGGCCGAAGACCGGCAAATCAATGAACTATCGTATTACTCGCCTGCAAGGATCAGTTCTTGAGCACGAAGTTTCCTGAAAGGTAAAAGAAATTTCGGTGCCGATCGAATGAAAGTCGAAGAGGCGATAATTAACTTCTGGGGATAATCCCGGTGATATTTAATGTCTTTGTACATCTATCTGTTGTCTATTATTTTAATATTATACTGATACTTCATTTTAGTACTGGAAGGAAGAGACCACACCAAAAGTACCAATAAAGCAAATAAAAAATTATACAACTGGAAAGGGATACACAGAGACAGGAAGCGAGCACGTCACGACAAACCGCGGACAGACCACTTACATGCCACAGAATCTCGGGAACAAATTCAGGAGTCGACAAACATGAAATCACCCAAATGCTAATAGACTAAAACAAAACAGAAACGATTAAATCCCCTTGATATTTAATGTAAAGCTGTCTTCCTTTCAACAACAGAAAACGAATTTATTGTAGTAATGTGAAGACAAAAGACAGGAAACTAATACAAGTGGATACACCGCCATTGGTCGTAACTCATAATTTTGTTCCTAGTAACGCACTGTCAACCAAGTCACGAATGTGCACTGCAGTGGATGAGTTGTCCGCGCGTATGCACAAACACGGCTGCTCAGCCATGGAAGCGGTTCACAAAACAAAACTACTAGCCAGTTGGCGATGCACACTCAGTAGATTACAACAGAATGAGCTGAATAAAGTAAAGGTCAGAAAAATATTGTCAATGAAACAGGGCCTTCATCGAAGCACTTGCTTCGAGACGTGACATACTGTAAATAAGAGAAATATAATTACAAAATATGCATTGTCAGCACTTATTTAATAATGCAGAATAATTTATTTGAAATGCATTCATATTTTCTAGGCTTTTTCAATCGTGAAATTACCAGCGTTTCACCCCAGTGTGGCAATGGGTTCTTCAGTTGGATTGCTACAATTTTCCAAGACGCTGGCGGCTACTGCTCCATTGAGACATCTACTACTACTAAAATGTATTCATTCCTCCCCTGAAGGGGGAGGCAGGCCTCTTGGACGGTGACGCCGTCTATGAGGCCGGGAGATTTTTTACGGTGAAGGACATGCTCGGAGAAGGTGAAAGTGTTGGCGGCCGTGGCCTATACTAGGAACTGTCCCCGCATTCGCTTTAGAGCAAGAGAATGGAAAACCACGGAAAACCATTCTCAGGACAGCCGACGGTTGGGGCAAGCCATGAGGTCCAGATCTGTCCCGTCTCCCGAATAAAGAGGCGTAGAGCCACGGTAGAACCGTGGCTACCCGTTTTCTGCTCGATTGGCCGGTCAGAGTGCAGAGCTGCTGGACCACAGGCCAGCCGTTGCCACTTACCCACTCTGCATCTACTGACCTTGAGACATCACATCAAGCCTCCTATGTAGGAAAATACAATGACAGTGCCCTAGAGGAAGTATGTATCTCCACTTATATAAATGCCTGCTTTGGATTGTTATATCAAAAATATGTTACCAGAAGGAAATATCGTCGTTGCCGGGACAAAACCTCCTATATGATAATATTTTTGTAGATATACTGACCCGCAGCACATACATTATGCAGAGCGAGAATGCCTTGACAATATTCACACAATATTGTACCTTAGATTACAGAACCTTAGCGGCCAAAGTTCTAAACTAAAATATTTCACATAGGAGGTTTTGTCTCGGCAGCGACGATATATTTTATTTCTTTTTTCAAATTCGCATTATGTTGCACCGACACAAATAGATCTTATGACGATAATTGGATAGAAAAGAGCTAGGAGTGGGAAGAAAGCGACCGAGGCTTTCATTAAGCCTTTTTCTAATGAAAATGATAAACCGTGGAAAACACTCCATAGAAGAAAACTGAGAGTACTAGACTGGATAATACTCTCATTTTCAGTGGTAGCGAGACAGAGCGATCCTTCCATAGATGGCACAAATCCATCATTACATTTTTTACCATGGCTGTACTTCTCTTAATCTCAGGAGCACAGCTACCTGAACTGGAAAGACTGAACACAGGTATAGGATTCTTGACACAGGATATATGTAAATAAACTATGTCGTGCTTTTTTTTTTTTTACAATTGGCTTTACGTCGTCCCGGCACAGACTGGATAATACTCTCATACAGGTCTTATGACGACGATTGGATAGGAAAGGGGTAGGAATAGGAAGGAAGCGACCGAGGCTATAATTAATACTGGTGAAAATGGTAAACCTTGGAAAGCCATCCATAGCAGAACCAAGGTATGGGCCTAGGAGTGGAAAGGAAGGGGTCGTGGCCGTAATTAAGGTACAGCTCCAGCACATGCCCGGTGTGAAAATGGAAAACCAGTAAAAACCATCTTCAGGACTGCCGACAGTGGGGATCGAACCCACTATCTCCTAGATGGAAGCTCACCGCTGAGCGCCCCTAACCGCACGGCCAACTCACCTGGTAAATTAAGTTTTAGTTACGGCATTTTTGTTACATTTCGTGATTTGAAATATATTTAATATTGTGTGTTATAAACAAGAATAATACAATATTTTACAATAAATTATTACAATAAACGAACACTCTATCCCCAGTTACTTCTCATCCGCGTTTGGGAGTTTTATTGATTACATTCACTCATTTTTGTTTGTAATTATTAAATTAGACTTTATTGTAATTAAGTGGTGGTGATGGTGATTATTGTTTTAAACCGAAGTACATTTTGTAATTAAGTAGTCGTCTATACTAGGTGCAAGCGTTAATGACACGTGAGAAGCGGCCACTGCCAGAGTTATACTCGGTGCGGTTCTGATCAACAAGGCAGGTTGGCGTGTGTAGGAGGTAGCCCAGCATATAAGAACACTACACTATCTGATTATCAGACCTTCGACCACATGTCTGAACGTTTCCATGGGAATGGCATCTCGTTCTTCCTAAAGAGCCGTAACCAAAGAACGTGTTGATGTTGGATGGTAGAGCGTGGAACGAACTCGCCCGCCTCTCTATTAAGTTTATACCTAGTTGCTTTACGTCGCACCGACACAGATAGGTCTTATGGCGACGATGGGACAGGGAAGGGCTAGGAGTGGGAGGGAATCGGTCGTGGCCTTAATTAAGGTACAGCCCCAGCATTTGCCTGGTGTGAAAATGGGAAATCACGGAAAACCATCTTCAGGGCTGCCGACAGTGGGATTCAAACCCACTGTTTCCCGGATGCGTGCTCACAGCTCCGCGCCGCTAACCGCACGGCCAACTCGCTAGTGTACAGTGTGTCCGGATACTTTTGGTCACATAGTGTACTAAATCTATACGGTTATTCATTTTTTACCTTGTTGGTGTTACAATGCTCCATATGCCATTAACACTTGCACGCGTGTGAAAGTGTCAGCTTCTGTCCGGTATTTCGAGCTCCCATTACTACCTCAATCCCTTATCACGTGTATTAGTTTTCGAAGTGATCAGACTCTTTTGCCGTGAAACTTGATCCCCCAGAGCAGCATTGTAAGTCTGACCTACATATGATCTCATCTCGCCATTATCGCTCCTTATCAAGACCGGTAATTTCGCTTCCCGCCTTGGGGGTTAGTTCTCACACTGAGAAGAGCCCCTGTTACACTCGGAATTGGTTGTTGCGGGCAGATCATTATGACGCGGCCAACGCAATTTATTTCAATGGAGCTCTTCTATTAGCTATTGCGTTCTTTGTGTTTACTCTGTTGACTGCGCACGTGGAGTTTCATTATTCCTCAATATGAACCACTGGACGGTATAAATATCGTCCCTGTTCTGCCAAAACGGCGAATGTAACAATGCTCTTCCTATCCATTATTTTCCTTAAGACTGGTCACGCCTTTCAGCTATATATTGATATGCGATCCATCAGAACAATTTTCGTTGAGTTCATTTTCCTATGCTCGCGTGTAAAGGAAAATGAATCTTAAATACATCACACTCTAGCAGTGGGTAAATGTCATGCAAACATACATTCCTTCAGTATGGTACAGTAAGATTCATTTTCCTTTACACACGCACATAGGACAATGAAATCAACGGCAATTGTTCTGATGGACCGAATATCAATATGTGGCTGGAAGGCGTGACCAGTCTTAAGAGAAATAATGGATAGGAAGAGCATTGTTACATTCGCCGTTTTGGCAGAACAGGGACGATATGCAATACAGTAGTTCATATCTAAAAAAAAAAAGAAAGAAAATTAATGCACACAACTCTTGTATACTATACTACGTTAACACATTCTGGTCCAAGCCAATATATTGTACTTTTCTCCAGAATTTGGTGGTTTAAAGAAATCCTTCATTTTACCTACCTGTTTTTATTTCCTGCTTTCAGCATTCAGATATTGTAAATTGTGCCCAAGTATTGCTATTATTATCTTTACTATAAAGCTGAGCAAATGAAAAGTTATTTCAACGTATTTGTTCCTCTATATTCATCCATTTCCTTAAAACTGGTCACGCCTCTCAGCCAAATGTGGATATGCAGTACATCAGAAGGCTAACCTCAGTAGCGCAGTCGGACAGTGGTGCTGATTGTTGTTTAAAGGGGCCTAACATCAAGGTCATCGGGCAGTCGGATATTAGTTGTTCTTCTAGCGGATTTGAGCCCGCCATGTGATGTGGTATTTAAGAATGTTATTGGCATCCGGCACTTGCAACGTCTTCAGCACAAGATTCTGACATCCCGACGTTCCTTAACCCTTTACAGTCCAATATATTTTATTGTTGAGGTGGGATACTCTTTGATTAAAAATATTCAAGTTTACATCTTGAATACAGTGTTTTATATTCGGCCTTTGGCGAGCTGGCCGTGCGGTTATGGTCGCGTAGCTGTGAGTTTGCTTTCGGGAAATAGTGGCTAGAATCCCACCGTTGGCAGCCCTGAAGATGGTTTTGCGTGGTTTTCCGTCTTCACATCAGGCAAATACTGGGGATATACCTTATTTAAGGCTACTTTCCCAATCCTAGCCCTTTCCCATCATATCGCCACTGAAAACCAATATTTGTAACACTCAAAGTTGTGCGAGCTTCGAGGGGTAGATAATCTAAATTGAAATCTGCTTTCATGAACCTTACAGAGTATAGGATCAGTTTACTTGTCGATATTGAAATCTCGAATTAGTGTGATGGGGAAACTCGCTTCGTGATGTTCGGGCACCTTATCGAGTTTTCAGTTTGACTTCGTGCACACTGCTCATTGTGCACATATTTTAAAGTTATTTCCAAAAGATACCAAATACAAAATCATCGAAACTAAGATGATGATGAAAAACATTCCTTGATAGGAATATTCATAATATGAAAGCAAGAAAATATCAAAACGGCTTAAATCGATGTGAAACAGGGCGTTGAAAATCACGTTTGTTGTCAATAAGTACCAAATCCCACATATCCATAGAGCTAATGAGGAGTGTTTTCCTGACCTCGTTTCCAGCAGCAACAGAATATTTTGTTCATTTACATGGTTGTGTCAATGATTTTATTTAATGTTATTCAGCTAACCAGCAACCACTTTAAATAATTTTGATAATTGCAATTTAGTTTTCTGATGATTGCTGTGAAATATATACCTTTCAGTTGGAAGTATTTTGAGTTTCAGTGCTAAAACAACCAAATACATCCTGTTTTCTTTAATATTTCTTAAAATGAAAACGCTTTAACTGAAATACTTTGTATAATTATGCATTAATTTTATCTGAAGTGCTAAAATGAATTTTCAGTTGAAATGTTACACTCTGAACGTTTTTCCATTGTTACTTTTGGATTCGGTACGTTCTGAAAATATCCTTCTCATTTTCCCCACTAACACTTACCAGCTATGGATTTGATTCGAGTCTGTTCGGACTTCGTTCTATGATCACACTAATTTTTAGTTTAACAATTTTCTTTATGTCGCACCGACACTGATAGGTCTTATGGCTATAATGAGATAGGGCTTCAGGGCTGCAAACAGTGGCGTTCGAATCCACTATCTGCCGAATGCAAGGTGATTGCTACGTGGCTCAAACCGCACAGTCACTTGCTCGGTCCGATCACACGAGTAGAGTAGCTGAAGTGGAGAGGTAGACTACTGTATGAAGGAATGAGCTCAGACTCGTTCATTGCACGGCTGTACTAGCTAGGGGACCCATTGTCATCAAACTACGTTACGAAATTTTAGAGCCTCTTGGGATTACTCCTTAAAGTGACCTCTTAGGACGGGCAGGGAATACCATATATGTATTCTGCCGCCCCTACCCAAGGTGCGAGGAGCAAGTGCGACAGAGTATCGAGCCCTATAAGTCTAAATTCCATTATTCGAATATCTATTGTTATTAAACACAAGGGTATTGAACAGCGTGCCCAATTTCCCTTATATCGCCAACACCAACATCTTAAACCACTGAAGCTACGTACATCTTGCGATTTACGCACGAACGTTATTTCTGAACTTTCTTGCGAAAAGAGGCAAATTTATCCTCGGTTTTCACGATGGTTCACCGAATGTGGATAAGGCGGATGCTGTAATCTTGACGGCCATCATTTGTAGTGTTTATGTGCGCGCTATCGGGAAAGAGGCTCCTTGAATTATTCAGGAGACGACAGCGCCGGGACCGCAGGCCAGAAGGCAGCGCCGGAGAGCATTTCCATGTCTCCAGGCCACACAGCGATAATGCTCCTCTTTGGGCGAATACTTTACACATTAATCCTGGAAATCCTCGCAATACAATATATTTTGTTTTGTAGATAAGGCTCGTCTCAACTAGCAGAGGTAGTTGTGTGGTTAAGTACGTCTTTAATTTCATGCAGTTAACACGGAAATATAGTTCAAAGAACTGTGACTACATCAAGCAACAAATATACATTAGAGTTCAGTTAGTCAACGTGGATAATTTACGGTATATCGTAAGTAAAGTTTATTGCCTACTGCATCATCGCTATAAATCTTCGCAGGAGATAGATATATAAATAGAGCGAGGGAGAAAAATCCGAAAGGATTGGCTGCACTGTGATGAGGGGTACCATATGGAAACTGATTTACTATGACTTTTAAGGAAACATTTTTTGATTCTGTCTGTTAAATAATCAGCCCAGAGGCTGGTTGGATCCTCAAATAACACCACCAATGCTTATGTGGTTATAGGGAAAGAAAGAAACAGCGTTGTTGGTGTCAAAATGATGCGTATTAAGCAAGATGACGAATGAGACAGTTTTCCATTGCTTGCCTCTCTGGTCCAAACAAGTGCTACTGCAGCAACAACTTGCATTACAATCAGACGCACTGGCCGTACTTCGAATGTCATTATTCAGCACTACCCACACTCTAGTAGCTTCCATATTGTCACAGCCATGGGTGATATAAAAGCAGGCTCGCCACGAACAAGGACGAGTAGTACTGCATTGAGTGTTGCAGGAGTGTTTGTCCAAGACAAACTACAATACCTCAGACTTTAACCGATCTCTCGAAATTGCCCACAATGGTGGCAGTTGGAGTGCTAGCATGTGCTTGTTTTGATTTGTGTAAGTCGTGTTGTTACCAAATACTTACAGAAATTTGAATATTATTAATCTAAAATTATACCTATTTTAAACATTTACAGAGCCTCCGTGGCTCAGACGGCAGTGCATCGGCCTCTGACCGCTGGATACCGTGATTCAAATCCCGGTCACTCCATGTGAGATTTGTGCTGGACAAAGCGGAGGCGGGACTGGTTTTTCTCCGGGTACTCCGGTTTTCTCTCTCATACTTCATTCCAACAACACTCTCCAGTATCATTCCACAGCATCTATCATTCATTAATACAAATCAGTTTGGGAGTGGCGACCCCATCGTACTAATAGCCAAATCGGATTCATTCGTTACATCCCTGACCCGATCAAAAATGGAAAACAGGTTGTAGGTTTTCATTTTCATTAACATTTAAAATGTTATAGAGCCTCTTTCATTGTCGTAAGAGGCAATTTATTCATAACAAGTGTATGTATTCGGACAATTCCGGTGGAGATAAGGTGGTTGTCCTCGTGTTCTTCGCAGAGCCTGTTTTCTTTAGATTTTCACTTACTGTTAATATATTTAAAGTTTAATTAGATGGGTCGTATGTAGTCTGTGCTTGGATGTATGTCCAATCATAGGGGCAGAGCAAAAGCTTCAGTGTTCGTATTTCCAAAATATCTAGTAATAGTGTAAATTGGTTAGGTGCATTCATAGGGAAAACATAGAACCAAGTGATACTGGTGTTGTGTGCATTAACAATTAGATATCAAATTTATTGTTAGGAAAGATATTGTAGCCATAATAGGATATATCCAGTTCGGGTGCCACCCAACTTTTGAAGTTACCTAATTGTGCTTATCTTAGCATTTTCCCCAAGCAGCCAACGGACCTAACTACAAAATGAAATCAGTCCCGGAAATATCTGAAAAATTGTCACTCATTGTTACGACAGAGATATGAAAATGTTTTAAACGGGTACAAGAATGATGTAATTGAATAATATTTATTGTTTTACAACGGATATACGTAAACGAAATCTAAACCCATTTCTCGTGAGTTGAAATGAGGATTACCTTCCTTTTATCCGTTGGCATCTATTTATCTTATTTGCTGTCCAGAGTTTCATACGTGAAATATTTTTATGGTGTGTGTGTTTTTCAACCTGACGTTGACAAAATAATTCTCCCTTCATTTTTTTCCCACTGAAATTACAATTACTCGATAACGCTGCTTTTGGTGCATAATTATTCATATTTTGAGTTACTGAGTTACATTTCATGACCTTAACTTGTGATGATTAAGTGATACACGGGTGACTCTGAATAAACATATACCGGGTGAGTAGGGCGTCCGGTTATGGGCACGCAGCTGTGAGCTTGCATCCGGGAGATAGTGGGTTCAAACCCCACTGTTGGCAGGCCTGAAGGTGGTTTTCCGTGGGTTCCCATTTTCACACCCGAAAAATCCTGGGGCTGTACCTGAATTAAGGCCACCGCCGTTTCCTTCCCATTCCCAGCCATTTCCTATCCCATCGCCACCATAAGACCCATCTGAGTCGGTGCGACTTAAAGCAATGGAAAGAAAATAACCATATATAGTCTTTCCCTTAAACTCTCATGTCGCCCACCGATGTCCGCCATGTTTTTTCTGGGTTGGTAGTGTGTTGTGATGTGCTGTCGAGTGATATGTGCTGAGTGGTCACATGAGTTGATTGTGCGAGTTACCGGCCTGGTCTGGAATGGGACAAAGTGTAGAGCAGCCGTGCACTGTGATAGCCAACCTCGTGTGCTACATTCTGCCTGATTGGAGCTGCCGTGTGAAACGTTTAGTACCTGGGACTTCGGTGGAAGCTACATTCTACTATGACTTGTGCCAAGAGACAGGTGCAAAAAAAAATACTGCGTCCATCAATAAATAGTAGTAATAGGCAGCGTATTGAATTATTACTGAAATATTCCATTTATATTGTTATTGACTTTAGGTCCCATTAACTACTTTTACAGCTTGTGGAGACACCGTGCTCCCGGAATTTTGCACCGAATGAGTTCCTTTACGTGCCAGTAAATCTACCGACACGAGGCTGACGTATTTGAGCACCTTCAAATGCCACCGGACTGAGGCTAGATGGAACGTGCCAAGTTGTGCGCAGAAGGCTAACACTCTACCGTCTGAGCTACTCAGGCGGCGAAATGTTCCATTACAGTAATACCTTAATACAGGACGAAGAAAAGGTGGCGCACCCGAAGAAGGTCATGTGATTTCTCATCCGCATTTAAGACAAACTAGCAAATGTACCCGTGCTTCGCTATGGAATTCTATATTGTGTACGGATATCGAAGTAAATTACTGTACATGCATTGAATAAGTTTTTTTAAAACTGCATATCTCTTAGCGTTATAAGGGTTAGCTGGCCGAGGAGGGTAAAGGCGTGTGCCCGTATCTCCGTCACGAAGTCGTAAAATTTAAGAAACGGGATTTCCACTTCCGGAGCTGCATATGGCCCTGAGGTTCACTCAACCTACACCAAAAATGAGTACCAGGTTAATTCCTGGGGGCAAAAGCGGCCGGGCGTAGAGTTAACCACTCTACCCCATCACGTGCCGATTTTAAGGATAGTGGAAACCTGTACCTTCCGACCCTCAAAGGGCCTTCATGACATGTACGGAGATGACTTTGCTTGGCTTTGCTATTAGCGTTATCCAGAAACAGCAGGGGGAGGTTCCCGTACGTTGTTTCCAATGTGAAGTGGGATTTGCGGAGTTTGATGATAACGGCAGGATACCGCCTACTGCCATTCACAATCAGGTAGGTACGTTTTCATTATAATGGGAGGCCCCATTACCTACTGCGCGATCATAATCAATTTGAGGAATTTTAGATACAATAGCAGGCGCCCTTTCCTACTTCCAGACAAATTACAGTTGAGGAGTTTATATTATAATAGCAGGCACCTTCCCTACTACCAGCCAAAACTGAGTTGTGCTGTTATCATTATAATGACAGGCCTCTTTTCTTAATGGCAGTCACACCGAGTTGGCGATTTTCCATTATAATAGCAAGGCCACTATGCCTAATGCCAGTCACATTTTAGAAGAGTAAATTTGTTTAAAATGGCGGGCACACTTGCCTGTTCCCAAACATAATTGGTTAGGGGAGTTTTGAACAAAATTGAATGTTTCCTTGACTTCTGCAAGTGAAATCGAAGAGGGGGATTATTAATTACAATGGTAGTCCCTCTTTACTAGTGCTAGTTACAAAAGAGTTTTAGAAGGATCCCATTCCTACTGCCAGTCAAAGTCGATGTGGAGAGTAATGATTACAATATCAGACGCCCTCCTGCTGAGATTCATTATCGATGTAAAATATTAATTATAAAGGCGAACACACCCTTTCTGCATTTCTACAAATCGACTTCAATGAATATATGTAGATCGACATTCGAAGTATATGCTTGTTTAAAATATTGCAATCCTTCATTTACAGATCAACTGCTGCTAAACGATACATCATATCGACAAACGGATTGTACCATAAGACGCCTCATTTAGTATTCTAAATGACTGGTCTTAAGATATTTTCCCCTTTCCCATATGTTTATGGGTAAAATTGGGTTAGAAAAGTTGAATAGGGTGACATCTGGGTAAGATTTTCTCGAAGTGCATATGTTTTGGGTACTAATGTGACAGCTACAAACATAGAATTTGGCTCACGTATGGATGTGAGCGGGCCGAATTTTCGTGTAGAATTAGATGATTCTATCCTTGTATATGTGATTCTAACTACAAATTATACGTATATAAAGAGAAAAATGTAGGCATAATCGAAAAATAGAGACAAATCTAATATATAAGGAAATAGAGATACGACGAAACGTCGTAGGACAAAAGTTGTAGATCCTCCAAATTGAACTTAGACTGTGTCATCCCTTTTGTGATACGACTTACCGTTTAGCCACAAAATACCTCGAAACGAAGGTCTGCACAGACATAAATATTGCCTCAATATTCTGATATTTTTCGGGAGTAAAAATGAAATATTTGAAGAGCTTGGAAGCTTTCCGTCGATTACAGGCTAAGACGTACAATTTTTCCAAATTTCAATTTTCTGGCTGGCCTGGTAGATTGAGCCTCAATCTTTCGTTGGGGGAGGTGGGCGGGGGGTTGTTAAAAACGAAGACTTTCAGGAAACTAAAGCTGACAAGTATGCAGATGGTCATTATTACACGTACAACAGATAACTGTACTAAAATTTCGCCAAAATAGACAATGTACAGGCACATGGCCGTTACGATTCTATTTGTATAGAAGACAGCTACGCATGGGCACGTTTGTAAGTGCAGACCTTCATTTCGAGATTTACTGCTCCTAAACGGTACATCATATCAACAAACGGTTTGCACCGTCAGACACACCATTTGTCACTCTATATGTATGGTTTTAAAACATTTTCTAGTATCTCTCATGTTCATTGTTTCGACTGAGTTACACTATTTGAATGGGGTGAAATTTGGGTGAATTTTTAAACATTTTACATTATTTTTACATACATATGTGGAAGCTAGAATCATGAAATTTGGCTCGCATAGAGCCATTGGTCGTGTCAATGTGCGTGGCGAATTCGATAACTCTATCCTTCCCATAATTGTGTTAACTATGTAATAAACGTGTAAAAATCACAACATTTACGAATAATCGATAAATACAACCAAATCTAACGTATAAGGGGAAAAGAGACGACAAAAGGTCATAGGACCAAAGCTGTAGATCACTCCAAACTAAACGGAGATTGTGCCATCCCTTTTGTGATATGATTCACCGTTTAGCGACGAAATATCCCGAAATGAAGGTCTGCGCCTTCATTAAAATTACCTCCATATTTCGATGTTCTTCAGCGATAAAAAGTAAAAAAAAATTAAAGATCTTCGACATTTTCCGTCGGTTACAGGATAACACGGATACTTTTGCCTAATTTAAATTTTCTAGCTCGTCTGGCAGGTAGTGAAGCAATCTTGATTTTGGGCGAGGGTGGTAAAATTTTTTTTTTTTTGCTAGGGGCTTTACGTCGCACCGACACAGATAGGTCTTATGGCGACGATGGGATGGGAAAGGCCTAGGAGTTGGAAGGAAGCGGCCGTGGCCTTAATTAAGGTACAGCCCCAGCATTTGCCTGGTGTGGGTGGTAAAATTTAGGACTTTCAGGAAAGTACAGCTAAAATTATGCAGACGGTCATTATTACCCCTCAATCGGTTAATCCCCAAGGGTTGGTTCCCTCCCCCCCGGGCTAAGCGAGGGTTCACACCTCTACACTCTCAAGGACTGTATTCTAGAGCGTGCGATATATGGTCGGGGATACAACTGAAGGCAGGACCAGCACCTCACCCAAACAGACTCACCTGCTATGTTCAAAAGAGGCTTTTGTGGGATGAGAAAATTGAAAATGATCGGCAAGGCGGAGGGAAGGAGGCGACCGTAGCCGTAAGTTAGGCACCATCCCGGCATTTGCCTGAAGAAGTGAGAAACTATGGAAACGACTTCGAGGATGACTAAGTTGGGAACCGAACACTCTTGAATCAGTTGACATCCCGAGGCTGAGTAGACCCCGTTTCAGTCCACTTACCACATTTAAAATATCGTGCCAGATCTGTGAATCGAACGAGAGCCTCCGGCGATGGCAGTCAATCATACTAACCACTACACTACACAGATGGATTTTATATTAGTTTTTAAATGGTACATAAAAGGAGCGTCTGGCGTCGCGCCCTGCCTTGTGGCGCCCGGGGCGAACACTATACGCGCCCCAACTTCGCGACGGCCCTCGTCTACTTTATATACGTGTTCGCTGTTGAGCCACACAGGTGCACAATATTCAGCAGCTGAGTACACTGAAGTTAGTAAGGCACTATACATCTGATCCCCAGTTAGGTTAGTTGAATTGATTTCGTTTTATAATCTTCGTTAAGTGTGGCTTATAGGAGAGTGCGATACCTAGATACAGTATTTTGGCGTTTATCCTGTTCATTTCATGTGAACTTTACAATTGTTCCTGCCAGTTTATTCTGATAATCCTTTTCGCTACTTTCATACCTGATAGGTCCAGCTTATGGACAGAACATGACTAGTCCACAAAACGTCTACTCCTATTCAGCAAAAGAACGGAGAACCAGTTTTGGTCTGCGAAAGCCTAAGGCCCCTATTTTAATGAACGTTACGTAATCTAAACATAAATATAGAATGCTATGTGATGTAATGTCGGCCCCTCGGTGTAAGGGTAGCGTGCTTGCCTCTTACCCAGAGGCCCCGGGTTCGATTCCCGGCCAAGTCAGTACTTTTACCTGGATCTGAGGGCTGGTTTGAGGTCCACTAGGCCTGTTGTTGTTGTTTGAGTCATCAGTCCATAGACTGGTTTGATGCAGCTCTCCATGCCATCCTATCCTGTGCTAACCTTTTCATTTCTACGTAACTCCTGCATCCTACATCTGCTCTAATCTGCTTGTCATATTCATACCTTGGTCTACCTCTACCGTTCTTACCACCTACACTTCCTTCAAAAATCTGCACTAGTCATGGGTGTCTTAAGATGTGTCCTATCATTCTGCCCCTTCTTCTTGTCAAATTTAGCCAAATCGATCTCCTCTCACCAGTTCTATTCAGTATCGCTTCCTTCGTGATTCGATCTATCCATCTCACCTTCAACATTCTTCTGTAACACCACACTTCAAAAGCTTCTATTCTCTTTCTTTCTGAGCTAGTTATCGTCCATGTTTCACTTCCATACAATGCCACGCTCCACACGAAAGTCTTCAAAAACATCTTTCTAATTCCTATATCAATGTTTGAAGTGAGCAAATTACTTGTCTTAAGAAAGCTCTTCCTTGCTTGTGCTAGTCTGCATTTTATGTCCTGCTTACTTCTGCCATCGTTAGTTACTCCCCAAGTAACAATATTCATCTACTTCCTTTAAGACTTCATTTCCTAATCTAATATTTCCTGCATCACCTGCCTTCGTTCGACTGCACTCCATTACTTTTGTTTTGGACTTATTTATTTTCATCTTGTACTCCTTACCCAAGACTTCGTCCATACCATTCAGCAGCTTCTCGAGATCTTCTGCAGTCTCAGATAAAATAACAATATCATCGGCAAATCTCAAGGTTTTGATTTCCTCTCCGTGGATTGTGATTCCTTTTCCAAATTCCTTTTTGACTTCCTTTACTGCCTGTTCTATGTAAACATTGAAAAGTAGGGGGGACATACTGCAACCTTGCCTCACTCCTTTCTGGACTGCTGCTTCTTGTTCAAAGCCCTCGATTCTTATAACTGCAGACTGATTTTTATACACTAAGCCTACATAATTACAATTGAGGAACTGTGTGTCGATGAGATGGTGGCCCCGGTATAGAGAGCCAAGAACAGCAACCGTGAGGAATCGCCGTACTGACAACACACCTCATAATACGCGGGCCTTTGGGGTGAGCAGCGGTAGCTTCGTAGGCCAAGGCCCTTCGGGGCTGTTGCGCCATGGGGTTTGGTTGCTATGATGTCATGTGGAACAAATCACAATGAATCACGTAAAAGTGTTTATTTCATATCATGACGTAATTCACGTACTCAAATGGGCACCGAAAATTACACTTTACCGTACTGTAATTATTTTCCACACTGTTTCATTACAAATCGTCTCTCATTGGCTGAACTCTTCTTCGGAGTAACGGAAACACGGATAATCAGAGAGATCATGAATCAAGGAATACCGAATGTACCCTTGGTGAATTGTTTCACCACCTGACTGCAGTGTCGTGGTTCCGTACTTATCTACATACACACACAAAAAAGAATTAATCAATTTCCAACAGATAAATATTGACTAAAACACAGTATATAATGAAGTCCTTATTCCCTTCTTTAATACAGAACCAGAGGACCATGTTTACGAACCTGGTAGTTTAGTGGACTGTTATCTGCTGGAAATAATATGTTTTATGTTTTATTTTCATAGCAAGACTTGAAAAACAAAACAAGAAAACGTCAATCCATGGATCAAACATGGACGATTTGCTCTTTGACGAATCAAAATTAGTTTTTTTTTTGCTATTGGCTTCACGTCGCACCGACACAGATAGGTCTTATGGCGATGATGGGACAGGAAAGGGCTAGGACTGGGAAGGAAGAGGCCGTGGCCTTAATTAAGGTACAGCCCCAGCATTTGTCTGGTGTGAAAATGGGAAACCACGGAAAACCATTTTGAGGGCTGCCGACAGTGGGGTTCGAACCCACGATCTCCCGAATGCTGGATACTGGACGCACTTAAGCGACTGTAGCTATCGAGCTCGGTCAAAATTAGTTATAATTAAATTCATTTAACTTAAATTAAGTAATTTCACCATTATATAAAATAAAGTATTTTACACAACAACCACTAAGGTGATAAGTTTACATTTCTTGTATCGAAATCAGAAAAATCTTATTTGTAACGTAAAATATAAGTTTTTCGTGGCTGTTGCGTTTGTTATGAAGGAATTTTGGGGTTGTAGTAAGGATGTAAAGGAGAGGGCGTATAAATCTCTGGTAAGACCCCAACTAGAATATGGTTTCAGTGTATAGGATCCTCAATAGGATTACTTGATTCAGGAACTGTAAAAAATACAAAGAAAAGCAACTCGATTTGTTCTGGGTGATTTCGGACAAAAGAGGAGCATTACAAAAGTGTTGCAAAGTTTGGACTGGGAAGACTTGGGAGAAATAAGACGAGCTGCTCAACTAAGTGGAATATTCCGAGCTGTCAGTGGAGAGATGGTGGGAAATCTTATTACTGTTGTAGAGGAACAAACTTGAGAGGAGATTTTGATGGTAGGGAGATAGCGATATTAAAATAAAATTGGAATTCAAGAGGAAAAATTGGAACAAATGTTGAATTTTTAGGAAGCGAAAAAAAATTAAAGAATGGCATTAGAAGACGAATAAGTTTGAGTGGTGTCTTTAGGAGTAGGAAAGATCACAATATGAAGATAAATTTGGAATTCAGGAGGACAAATTGGGGCAAATATTCATTTATAGGAAGAGGAGTTAAGGATTGGAAAAACTTGGGGCACATATTCATTCATAGGAAGAGGAGTTAAGGATTGGAAAAACTTACCAAGTGAGATGGTCAGTAAATTTCCAATTTCTTTGCAATCATTTAAGGAAAGGCTAGGAAAACAACAGGTAAAGTATCTGCCACCCGGCCGACTACCTTAAATGCAGGTCAATAGTGACTAATTGAACTATTAATTAAACGGTAAGATAGAATCATGCAATATCAAATTTTTTCGCCTAGGCTTATGCTGATGAAAAAGCAATCATCTAATCAGAAAATCAGAAAGCACTGCTGAGGAAGATGTTTGTGGTTGCGCAATGGCGTTGTTATATGAAAGGCTGGTTGCAATTTGTCGACACACCCCTGCCTGTGTGACAAGTAAAACAGAATTTATAAACATTCAGTGCTGAAAGCTAACGTATGGGCAATATATCACGTGAATTAAATTCCGAACGATAGTAAAAATGGTGCACGTTCATGTGCGTACATAACCCGTTTCGCTTTCGGGTCACAACCCGACATTCTAAGTCAGCTGTCAGCTACATATTTTTTCAAATTACTTATCAGTACGACCAATGCTCTAACGCTCTTATATTCGATTCGCGTTGTTTTAGACCATCATGTATGTGCAACTTGGCCCCATACGCTAAATAAATAAATAAATAAATTGAAAGAAGTGGAGTTTTTGTGTGGGATTTCTGTATGTTCATATAACATAAACACTGGTTACTAACATTTCAAAATGCTATTCTTCTGTGGTAGTATCATTATCTCGACAAGGTTGTGAGATGGAGGAAGCACAATACTAGGAAGACCAATGGGTGAAAATTGTGTTTGCAAGTTTCACCACGAGGAAAAGTCCTCTCACTTTTAATTACAGTGTTGATGGGAGAATGTACGTTTAGGGATTCACTGTAAGTACCTACGATAGGTGTTAACATGCGGAAAGATCTTGATTGGGGTAATCTGATTGAGATGGTTATAAACAAACCTTATAGACCTCCTCGTATGGTTATGAGGGTGTTAAAGGATTTTATCAAGGGTGTAAAGGAGAGGGCAAATAGGTCACTGGTAAGGACCCCACACTAGGATTACTTGATTCGAGAACTGGAAGATACACAAAGGACATGGGCACGATGCATTCTGAGTGATTTTCGACAAAATAATAGTGTTACGAAAATGTTGCAGGCTTTTGGGTGGGAAGACTTTAGAGTAAAGAGATTAGCTGCTTGACTAAGCAGTATGTTCCAAGATCTCAGTGGAGAGATGGTAGGAAATGTCATTAGTAGACGAACAATCTTGAGGGGAGCTTTTGATGTTAGGGGGATAGCGATATTAAAATAAAGTTGAATTTCAAGAGAAAAAATTGGAACAAATGTTGAATTTAGAGAAAGAGAAATTAAAGACTGGAATAATCAAGAGAGATATTCGAAATCCATTACGAAAGGATCAGGTAAATGGTTAATGGGAAATCTGCCACTTAGGTAGACATATCTGTAAAAATTAATCGGGATGTTTATTAGCATTTAAAGTGTAATTAATTTAACTACATTTTTATGGTTTTCTTAGATGCCGAGCTGCCGGAATTTGTTTCCATAGGGGTTATTTTACGTCCCGACTCAAGACTGATGTATTTGAGTACCTTCAAATACCACTAGACTGAGCCAGGATCGGCCCTGTCATGCTGGGATAAGAAAGCCAGCGCTCTTCCGCCTCAGCTACTCAATGAGGCATGTTGACACTTGGTCCGGCTTAATGGCTGAGTGGGCAGCGTAGAGGCGTTCGGGTCCGAGGATCTCCGGCGTGATTTCAGGGTAGTGTTTGCCTTGATAGCAACCCCTTAATTTATGCACAGCACGTTACTGTACCAAACACCACAGAAACGTCGTGTAATGAATACAGAAAGTGGCCTCATGGAGGGCAACTGCCGTGAAAACTAGGCTACGAGGCTTCACAGCAATGAAGGCAAAGAAATAAATTAAGTGTAACGAACAGCTGAATATAACAAAACTAAAGGATAAGGAATCATAACGTGTCATAATTCATTAGTCATGTACAGTATGCAAACTGGATAGAACACGATGGATTGAAAGAGCGATATCAAAAAGTACTTGGATATCTTGTCCAGATACATGGACTAAAAATAACCAGCTTATACTGCGCTTACTAATTTCCTTACTAAGTGCATTCGTTGTCTTATCTCCTTGCTGGTCTCATAATTAAGATCGTCATCATCAATGGCGCGGATAAATATCTCACGCATAGGGAATTAAGCTCTTTATAACGCACTCCTCATAACGCAATCATTAGCACAATTAAGGGAGTGAAAGGAAATGTAATTGAATATTCAGCCTTAAGGGGTGGCTGCGTGATGAGACTGCGTCTTTTAATTTCTTAATACTTTAATATAATTACCCGCGGAGCACGAGAACTGCATTTAGCGTTCTTCTTATATTAAAAAGGAAGGAAATATTCTGCTGAGACCCAGTGAGAAATGTATATAGGCCCATGTCCTCTCATAATGAGAGAGCCACTGCCGGCACTGACGTAAATAGAAATTTAAAATAATTTTCTACTCATTTTAACTGTACTCAGTTTTAACTGTATATGGGATGGTCATTAATTACATTTCATTTCTTTACTGGTATATTTATTGTTGTTTTCTACACATAACCAAGCCTGCGAGGGAAGCTCATCGAGGTCATACTGATTATTATTATTATTATTATTATTATTATTATTATTATTATTATTATTATTAATAATATTTCTCCGTCAGGGCCTGTAGGGACCACGAGAAAATTTCACTGCTTCATCCTTTGTTGTTCTTTCTTCTTCCTCCAATACTCCTTCATCTGCTCACTATGCCTCCTTTTCCTCTCTTTAGACAATTTTGACCCTGATTTCTTTCACGCGCGACCTTGGAATCCTTCCATTTCTAACACATTCTTTCTACAAAATATATTTGTTGCTTCTCCTTCCCTTATTATTATTATTATTATTATTATTATTATTATTATTATTATTATTATTATTATTATTATTATTATTATTATTATTATTATGGAATGAAATGGCGTATGGCTATTAGTGCAGGGATGTGTCTGAGGACTTTTGCTCGCCAAGTGCAGGTCTTTTGATTTCACTCCCGTAGGCGACCTGCGCGTCGTGATGAGGATGAAATGATGATGAAGACGACACATACACCCAGTCCCAGTGCCAGGGGAATTAACCAATTATGGTTAAATTTCCTGACCCTGCCGGGAATCGAACTCGGGACCCCTGTGACCAAAGGCCAGCTTGATAACCATTTAGCCATGGAGCCGGAGATTATTATTATTATAATAATTACTAACAACAAATACGTTACAATTTGGAAATATCCCGGTAGCAATGGTCACTTACAGTAGTGTGATATATAAATAAAGTTAAAACATAATTACCCAACAACGGTGACAAGAACAGCAACTACAACAACAAGAGTACAAGAAACAATTCCATGGAAAGAAAATATTACAAGAAATACTACTAGTTCAATATTCTAAATCCAGCAGAAAATCACAAATTCAGTGTACGTCATTTACAACTTTTACTTTTCAATTTGCTAATGGTGGCACTATTCTCAAATTTCTGGTCAGAGCAATAAGTAACAAACTTTGGTGCACGGAAAGAAACGTTAAATAACTGCGACATTCGCACACTGAACTTATCCATATTTCAACATCTCCTTTATTCCCTGATTTACAATTTGCTTTACGTCGCACTGTCTTACGGCGACGATGGGATAGGAAAGGGCTAGAAGAGTGGGAAGGAAGCGACCATAGAGTTAATCACGTATATTCCAGAAATTTTCCTGGTTTAAAATGGGAAACCACACAAAACTATCTTCAGGGATCTCGACAATGCGGTTCGAACCCTCTATATCCCGATTGCAATCTGATAGCTATGTGACACAAACCACGTGGTCACTTGCACGGTTCAGTTCCGTCACCTAGAAGCCTGTCCACAGTCGACTAGTTTACTATGTAATATATGGTTAACAATTAGCTGTATGTTCATGAACCAAAATAAGTTACGTATTTATTTAGTTTTCTTTCCTTTTCGGAGCCCAATCACGGAGAGCTTAATCGATATTCCTTGCATTTTTCGGCAAACTCATTGGTTTTCAACTAGAGATGTTTTACAGTAGATCACATTAATATGTTTATAACTCTTACGTCTTTCAGTTTGCCGAAAATAATTTTGATTGATCAGTTCATAAACTATCTTATAAAAGAAAATATATGGTAACAGTATTATACTTCAGATACTTCGTAAATTTATTAATCAAAATTAGTTTCGGCAGACTGATGAAGTTAACACGTATAAATTGACGGATTGTGAGTAGAAACTGAAAAGAGATGGCTTCAAATATTACAAATCCCATTAATGCAGTTGAGAAGTTCGGAGCTTACCAACAAGTCACTCCGTATTTTACAACCGTGTTCCCCGTGATCCTCAAACCCTTAACGAGAATGTGCACTTTCCAATACCTGTTTGAGGTGAAGAGACTGAGGTCCCTATCGTACCGCAATACGTCTTCAGAAACGTAGTGCTGCTAAGCTTCTTTACTTACGTCTTAATGTTCACGAGCAGTTTGTAAGATTTCAAGCAGATTATAAGAGAAATGTTGGTTCACTGGAGTGAAATGACGAAAGCATTTTGAAACCCAAGCAGGAATGTGTTTTGAGACTGAAAATGTAGGCAAATATTCTGTTTTTTGTATGCCTCAACTCTGAGAGTTTTTGAGAAGTATGCATTTTAAAATTGCACTTTGTTCAGTGGCAGCATTTTCCCATTAAACAAGGCATATCGTCGTTGCCGGTACAAAACCTCCTATGTGATAATATTTTTGGAGATATACTGACCCGCAACACATACATTATGAAGAGCGAGAATGCCTTGACAATGTTCAAACAATATTTTACCTTAGATGACAGAACCTTACCGGCCAATGTTCTAAGCAAAAATATTTCACATAGGAGTTTTTTCCCGGCAGCGACGATATATTAATATCAAACTATGGGTAGAATTAGTTTTACTTGGTAATGAACTTTTCATGGAACACTGAACTCAACAGCAAGGGATAATGTTGTCTTGTTACCAAATTTTATTCCATGGTATACCGCGAATTGGGTTAAGATATAATAGCGGTATGCATTTGTCATCCACAGAGAAACAGCTGAAATTATGGAGATTAAAGCAGTAATCTGTATTTATAGACGAAATTCGCTTAAAAATAAAAGCTAGAAACTCCACACCTTTCAACTATAAATGGCGAATATTTCCATATTTTCGCCAAAATGTATAGATAATTTAGAATTCTAAACTCCTTAGCTCTCTATTAATTTCAGCATGCGATGAATGGAAAACACTCACTGAGTCTGGAAATTCGGGCAGGAACACTGCTACTCAACAAAAATTATAAAAATAATATTTTCCCTTTGTAAGCAACGTCCTGGGTAGCAGTTCCTGACTTGTGGGGACATACGTCATTTCTCATTGAATCCACAGAGCAGGAATATTCAGCCTGGGGATGCTAGAACCGGCTCTACAGCAGGTAAAACAGGACGTGTCCTTGCACTGGAATGGCTAGGAGTTAAGCGGGCAACTTGTCCGTCCAAGCTGTTAAGTGGCTAGTATCCTCCAGGCGTTCAAAATTGTAATACGAACGGACTTTTGTCCCCACCAGATAGAAAACCAGATAGATGTTTATGGTTTTAGTTCATTATTATTCGTATTATTCCCAGCTCCATGGCTATATGGTTAATATGCTGGCTTTCGGTTCAAGGGTTCCCGGATTCCATTCCTGACCAGGTCGGAGATTTAAATCTAAATTGGTTAATTCGTTTCGCACGGGAGCTAGGTGTTTGTGATGTCTTCAACACTAGAAATCACCTTAGGTAAAGCCCCAGTATCACAGTCATAAAGGTCGCCTATAGGTCGTCTACTAGGAAAAGGCCAGCACCAGGCCCATTTATTATTATTATTATTATTATTATTATTATTATTATTATTATTATTATTATTAACTTATTCTAGTTCGTTATCTATAAATCATTAGCTAGCTCCAAGTAGTAGAGGTTTATATATAATTTATTATCAATCTTGTTTTGGTTTGAACACACCTCATGCACTGCACGCGTACGCACATCGGATGTATCCCGCGATAACTACTAGATCGCATGAGTAATTAACATAAACTAGTAATTCATGATCTGCCCTGCTAATTAACGTTCCTTCCGTTGAGGAACAGATTTCTGCCATAACAGTTAATCACAGAATGAATTTATGTCCCATTTGTTTCTCTGGCTCGAATCCTTGTTACTAAATTAAAATTTCAGAATGTGTTAATAAATAATTGGGGGTAGGCCCTACATTTCAAAAATTAGGTAGAAAATAGATTGAAAGGATTATTGTAAATAAATGTCAAATTTAGAAGTGAAGCTTACCTCGTACATCCAGAAAATCTTGAAATATTAATATTGTAATTGGTTTTACGTCCCAATGACTAATTTTACGATTTCGAGAGAGGGCAGGTTCCCGTAGAACCTTGGCTTTACGTAACTGCGGGGCTATTTTGGTAAAGACGTTGTTGTTTCCACAGCACTTGGAGACTTCCCTAATTCAGCTGAAAGTCGACTGTGATAGATATGTACAAGAGGCGTTTTTACCTGAAGGCCTTCGAACTGAGAAGCACTCGCTGGGTAGGCTAAGGACCTTCAGGATTGTTACGCCATGGGGGGTTTTATAGGCGTTTTAACCCTCGGATTGGGTTCTTCCATTGGGTGGTGAATAATGGCATCCCCACCTTTGCCTCCACCATCTGACTTCCAGACTTTTGACAAGGCCTTCCGTAGAGGGGGTGAGGCGAGCGGTTTCTAGAATGCAAAAACTGCCCAGTAGCTGGAGCCGTATATACTATCAAGTGCTTTGCCCTATCAGGACGACTTGTTCCCATTCTAATGGCCTTCTGGTTCCAAAGTGTTACATGATCAGCGTAGTGGCACCCGTATTGCTTAATTTTCAAGGCCGATTTCGCTGTCTCTCTTATGAGACAGCGCCTTCCCTTTACATCACTGACTCACAAAATCTTAGGACAAATCTGATGTCGAACAGAGGGTTTCCCGAACTCTTGTTTCGTAAAAATCCAGGCAAAAATTTAATATTCAGTGTTTTAAATATCTTGACATCGTAATATCCCCGATGATGATCGCGAAGAGTTTAATGGAAATAATGTTTTCCGTGGTTGGGTGGTTCGAGTCCCGTTGATTGAAAGAATTTTCATCATCAGCTTTTTGATTGTTAGTGACTTTACGTTGCACCGACACAGACAGGTCTTCTGGCGACGATGGAATAGGAAGGAGCTAGGAGTGCGAAGGAAGCGGCCGTGGATTAAGGTACAGCACCAGCATTTACCTGGTATGACAATGGGAAACCACGGAAAACCATCTTCAGGGTTGCCGACAGTGGTATTCGAACCCACTATCTCCTGGATGCAAGCTTACAGCTGCACGCCCTGATCGCACGGCCAACTCGCCCGGTCATCAGAATTTTGGCCGGCGGGATAGGAGAGGTGATGATAAAAATTTTCTAATCACTTAACTGCGTGCCAAAATCTTGGAATATGACGCTGTTGATGGTGATTGATCCGTCGGCTGGGTCTTAAGCAGACACTTTGGAGCTATTCGACAGGAGTGTCGGCATAGGATTTCACCCTCTCCCTGCCTACTATCATTTCGTCGCTGCTGTGCCAAAACCGCGAATGTGACAATGCTCTTCCTATCTGTTATTTCCCTTAAGATTGGTCACACCTCCCAGCTACATATTGATGTGCAATCCATCAGAACAATTTCCTATGTGTTCATTTTCTGAGCGTGTATAAAGAAAAATTAACCTTACTGTGCCGTACTGTACCGTACTCTGCATGATATATTTGCCTTCTCCTACAAATATGAAATATTTTAGGTCCTTCTTTACACTATAGTATCTATAGGAAAATTAACTCAACGAAAAATGTTCTCATGTATTTCATATCATTATGTGGATGGTAGGCGTGACCTGTCTTAAGGAAAATAATGGATAAGAAGAACATTCTGACACAGGAGGTTTTGTTTCTTCAACAGCGATAAAGTCAAAGGTATACAGTACGATAGTGTGCCCAGGCGTCCTCTACGGATCGGAGTGCTTGCCACTAACATCAAAGCATGGGCAGGTTCTACACGCTATGGAGACGAGAATACTCGGATGGAACCTGGAACTAACGCGAATCGACCACGCAAGAAACGATGGTATCCAGACGACGACTGGGATTCACCCCGATTTTAGAGAAACAACAGAGATAGACTTAGGTGGTATGGATACGTTGTTTTTGCAGCAAAGAGAGTTCTGTAGCGAGAACAGCCATGAGTCTGGAGCCTGAAATACAGCGACTGCGTGTTCAGCTGAAGAAAACTGTGGGTGAACAGTAGGCTAACGAGTGAGACACTGAATATGTGCACGCCACCCAAGAACATACCTTAGGTCGGTCTACATGGAGACGGATATGCCGGCATGCGGAGCCGGTTATTGTGAGGGAACAGCGCTAGGAAGATTACTATATATGTAGGCTACACATATATGAAATATTCTAGAATGCAGAAATTATTTTATCCCTTAATTCCATGACGGAAATTGCGATGCGCGACATGACGACGACGACAACTATTACAAAGACATTGCTAAACTTTTGTAACTCATTTTAATTTTTATAAATTAAGCCAACAAGTGGAACTTTTGGAATAGAAACTTTTTGTACAATATCTGCACACTCTTTCATGTGGTTTCCAAAGAATAAGTATGTGTAGCTACAAGAACATTTTATTCATATTAGTTATGTTATAATTTATTTGTTGGACGTTGTTTACTTTGTCTTTAGACAGTCTGCAATAGTTGGAAGAATTGTAAGTAATGAAATATATCGTCGCTGCCGGGACGAAACCTCCTATGTGAAATATTTTAGTTAGGAACTTTGGCCAGTAAGGTTCTGTCATCTAAGGTGCAATATCGTGTGAGCATTGTCAAGGCATTCTCGCTCTTCATAATGTATGTGCTGCGGGTCAGTATATCTCCAAAAAAAATACCGCATAGGAGGTTTTGTCCCGGCAACGACGCTCAAGTGTAGTTTATTCTGAACGTAAATTCCGCGCAATCATCTAACACACGTCATACATTTTCACCCTCGTTTAATTGAAACTTAATTTAATGCTTAAAATTAAATTGAAAGTGAATTTATTGTAGGATTAATTTCGATATTGCATAACGCAGTTTTTCGAACATGTATCTTACCTTCTGCAATATGCCAGATAAATGACTTCACGCTTACATACAACTTAAATCCTGTTATGCTTTTTAGATTTAATTCCGAAAGCCTCAGTGAATTAATAAAGTGTCTCCACAATCCACAATTTGCAACTTCATAGATCTATGGCCTCGTTTGGTTCCACACCTTTCATATTTAAATAATTAAAATTGAGTTTATAATCGCCTTGGTAAACTGGTAAACTGTCCTATTACATTCGCCTCACTTGAAGCCATCGTCGAAGCCGTATTTTGTCACAGATTCCTACTTCGAATTAGTTCATAACGTAGCCTTTATCTCGCAGTTGCTGACATTGTTACTACAAGTTTTTCCAGCATTAATACTCACTACATTCATGTCTGTGACTTCTATGTGCTAAATAATATATCTAAAGGAAACCTGGGCTGATGACCCAGATGTTAGTATGCTTTAAACAACTACCAATAATTTTGATATCTGTCCATTCACCGTACCTTTTAGACACACGTTGTAGAATGGCCTTTCGAAGCTTTAGACAGCTGGGTACCCGTTGCGGCTAGCCCAGTGCAGCGATGCGGGTTGCATGAATTGCCGACTGCTTACGTACCAAGCGTTCGTCACTGTCAACACTCGGTACGGGAGAGGAGCTGTGAGCTTCGATTTTAACTACGAAGTTCTCCTCGCACCATTCATCAAAATGTTTATTGGAGTAGATTATTTAAAAAGTGTACTATAATCTCAAGAAAACTTCCTTCCGCCCTTCAGATATTCGACTGCATCTGCCGGGTCTGATCTAGTGTAGATGGAATCCATTGAGCGACATTCTACCACTGACCCACAGAGAGAGGTTATTTTAACTAATAATCATTTTACCATATAATGGTACTGTTTAGAACCTCTGTGGCTCAGGCGGCAGTGCGTAGGCCCCTCGCCACTCAGTTCCGTGATTGATATCCCGTTCACTCCATGTGAGATTTTTGCTGGACGAAGCGAAGGCGGGACAGGTTCATCTCCGGGTACTCCGGTTTTACCTGTCATTTTTCATTGCATAAACACACTCCAATAGCATTTTATGTAATCTGTCAGTCATTCGTCGCTGTTCGGGAAAAAGGTTGTATTTCCCTTAAGGCTGGTCACGCCGCACTCTAAGAATGTATGTTTGCATGACTTATTTACGCACCCTTATAGTAAAATGTACTTAAGGTTCATTTTCCTTTACACGGTAGCATACGAAAATGAACACAACGAAAATTGTTCTGATGGACTGCGTATCCATATGTGGCTGGGAGGCGTGACATGTGTTAGGGAAAATAATGAATAGAAGAGCATTGTGGGATATAACCTTTAGCCCGAACAGCGACGCATTAATCATTGCCCCAGAGGAGTGCGACAGGCTTCGGCAGCTGGCACAATTCCTATCCTCACCACTAGATGGGGACTCCATTTATTCTATTCCGGATCCGGTCGAATTACTGAAAACAGGCTGCAGATTTTCGTTTCAAAACATACACACCAAACAAACACACAAGCAATATTTGCACACTATTTATCACAGCGACTGCTATGGTGTTACTAGCTTCGATCGTGCCTCAGTGACCTTCACGCTGTCAAAGCATATGACAGTACTGGGACAGGTCGGTTAAAGTAACAAATTCTAGGTCATATAAAAAAACTAAAAAGAAACTCTGTACTTTAAATGCCACATGTAACCATAGATTGATTTAAAGGTGTAGAGTATATTTTTTTTAAAGTCCGATATTCTGCATGTCACTCATAACTGCTACGCAAATTGTTGCTCAGAAGAAAAATATTGAAGCCTTTACAGCCACCATTATTATAAATTTATCATCCAGTCTGAAAAGAGCTTAGAACTGTTCAAATATGGTTGTAATTTTGCCTCTAGCTTCAAATATAAGATCCGCTTCTTCTATAGACGTTAACTTGTATCTTTCTTTATAGTACGGAATTGTGATTCCTTTATGAAGATCTGCTTCCTGTACTTCAGAAGCTCCAGTTTTAGCGACAGGGTCAATTTAGGTAAATGTACATGTCCATCCTTTTGTAAAGGCTATCATTTCCACCCACTTAGAACATACTCATGCAAACACCGAACCACTTGATAAACTCCACAAATAGCCAGTAAACACCATGTACTTCACAGCGAACCAGTAGATGGAGATACAAACGGGCAATGTATGTTGTGGCTGTTGCCAATTTTTAGACAAATATTCGTTGGAAATAATAAATTACAGGATTTTACTTTCGATTACATTTCTTTTATATCTGCAATTTGGTCACTCAAATATGGACGTATTAATTTTAAAGCTGTTTTTACATTCGCAAACTGATCTCTTTCAGGGAGAGGGGGTCTGTATTCTGACTTGGTATCATTTATTTTTGAAAAAGGTTGCTCACGCAAATAGGTAGAAACATAGCCAAAATTCCTGCTGCAAATTATATTAATGTCATGTGCTTAGCTACGGAGGAATGTTTGAATACATCCACACCAACTTTACAATGACAAAGTTATTTAGAAGAATGAACATTTTGTACTGATATTTATTTGTTCTGCAAATTAAATAATACCTTGAATGTTCGAAATTTACAAAAAGTAAACGTAAGGTTCCAAGTCTTTGAAATCGGCAAATCACATTTCTGAGTATAATTATTAAATTCATCGGTATCATTTACATATTTTGGGTATTAGAAACGGCGAAGAATATAGTTGCTCTCACCACTGATTGTCATTTAATTGTATGTTAAGACAAAATGGTAGTCGAATGAATACCGACTTCCCACAGAGCAATCTCTTGTTTACACGAAGGATAAGAACCGCTTGTGCTTTGTGAATCAGTAATTGTTCATGAACGGTATGGAGAGTCAATTGATGGTACGTCCATGTACAGTCGCTCAAAATAATAATGTGGGAATAGTATTGTGCAATTTATCAGATTTACCGAGCTCGATCGGGAGATAGTGGGTTCGAACCCCACTGTCGGCAACCCTGAAGATGGTTTACCGTGGTTTCCCATTTTCACACCAAGCATGTGCTGGGGCTGTACCTTAATTAAGATCACGGCCGCTGCCTTCCCTTTCCTAGGCCTTTCCCATCCCACCGTCGCCATAAGACGTATCTGTGTCGGTGCGACGTAAAGCAAATAGCAAAGAAAAAAATCAGATTTAATTACTATCAAAAATATAGTTCACCTCCCCTTTAGATAAAAACCTTGTGCATACCGCATAATGGGTATACTTTGCATTACGTTTCATAGTCCGGCTCCATGCCTAAATAGTTAGCGTGCTGGTCTTTGGTCACAGGGGTCCCGGGTTCGATTCCCTGCAGGGTCGGGAATTTTAACCATCATTGGTTAATTTCGCTGGAACGGGGGCTGGGTGTATGTGTTGTCTTCATAATCATTTCATCCTCATAAAGACGCGCAGGTCGCCTAGAGGAGTCAAGTTAAAAGATCTGCACCTGGCTAGCCGAACATGTCCTCGGACACTCCCTGCACTAAAAGCCATACGCCATATCATATATATACGTTTCACAGTTCGTAAGGAGGAACTCTGTTTCGGAGATGTTAAAACGCCGGAAAATACATAAAAACTTCTTAAAAGTGGTGTGTGGGTCAGTAGAAATACACGTGTATATAATATCGTCCCTGTTCTGCCAAAACGGCGAATGTTACAATGCTCTTCCTATCCATTATTTCCCTTAAGACTGGTCACGCCTTCCAGCCACGCATTGATATTCGGTCCATCAGAACAATTTACATTGAGTTCATTTTCCTATGTGCCTGTGTAAAGAAAAATGAACATTACTGTACCAAACTGAAGGAATGTATGTTTGCATGACATTTAACTACTCCTAGAGTGTGATGTATTTAAGGTTCATTTCCCTTGATCCTTCCGCATAGGAAAATGAACTCAACGAAAAGAAAATAATGGATAGGAAGAGCATTGTTACATTCGCCGTTTTGACAGAACAGGGACGATATACTGACCTAAAATTATATTAGTTGTACTGCGATTTAAATATTGACTGATGCAAAGTAACAGATGTGAACGGGTAACTGTGTATTATTGCTTATATTTTCGTATAGGCCTATTTCAGTTAATAGCGTGGCCAGATGCAAGGCTAAAATATGGAATGGCCAATTGTGTGGTAAGAAATAAGTGGCATCACATTATGGATAATTAATTTAAGTTCGTGTGGCTATTTCTAGCCGAGTGCAGCCCTTGTAAGGCAGATCCTCCGATGAAGGTGGGCGGCATCTGCCTTGTTTAGGTAACTGCGTGTTATTGTGGTGGAGGATAGTGTTATGTGTGGTGTGTGAGTTGCAGGGATGTTGGGGACAGCACAAACACCCAGCCCCGAGCCACTGGAATTAACCAATGAAGGTTAAAACCCGAGGCCCTCTGAACCGAAGGCCAGTACGCTGACCATTCAGCCAACGAGTCGAACATTATGGATAATAATATCACGTCGGTGAAGACACCAAACCTCGTATGTCACAATGCCCTTCCCACTCATTATTTTCCGTAAGACAGATGACGCCTGCCAGGCACATATGCATATATGCAGTCAAGGTTCTTTGTGTTTATTTTCCCATGCGAAGGTATAAAGATAAATAAAACATAAATACATTATTTTATAGGAGTGAGTAAATTCGTCGCTCTAACAGACATTCCTATACTACTGTACGGTAAGGTCAATTTTCCTACACACTGGCGTAGGAAAGTGAACAGAACAAAAATTCGTCGCTGTTCGGGCAAAGGTTATATCTCACAATGCTTTTCCCGTCCATTATTATCCTTAAGCCTGGCCACGCCTCCCAGCCACATATGGATATTTAGTCCATCAGAACAACATTCGTTGTGTTCATTTTCCTTTGCGGAAGGATCAAGGGAAATGAACCTTATCGTACCGCACTCTAGGTATGTATGCTTGCATGACATTTACGCACCCCCATTGTATAATGTACTTAAGGTTCATTTTCCTTTGCACGTTAGTGTACGGAAATGAACACGACGAAAACTGTTCTGATATGTAGCTGGGAGGCGCGACAAGTCTTAAGGAAAGTAAAGGATAGGAAGACCATTGTCAGTATAACCTTTTGCTCGAACAGGGACGAATTGTGCTCCTTGACTGCATATCCCCTGAATATGCTAAGTACAGTATACCCGTGTTAAAGTTTCAGTTTCTTTGAAAGGTGTACCTGTGAAGAGCTTATACAATACCATGTGCTCATTCTTATTTTGAGTGACTGTAAATCCTCGTATACTTTGCGTCCACGGTCCCGAAATGCTTCAGCGATTACGGCTCAAATTTAAAATGATGGTGGGCATAGTCCGGAATTTCCATCGATGTTGTCTTTTCTGCAGTCAATGAGTAAAAACAACAACAACAACAACAATATCCAGAGTATCAGAAATTTATGTATTTGAGTAAGTGGAATTATCTGAAAATGGTCCAACTCCTTAGCTGAATGATCAGCGTTGAGTCCTTCAGTTCAGATTGTCCTGGGTTTGAGACATACAGCACATCACACTACCAACCGCCTCAGAAATACACAGTAGTGATTACATCCCTCCATTTATGGGTGGCGTCAGGAAGAGTATTCGGCCGTAAAACGGGTGAAATCCATGTGTGTGACACAATTGCAGCTGTGGCTCCACAGTGTGGGGAAAGCGGCAGAAGAAGAAGAAATTATGTGCAAATGCGCTACGATAGAATAAGATGAAACCTTATATACAGTGATTTCAGTTACTGAAGGTATCATGTCATTTATACTGCAGTAACAACATATTAAGGAAGGAACTGAGTGCTAGAACCGTGAAATTGAGTAACAGAGTAATTCCAAGATCTGAAATCTGGAAGAGACACATTTTGCGTTTCGATTATTCTTTAACGTGAAACTTATCCAGATGAACATTTCTCTAAATGGAAATTGAAACTCAAGCCCGTGAAATTGAGTACCACAGAAGAGGCTAGCAGCAGATTGAAAGAAGGCGACTCGGCACTTGGATCGTCATCTCGAAGTTGAAACGGAATTCGCTGCGTGTTAGTTCTAACAAGTGTTTTGGCTGGCGAGGTGCCTAAAGGTTGACCTGAGGTAACACAGTCTCCAGTACGAACTGTACTTGGCAGTACTTCGCTTCTCCCATTTCATGAAATGTCGTTCAACCGTGTAATTATGACTGTTAAGACAGTAATTAGAACGCAAACACATACAAATTTATAGATAATATAAATATTTTGAGTACCATAACAGTAGGTAAGATTTAGAGTAAATTAATTGTTCAACGTACTTCTAGTTTAACATTATAACTACAACAGCGTCACATAAATATTTACATAAAATTCCCAGAAAATTAGAGTCTTATACTGCAGACTATTTCGACATAATTTTGTCTTATGGCTGCGAGTCATCTGAAATTAGCGATACAAAGTGTGTGACGCGTTGTTACCTAGCAACCGTGCAGGCTGTCACATGATGTATACATGGATGGCCTTAAATGAGAGGCGTATTATCAAAGAGGAGTGTTAGAGTACAGATGGCTATTGTGATCTTGAAGGCTGTGATGTGAAGAATTAATGGATGACCATGCCTCAGAGACATATTATCCATGAGGGGCGTTAGAGCACGAATGGTTGATGTGATATTGCACTCTTAATTGGAAGTATTGATGGATGGGCTTAACCTAGAGGCGTACAGAAGGAAAGGGGCTCTTCCCACTTTACTCTAGAGAACTGATTATTACATTCATAGTAGTGTCATAGGCTCTGACTCAGGTTCCCCCTTTCGATGCACTGAATCCTACAGTTATTTACTCCAATTCCGTACAGATATCTCTCGAAAATGCAAATAAATTAAACGTTATGAGATTTAGATTAATTTATTGAAAGCCATACTTATAATAACTGATTTTCCAAACGGGAAATTTCACACAATTTTGTTCTGTAAAAGTTTCTCTAAGACTACTGCAAGTAGGTTATGCACTCCAAATATACATTCTCCGATTTACACACGAAACTTCTCGGCATATGGGTTCAATACATACAAACGAATATTTACCACAGTTCGTTTTCTTTGCATCGGGGTAAGGAAGTTCATCGCGTCGGTGAACTGAGTCAAATCCGCATGAAATACGGACCCAATCAACTGGGAAAACGACTAATAATAATAATAATAATAATAATAATAATAATAATAATAATAATAATAATAATAATAATAATTTCTTTTCCCGTGGCCTACCCTCTCGGTCATGGCCCCCTTAATTACACCATTGACGTGTTATTTAACAGTTAAAATGACCTAATTCAGTCATTAACTGATTCATTACTTGCAGCGCATCTTCCTTCTTGTTCAGTGTATTGTATTGGGTATGTGGGAAGTGTGCGTAGCAGTGGCTGTTCACTGAGTTTCCACCAGTACAGACGAGGTTCGTATTCCAGTCAATCCCGAGAGAAAATGACGTAGCACCAAGAAGGGTATCCGAATCTAAACATCCGACCAATACTTTTATAAAGCCACTGTAGCTCTAGGTCCTTAGAAATACCTGGAGAAATGAAGATAAATTTTATTGAGTTACAGTATTGCATGTCAGCGTGATCAGGAGTCGGGTTTCTGGGATCATCTGTATTCTGTGTGAGAGTCGAGATGTATTAAGGGAACTTGACATATCCCAGATTGAGTTGCTACGTGTCTCGTACACCGTAAAGTTCAATTGATATGACTCCCTGACGGATAATATGGAAAGGATGTGTCTCTCTTTATAATTCCAATGTAAATGTGGCACATCTCCGACTAGACATATCTTGTATCTTGTATTTTCCAGAGGATGTAACTTAAAAGCTTTTCAGTCTGGCAAACACACAATACACACTATTAAATAAAGAGAGACATGTTCCGTTCTACAAGCATATCCTCAGATTGTATAAAATCACTTAAACCATATATAATATGTACAGTATTGCTTACGTAGCGTAAACTTGTCAATGATTGAGAATTTGGTGATAATATGAACAAGTATTAACAAATAATGATTGTATTAGCATTCAGCCGTCACCGTATTAACTTAATGAAATCTTCAGTACATATCTAATCTACCGAAGTGTTGTCCATTGTCTTCAAACACTGTTTCCGGACTGCGGTCATGCAGAGGCCAACAGAAAGCCTCGTTGGCGCCACAAAATATTCCGCGGAGCGAGGAGGGAAAGCAGAGGTAGGAGCGAGGGAAGCGTTGTGGATCTCTTCATCCATTCATTGGATAATAATAATAATAATAATAATAATAATAATAATAATAATAATAATAATAATAATAATAATAATAATAATTTCGTGTAGCTATTTCAAGCCGAGTGCAGCCCTTGTAAGGCAGACTCTCCGATGAGGGTGGGCGGCATCTGCCATGTAGGTAACTGCGTGTTAATGTGGTGGAGGATAGTGTTATGTGTGGTGTGTGAGTTGCAGGGATGTTGGGGACAGCACAAACACCCAGCCTCCGGGCCATTGGAATTAACCAATGAAGGTAAAAATCCCCGATCCGGCCTGGAATCGAACCCGGGACCCTCTGAACCGAAGGCCAGTACGCTGACCATTCAGCCAACGAGTCGGACATTCATTGGATAGGGGAGATATGATAATTTCCTTCTTCGTATGATACGATAGTGTGGCATACTGTTCCGCGGAGAGGGGAGAGGAAGCAGGAGCGGAGCGATGGGAGCGTTATGGATCCTTCCTTCTAGCTATTTCTAGAGGGTGCACAACTCTCTCACAGCTAAAAACCACCACTTGAAAGTTCTCAGAATGTAGTCTGAGAATTGCACAGCTCTATAGTCTGCCGGTGAGCACAGTGACTGACTGTGTATTCAGGATGCATTGCTGCCTAGCTGCGACACTTCATTGATGGGTTAGATCTTATTCCATTGCAGAAAAAAATACGTTCACAATCCGCCCAGATAGATTCTTTACAGCCAATTTTTTCTACCTCCCTTCATTATAGAGAATACTAATACCAGTACGCTATAATTATCATCTCGTGTGGCTATTTCTAGCCGGGTGCAGCCCTTGTAAGGCAGACCCTCCGATGAGGGTGGGTGGCATCGGCCATGTGTAGGTAACTGCGTGTTATTATGGTGAAGGATAGTGTTATGTGTGGTGTATGTTGCAGGGATGTTGGGGACAGCACAAACACCCAGCCCACGAGGTATTAGAATTAACCAATGGAGGTTAAAATCCCCAATCCGACCGGGAATCGAACCCGGAACCCTCTACAACGAAGGCCAATACGCTGACCCTTTCAGCCAACGAGTCGGACGGTAAACTAACATATGTAAAACTATTGTTACGTGCCAACCCTGTCGTAGCCCCTTTGAGTACTACTTGGAGGGAACTAGTGTGTCAACCCAGCCGGCCTCGAGGGCATTTCCATGTACTGGCTTGCCTGTGAGTTTCTTGGAGATTCAACGGGAACTTCCGCCTCTAGCCACCTCGTGAATGTTATGGTTCCCATCACCTGAGCTATAAACAAGGAGGCTAGCCGCGCAGTCAGTCAGAGGTGGACTCCGTGGTGGAGTGAGTGTGAGACTCAGTGTGTTCGGCTTCGGTGGCTGAGCTGTGGGCGACATAGGTTTTGGCTGTCCCTAGTGTCTCACCGAGGTCTGAACGAGGAGCTTTTGCTGTGTGTGTGTTGGAGTGTCAAGCGATTAGCTGGCCTGCAGATGACGGACGTGTGGAACGGAAGACTGTGTATTACCTGATAGTACTGTGTGTTTGTGTATTTATGTGGACTGACGATCGCCGTGAGTCAGCAAGGGAAGCCGCTATCGTGATTGTGAGGGTAAATGGACAAGTGCTAATATTTGCTGTTGTGAGTATCGTCCTGCTGTTGAATACTCTTGATCTGTTGCTGTCTGGTTGCTCATTGCATGTGACTGTGTGAATTACTAGACTGTCTCTGGAGTGGAACCAACGATTTGTCATCGTGTTTTGTATAGCCCGTAACCCTGTGTTCAAATCCAGCGCTCTAAACACAGCTGCTGTATGAGGTGACCGACTTGGGGAAGTGAAAGTAAGGATTAGCCGTCCCCAGGCAAATAGCAATGGGCCGAACCACCTACTGTGCCATAAGGAAAAGAGACTTGTAAATAAGTCATTAGTACGTATGGCCCATTCATAGCTGATTAGAATTGTCTGTGTATGCACATGTGTGTACATTTATATGGTAATCCTGAAATAAATTGGGGTAATGAAACAGGCGGAGTTTTATTCGTAACAGTATATTTTGTCGAATAACTCACAAGCAGCACCGTGTTCTATAAGATGCATCCGAATCCTTTTTTCATGTTACAGAAATGGGAAATTGCGGCAAACAATCTTCAGGGCTGTCGTTATGAATAAAAAGACTCGTTTCCTTGGGTTGCTTAGGACGTTCTTCGCTGCGCGATAATATTGCTACTGTTGTGTAGTTTCGTCTCATTTTCAGGCTTGTAAGAAGGACGACATGAGCCCGATGTATTTGTATTAGCAAGTGAGTTAGAGTCTGTTCTGCTAGCCGTTGAGTAGCTCACGGGGTATAGAGCTGGCCTTCTGAGCTCAAGTCGGCGGGTTCGAACCCGGGCAATCCGCTGGTAATTGAAGGTGTTCAAATACGCCAGCCCCATGCGGATAGATTTACTGGCGTGTGAAATAATTCCTTAAGGACAGAATTCTATCACCTCAGCGTCTCCTAAAGCCGTAATAATAATAATAATAATAATAATAATAATAATAATAATAATAATAATAATAATAATAATAATAATAACGGCGTTTGGCCTCCGGAGAGGCCTGGTGCGGGCCATTGTTTCGTAGACGGCCTATTAGGCGACCTGCATGTCTGTGAAGATAAGGGCCCTACCTAGAATGATTTCTAATGATGAATACGCCACACACACACCCAGCCTCCGAGCTACTGGAATTAACCAATTAAGGATAAAATCCCCGACCCGGCCGGGAATCGAACCCGAGATCCTCTGAGCCCCTGGTACGCTGATCATTTAGTCAACGAGTCGGACGTAAAAGTAGTTAATGGGACGTAAAACAATAACAAATGCGTAGGCAACTCACTTTACATTTCCCTACAATGTACATAAAAATGTTTCAGGTCAGTGAGTCCTAAGTATGTCAGTCTCCTTTGCAATTTTGTTGGCACATCACAGTAATTGGATAACTGAGTGAACCCTCAATTCTGTGGAATGCCGTTGTTTCTGCTGATGATACAGGCAGATTATTTGAACTCGTTCATCATCTCTCACTTCTTCAAGCTAATGACTAGGGTTATGTGCAGCAGCTAGAATTGATCGCGTATGGCCGCTTACAAGCCGACGTCAGTGTAATACTCCGTTGGCTAATCTCGCTAGACATGTAGTGTAGTGATGTGGATTATTAATTCAATAGCAGGTATACACTACCGTATGTCCCGCAAGTTACTGAATCGCATCTATATAGAGTCCTTTAGATCTAAAGATTAACATAAGTTCATTCTGCACAAGAATAAAGGCAAGGAGTTGGATAGTGGTGGAAGAAAATTAGAGTATGCCCATAGTGGTAGTTTAATATAACATGCCCTACTTTGTTTTTGACTATGTCTCGGCTTATTCTGGTGACATCCTCTCACACAAGGTTGATGACAATAATAGGGTTATTTCTTTTATTTTGTGTTTCCCGCAATAGTGTTCTCATATCATGTACATGGTATCATTACCGGTTGTTCCATGTACAGGATAATCTTCTCCGTCATTGTCCACATTTCACTTCGATTTTGACTTCTATGATCAGATCTATGAGGCCATATTTGTTAGTTAAGAAGACATGACTACTGAATTTTTACTGAATTTTGTGAGGGTTGAAACTTCGCATGATTTCTCCGCATGACGAAGTACCTGTTCTTGGGGATGTGGCCTATCGAAATGACATTCAACACTCTGAGTATAACTAAGAGCAGGGCCTCTCAGGGTGCATGCACTGTGTACGGTGCAAAAGACGAATTCGCTTGGTTGACCAGAGTGCAGACCCCCACTCCTCGACTTGGAGCAATAGCGCTGTCTCTTTATTTCCCCACGCCTGTCTCGCTCGCGCTGCCTGTCTCCCTCTTCCTCACTTGCTCCGTAGCGCTCCAAATCCGAGCCGAGTTGAGCCGAGCTTAGCCTAGTAGGCCAGACACGAATTGTTGGTCTGAGCCGAGCCGAGCCAAGTGGGACCGATGCACTGTGCACAGGAACTCTGCGCCTCAATTTTCACTCGTGAGATTTTGGGCGTTTGAGAGGCCCTGACTTAGAGGATCGTGAGCGACTACTAAAACACCTCAACAATGTTGATAGAAGGGCGGAAGATAATGCTTTGATTATAATCAAGTCAGGCTGTAGTTTTACCAACAGGAGAAATACTCTCAGATTTAATTTCTATCTTTATGGGGGTGAATGTATTGAAATGTTACGCCATTCAAGGGTGTTCCTACATGCCTTTATAACAGCGTTGGTAGTTGTATACTTGCTGATTGTCCTGAATTATGTTTTCTGAATGTGAAAGCTAAACTTCGTGATTCCCTTGTCAACTTCTTGTACAGTACTACCAGGTGATGAATAAACGAACATAAACATTGGTAATAAAATATAGCATGTTTATTCAGAAAGAAACCATTCTGTTTAGTGCCGATTCAATTAACATACATTCTTCAGTCTGTCAAAGCACGAAATATAACACTTGGAACACTATAACATATTTGTAATATGCTCTTTTCCAGGGGAGTTTTAGTGTTTGTGTGCTGTTCGCAATAGTTAATATATGGTGTTTGGGAGATAAGTACAAATAACCAAGCGGAAATTAGGAATGAATGTCCACAGTTCGAAACATGTGACCTTCTTTAAATACAGCGAATGGTTCTCCGGAGGGTGGAGCTTGAATTAGAGTATGATGTTTGTGAGGTACGCAGTAGCATTGTTTGCCCCTAGGATTATACCACGCACCGCACCCCGTTTCAGGAAGTATGCCTGAGTAATGTGTATGTAACATTTCGTAGGTGCATTACTTCAATGCAGATTCAAATGAAGATTAATTAATGAATAATTCATTTGCATAGTAGGTTCGTTAAATCATATCACTTTCCATCAGCCATTCCCATTATCTTTTTTGTTGTAATCTTATTCACTTCATTAACCTCTACCACCTCAAAGGCAGTGTCCTGGAGCGTGAGACTGGTCGGGTGGACAAATCTGTGGGGGAGGACCAGAACCTCGCCCAGGCGGCCTCATCTGCTATGTTGAATAGGGGCCTTGTAGCTGGGGATGGGAAATCGGAAGGGAAAGACAAGGAAGAGGAAAGAAAGCGGCCATTGACTTAAATTAGGCACAGTCCAGGTATTTGCCTGGAGGAGAAGTAGGAAACCGCGGAAAACCACTTCGAGGATGGCTTAGGTGGGAATCGAAACCCCCTCAATAACTTGACATCCCAAGACTGACTGGATTCCGTTCCAGCCCTCGTACCACTTTTTAAATTTCGTGGCAGAGCCAGGAATCGAACCCGGGCCCCCACTACACCACACTGGCGGACTTCTTTGGTAACATTTCAGCTAATTACACTAAATCCTTGTTAATCATCAGCATAGCTCCTTATTACACCCAAGTTAACCAATTTCATTGCCTATAAAACTTATGATTAACAATTTATATTATTTTTATGTAATCAATTTTTATAATGTTTACGTGTATGTTATTCAGTTTTCAAACATCAGACTTTAGTTTAAATACCTCATTTTTTAAAATTATCGTTCTGTGACTTGTTAACCATGCAGATGCTACATGGAGGGCAGCTGTGGCCTCAGAGGCAAATTCTGACCAATAAATTCAATTCAAATTGAAGATGTACGCATGCGTAATGTGTAGGAAACAGTTCAAAGAACATCACTGCAGTGCAGCTGTAGACCTCACTTCAATGCGGCTTCAAGACGAATGGTTGCGTAAAGTGCAAGAAGCAATTCCTTGTAAACCATATCGCGCAGTGCAGTTGTACACATCACATCACTGTGTCTTCAGGACGTATGAATGCGTAATGTGTGAGAAACAGTTCAAAGTGCATCACTGCAGTGCAGCTGTACATATCATTTCACTGTGCCTTCAGGGCGGTTTTATGCGTAATGTGCAAGAAACAATTCTCAGTAAATCGCTGCGGTGCAGCTGTATAGATCACTTTACTGAGGATTCTAGATCTATGGATGTGTAATGTGCAAGAAGTAATTCTAAGTACATCACTGCAGTGCAGGTGTACATATCACTTCATTGAGGATTCGGGACCTATAGATGCGTAATGTGCAAGAAGCAATTCTAAGTACATCTCTGCAATGCAGCTGTACATATCAGTGCATGAGGTTTTCAGGACGGTTGAATGCGTAATAATTATCAGTACATGACTCCAGTGCAGCTGTACGTATCACTTCATTGAGGATTCGGGACCTATGGATGCGTAATGTGCAAGAAGCTATTCTAAGTACATCACTGCAGTGTAGCTGTACGTATCACTTCATTGAGGATTCGGGACCTATGGATGCGTAATGTGCAAGAAGCTATTCTAAGTACATCACTGCAGTGCAGGTGTACATATCACTTCATTGAGGATTCGGGACCTATGGATGCGTAATGTGCAAGAAGCTATTCTAAGTACATCACTGCAGTGCAGGTGTACATATCACTTCATTGAGGATTCGGGACCTATGGATGCGTAATGTGCAAGAAGCTATTCTAAGTACATCACTGCAGTGCAGCTGTACATATCACTTCATTGAGGTTTCAGGACGGTTGTATGCGTAATGTGCAAGAAACAATTCCCAGTACATCACTGCAGTGCAGCTGTACATATCACTTCATTGAGGATTCGGGACGGTTGTGCGCGTAATGTGCAAGAAACAGTTCTCAGTACATCACTGTACACTGCAACTTCAGATAGTATGCGAGTTGGCTGTGCAGATCAGGTAACGTAGCTATACGTTTTGCACCAGAAAGAGGGTTTAGTCTAGCTGTACGATCGGCAGCCCTGAATAGGGTTTTCCGTAATTTCCAAGTTCAAAGCAGCAAGCGCTGAGACTAGACCTTTGTTAAGGCCATGGCCACTTTAGTCACGGTCCCAGCTCTTTTACATAGTACTTGCATCACTTAAAACCAACAATTTAATAGTACGATGTTAAGCCACTAACAAAAGAAAAGAAAGAAGCCATGAGAATATTTGTTATCATAACTAAGTCGTCATGGGTCAAGATGTCGTAATACCACTTCATTTATTCCACAAATAGCACTTCTTATTGAATATGATTCTTATTGAATCATATTTCCTAGAAAATTAGAAAGACGTTGTAATATCCAGTTCTGTAAAATAGCCCAATACAACTCTCACAGAATTTTTCAAATGTGATATAGATGAGCTGTTTCTGAAACCAACAGTAATAAGGAAACTAAGAAGCAGAAAATAAATTTTAATAAATTCAAATGACCACTGGTATCCCGGCACTTGTTACGTTATTCAAATTTTTATTTAATACGGGGACTGATGCAACATAATGTTGTCCGTTAATAGCAACATTTTTTACATATAATTATCGATTGCAAGCAAAGAAGTGAATTTTAATTTTATGTTAAAACATGAAGTTCCACACATTTCAGTAACTCATTAAGGAATGAGAGCATTAAATATTTCTTTGTTACGCCGCACCGACGTGAATATGTGTAATGATAATGATAGGGGAGGAAAACGCTAGGATTAGGAAGGAATAGGTCGTGGGCTTAATTAAGGCATATCCTTGGCATTTGTCTGGTGTGAAAATACGTAACCACAAAAAAATCATCTTCTGAGATGCAAACAGTAGGGTTCGAACCCACCATCACGCGAATTCTAGCTTATATATACGTGACCCAATTTGCTCGGTTATAATGTAATAAACTGTATTTCTCTGTGTTAAGCTTTCTTGTATTACCATGGCTGTTTCTCAGCTGATGTTGTTAACCAAGCTAATAGTTCAAGATAAATGTCTTGACATTGTGATGGAATGTATGGTTCCAATTTCTTCATATATAAGCTAAGTTCTTTTCACATAATGTCACATATATTATATCTCTGTGGATAAGGAGGAATATTATAAATCTCTGGAGCAGAAACAGCATGTCTTCAGGAAAAGTCTTGTTTCTATGCAAAACTGAAATATTAGATCGAATCTGCAAGCCAGAAATACAGTATTACGTCGCCTAAGAGGCAGTACCTCGTCTCTCACAATGCTCTTCCTATCCGTTATATTCTTTAAGACAGGTCACACCTCCCAGTCAGCTGTGGATATGCAGTCCATCAGGAAAAAAAAATTCGTTGTGTTCATTTTCCTATGATTATATGGATAGGCAATTGAACCTTATCATAGAGTACTGTAGGGATGCATGTTTGAACACATACTTACGCACTCCGCAGAATACTTTTATATTTTATAAACATTTATAAACATTCCTGTGAATGACTGTTACAGTGTCAGGACATTATATGAGTTCTTCATTATTACCTTCTGTTACTATCCTAATTTTTATTGCCCCTTTAATTGAATTTTTGTCAGTATGTCTATGAATAATTTAAAGTTATCTGTACATATCGATGGCTTACTTCTGAAACCTCGTATCTCCCAATGAACTTCCTATCCATTTCCTTCCTTAAGACTGGTCACGCCTCCCACCCACATATGGATGTACACTCCATCAGAACAATATTCTTTGTGTTCATTTTCCTATGGGGCTGTCTAAAGGAAAATGAACCTTAAATACATTAAACTTTAGGAGTGCTTAAATTCGCCATGCAAACAACATCCACACAGTACGGTGTGGTAAGGTCCATTTCCCTTTACAGGTTACCATAGGAAAATGAACACTACGAAAAATGTTCTCATGGATTGCATATAAATATGTGTCTGAGAGGAGTGACCAGTCTTAAGGAATATAATGGGTAGGAGGAGCGTTGGGACATACGAGGTTTTAGAAGTAAGCCGACGATATAATATGGAAATATGGAAATAAATATCAGATTAGGGGAGAGAGGGGGAATTGCACGCACCTAATGCAAAACCCCTGTATAAGGTACTATACTGGATCCAACATTTCTACAACACTTCAGTGTGATAGGAAATATAGTTAAGAATACGGAGTGTGGAGTACAAGTACCCAAGTAGTGAAGTTCCCGAGTCTTCTATCAAAATATATAAATTGGTTTTGCGTACCATTACCCACCCATGTGGGGCAATGGCACGCATGCACTTCTTTCGCGACAGAAGATACAAACATCGTTGGTGGTGTTCCTCCGTGGCAACCCAGACACCACTTCTTCCGTGTAATCATAATTATCATCATCTTGACAAAGTTCATCATCACATATTTCATCTGACGAACTGTTGTTGTCAGTACATTCTTTGTCTTCTTCATATTCGTGAATTTGCAACTCGAGCCTTCTTTACAATATGTATAATCGTTTCTTTCTTTTCTTTTCCAACTCCTCTCATACTGATTTTCTGGGTGTGGCTGTCAAAATTTCAGAGTGCTGCTTATGCTTAGACCTTTATGTTTTCGCACAAAATGTTAATGCTCTGATAGGGATAGGAGAGGACTTGATACAGCAACAATTCCGTTTTCCTTGCAGAAATTAAAGGAGGAAAGTGATGTGTGACTCGAAAAGAAGAATTGGATTCTTCACTGATGATTGCGTGTGTGCAGCGAAATGCTTGAGCCACGTCAGGAACAAGTCCTGATTCATCCATCTTGACTTGGGGCACACGTAAATGCTTCCTGGAGGGCCTCCACGTGTTATTGCAGTGGACATCGTCACACCAGGATATACAGTATAAACATGGATGGTATATAATTACCCGTATGATTCGTGGCGAAACATACAGTAATATTTCGTCCTCGTTCTAAGCTGGTCGCTGTCTAGTGTCCTTACTTGCTTTTGACCTTTGTGGGCAATTATTTGAGGTGGCTTCTGGACGGTAGAAATGCTGGTTACGTCAACGTTATAAATACGTGACGGAGGAAACGTAAGTATGTTTCACTGACAGTCAGTCCGACTCGTTGGCTGAATGGTCAGCGTACTGGCCTTCGGTTCAGAGGGTCCCGGGTTCGATTCCCGGCCGGGTCGGGGATTTTAACCATCATTGGTTAATTCCAATGGCCCGGGGGCTGGGTGTTTGTGCTGTCCCCAACATCCCTGCAACTCACACACCACATATAACACTATCCTCCACCACAATAACACGCAGTTACCTACACATGGCAGATGCCGCCCACCCTCATCGGAGGGTCTGCCTTACAAGGGCTGCACTCGGCTAGAAATAGCCACACGAAATTATTATTATTACTGACAGTCAAGAGATTATGATAAAGTCTGTCAACTTGTGCTTCATTAAATGATAAAATTCTCCTTACGCTAGTTGCTTCGTGCATCTGCAGACTGAGTTCTGGGTTTCTTGTCAAGAAACCTTGAGGTCAGTCCTTGCAGCCAGCTAATTTAGTAGTGTTTTTAAAATTGTGAGAAAGATTGTTCCTGACCGCAAATTCGTAGGCAACACGACGTAGTTTAATAATCATCATGGCGTAAAATAGCCTAGCCAACTGAAGAAGGTGAGAACAGAATTGTACGCACTGAAGGGGTAATGAGACGCAGAGCGCGTGCGATTACCCCTCTAGACACCTTCGCACCTTCTGTCCTGCCATTTTATAACCGATGAAGCAAAGATAGAAATCACGTGTGTATCACAAGATATCGCATTTCACATTAAGAAAACTGCTTTCGAGAAAAAGTGGACAGTTTAGTACGTACCTTAATATAAATTCAACTCTTCTGATGTAAGATGATGTAATAAAACAAATATTTCTGCACAGCACAAGAAACATACGCAACTCAGGCTGACATTCTGCTGGCATCAACGTTATGGGGACTCCCCATTAGATTGAAGCAGTTTACAGAATGCTTGCTACCATGGTAGGGGATTTAGAGGGGTGCGTCCCAGTACTCGACGCGTCCCATTGCCCCTCTCTCCCCTACTCTTAAACTATCCCTGGTGTATGAAAACTAAAACCAGATTTGAATTCAACGTTAAAATGTCTCTAAGAATCACATATTTTCCTCCTGAAATAGGATCTATTTTTTGTAGATTTTGTAATTTGCTGGGTTTTATGCGTCCGTAATCATGAAAATATTAGTAACTCATACAGTGTCATAAGTGGATACGTTTTTTTGTAAACAAATAACTCACTAATATTCAAGGGCACCTTCACCTTAAGCATCAAGTGAACCTTAGAATTAGGAGCTCAACATTCTTCTTTCGTCTGACTGTGTTGCCGTGGTACACTAATCATAGTTGTATGGTGGCAGTCGTGTTATTCACATTGTTAATGCAGGTTGGTTCCAGAGAGTAGTCACATAAATTGCGGTTGACCGGAGCATCCACACACTCTTTCAAACGTAATCCACGCCAATGGTATACATTTGTAAGCGCGTATAATAGGATTGCACTTTGCAGTCTTGTTTAATTCAGGTAATCCATACTGCGGACAGTGTGCTTCAACAGAAATCATATCGCAATCATTAGCAACGAACAATTGAGGAAAATGGATACTTTATTATTTATGACATGGTATCACAAAGTGCATTTGCTCAAAGTTTCACGCTCAGGTCAGAAAAAAAATTTACTTTCAAACATTACATATGTATCATTTGACGCGGAGGAACTTCCTTGTTGAGGATAATCACGGCTATTGGTAATGCATTTCGAACAGAAGAAGATAGTGTTTTTGTATGGTGCAGTGAAACATTTAGAGTATTTGTTTCGTTCGTTGAAAGGCAATGTTTCTCATTGTAATTATAACACTTGCGTGCTTTCTGTGACCAGGTATATAGGACGCAATATCACCACAGTCATTGGGTATTTCCCCCTTGTGAACTGGCTTACAGGCAAATTCAATATTATTTACCGAGCGAGAGGCTGCACAGTTTGGTGAGTCACTCAGCTTGCATTCGTGGGATGTTGTTATTGTTTTTTGAGTCATTAGTCCATAGACTTGTTTGATACAGCTCTCTATGCCACCCTGCCCTGTGCTAACCTTTTCATTTCTACATAGCTACTACATCCTACATCAGCTCTAATCTGCTTGTCATATTCATACCTTGGTCTACTCCTACCGTTCTTATCACCCACACTTCCCTCAAAAATCAAGTGTACAAGTCCTGGGTGTCTTAAGATGTGTCCCATCATTCGATCTCTTCTTCTGGTCAAATTTAACCAAATTGATATCCACTCACCAATTCGATTCAATACCTCTTCATTCGTGATTCTATCTACCCATCTCACCTTCAGCATTCTTCTGTAACACCACATTTAAAACGCTTCTATTCTCTTTCTTTCCGAGCTAGTTATCGTCCATGTTTCACTTCCATACAATGCCACGCACCAGACGAAAGTCTTCAAAAACATATTTCTAATTCCTACATCAATATTCGAGATAAACAAATTTCTTTTCTTAAGAAAGGCCATCCTTCCTTCCTTCCTTCCTTCCTTCCTTCCTTCCTTCCTTCCTTCCTTTTTTGTGGTTGTCTGCATTTTATGTCCTCCTTACTTCTACCATCATTAGTTATTTTACTACCCAAGTAACCATATTCTTCTACATTTAATACTTCTTTTCCTAATCTAATATTTCCTGCATCACCTGACTTTGTTAGACCGCACTCCATTACTTTTGTTTTCGATTTATTTATTTTCATCCTGTATTCTTCCCCGAAGACTCCATTTATACCAAACAGAAATATCTCCAGATCCTTTACAGAGCCAGATAAAATAACATTATCATCGGCAAATCTCAGGGTTTTAATTTCCTCTCTTTGGACTTTGATTCCCATTCCAAATTCCTCTTTGATTTCCTTTATCGCCTGTTCTATGTAATCATTGAAAAGGAGAGGGAACAAACTGCAGCCTTGTCTCACTCCTGTCTGGATTGCTGCCTCTTTTTCAGAGCCCTCTATTCTTATCTCTGCAGTCTGATTTTATTCGTGATATAGTAGGTTCGAATCCCACTGTCAGCAGCACTGAAGATGGTTTTCCGTGGTTTCTCATTTTCACACCAGGTAGATGTTGGGGTTATACATTAAGAAGGCGACGGATGCTTAATTCCTACTCCCAGCCATTTCAAAGCCCGTCGTCGCCATAGGTACAATATATGTCAGTGCGATGGAAAAAAAGGAATCCTGCTCCCTTATACATCCTAAGTATACCAAGAAACTTAGCTACCCCTTGTTCCTTAATTTCATATAATCCACAATTCACAGCCCAACCTGAAAGCACCTCTCCCTGTAGTACGCTAATAGTACAACATATATATTTCATGCCGTGTATTTAGCGAGCAGGATAACACATGTCAGGTATTATACGTATCTCCCATGAATGGACTTGCAGATATCTGCTCTCAGAAAAGTGATGTGCAGTAGAAGTTGTCTTTTTCGCAGTTAACCAATTTAAACTAACAATTTTATTAAAACATTCCACTTACTAAATGGCTAATATGCGTTCTACCTGCGAAAGCTTTTGCAAGGAAAATGACAGATGTTGGCATAATGTAGACCTACTCTACCTTACAGGACTTGGAGCAGTTACAACAAAACTTAGTATCATATTCTGAAGGCAATTTACATTTTAAATTTAAATTTTCTAACAATGAGCGTGGATAATGACATGATAATGTGCCAACAACTAACAAAGACAGCAATAATTACAATCAATCAATCAATCAATCAATCAATCAATCAATCAATCAATCAATCAATCAATCAATCAATCAATCAATCAATCAATCAATCAATCAATCAATCAATCAATCAATCAATCAATCAATCAATCAATCAATCAATCAATCAATCAATCAATCAATCAATCAATCAATCAATCAATCAATCAATCAATCAATCAATCCTAATTACATTACCTTATATGATTTTCTCTCTGCACTCGCTGGTGATGTCCATTAAGTCGTACTAAGTCATTTTTGGTTACTCAGTTTTCCCATTTTAATTTTCTTACTAAGTCTCTAGAGATAAAATTCACTCAGGTAGAAATATAAAATATAAAATACACTAAGTCACTTCCCATGTTAAAATAGATACATTTTTGGACAGGGGACTATCTGGAATTAGCCTCATCGGTTTCCGTACACCGAACGATTCATTCATTGCCTGTAATTCCTCCATGTCGTAAGAGGCTACAAAAATGGAAACAACCAAGGATCTGAGCTCGCTCCCTAGTCTTCTAAGCCCAAATACGTATCCTTAATTCTATGCTTTTCCATTTAGTGGTGAAAATATTGCAGTTAGAAATTTTTAACTCAGTGAAATGTCTCTCTAAAGACTTACCAGGAAAATTAAAATGAAAAACTGAGTAACCAAAAATGACTTAGTACGACATAATGGGTATCACCGGCCAGTGCAGCGAGAAAATGACGTAAAGTAATGTGAAAATTTCAAAACCTCAAAAAAGTGTGTTTTGCTTGAAAACCTACCGGTTTTTAATTTTGTTCGTCATTTCATTATGTTAAATTTTGGTTCGTCATAAATGTTCTCCTGACAGAAAGAAACATGCTTGCTTTTATTTGTATTTCAAATATTTTACTTTATCGGTAGCCAATGGCCGTAGCCGTAATTGAACTCTGGATCCCCTGAGATCTCCGAAGTTAGGCAACATTGGGCGTGGTCAAGATTTGGGTGGGTTGCCACGCTTTGATGCTAGGGGGTAAGGGAATGGAGGAGCGGAAAGGAGCTGGCCACCGTACCGCACGTAAACTTCAGCTCAGGCACACCTCTGCGGAGGTTCGGACCTGCCTTCGGAAAGAATAAACCGTTACCTTATCTTACTTTATTGGCATTCCTTGGGCCGGCTCTCTGTTCTGAGCGTAGCGATCCTTGCTCTCACATAGCCATGAAAGGGATTTTTACGTGGATTGGAGGACTGGCTTGAGGTCTACTCAGCATACATCAGAAGAATATTACCAACCGTCAGAGGATGAAACAGGGGCCTTGTCTAGAAGGCCAAGAACAACGGGCCAGAGGATTCATGACGCCTACCTCACGTCGTCTCGTAATCTGCAGGCAAACGGGCTGAACAGCGGCGAACAATTTGAATATTTGCACCTCAAAGAGGTATAGCGTTTGAAATTATGAAACCTGTTTCTACAGATTACACAGATTTGCTCGCGTGTTGCAGGACTCACGACTCGGTGATCAGTCAACCTAAGACGGCAGGTCAAGCACCCTTACCACCAGTTCACACGTGTCCGCCCTATTAAGATAAACTGTGCCAGCCTACTTCTCTTTCCTACAACACTTCATACGCTGCGATTAGAAAATGAATCATACTTTTATAACGACTAACAAGAATATGAGGCTGGATTTCCAAACTAATGAGGAATGTAATGGTGGTGGTGTATATCATTTTATTAAAAATAAGAAAAATACTACGGAACATTTTGGGCCTAATCCAGACTAAAAACGGATGGAAACTTCGGAACAAAAAATGTGGGGAAAATTTCAGAGACCATGAAAAAGAGGAGGTTATTATTTCTCGGACATTTGTACAGAATTATTATTATTATGTCTTCGGACACTCCCGACACTAAAAGCCATACGCCATTTCATTTCATTATTATTATTATTATTATTATTATTATTATTATTATTATTATTATTATTATTATTATTATTATTTTATTATTATTTCCAATTTGTTTTACGTCGCACCGACAGAGATAGGTCTTATGGCGATGATGGAATAGGAAAGGCCTAGGAGTGGGAAGGAAGCGCCGTGGCCTTAATTAAGGTGCGACCCATTAAGGTACATTTGCCTTGTGTGAAAATGGGAAACCACGAAAAACCATCTTCAGGGATGCAGACAGTCTAGTTCGAGCCCACTATGTCCCGGATGCAAGCTCACAGCTGCGCGCCCCTAACCACACGGCTGTTATAATAATAATAATAATAATAATAATAATAATAATAATAATAATAATAATAATAATAATAATACGTTTGGTGGGAATTCAGACAGATGAGTGCCAGTCCGGCTCAGATCGATGATCAACAGGTCGGAGTTCCACACTGTTGCACTGTATGGCACCGAGCGTTGGGCAGCAACGACGGACGCTGAGTGCTGTCTCCATGCCGTGGAGATGCCGATGCTCAGATGGATATTGGGTAGATTATCTCCGTGACCATAGAAACAATGATACTTTTCCGAAGCAATTTATTGTGTCATTAATATTACATTAACGGTGAGGGAAAGCCTACTTCGTTGGTTTGATGACGACCTTAGTGCAGCACCGTCCACAGTTTCCAAAAGCGCATACCACCTGGAAACCGAAGGCCGGTAACATAGCAGAGGTGAGTGGACACCATTACTGTAACATGCATTTACAAATCGTTGGCTTGCACCATGAAGATGCATTTAATCGAACGGAATGGTGTTCGAAGATCCGGAACATACTAGAGTGATGTTGTTATTATTGTTGTTGTTGATGACGACGATGATGATGATGATGATGATGACATTTTGACATAAATATGCCTCATGGCTGGCAGTCTCCGTGGCTCAAGTGGCAGCGCACCGGCCTCTCATGTCTCGGTTCCGTGGTTCAAATCCTGGCCACTTAATGTGAGATTTGTCAGTCATTAATCATTGCCCCAGAGGAGTGCGACAGGGTTCGGCAGCCGGCATAATTCCTATCCTCGCTACTAGATCGGGATTTCACTCATTCCACACCTAATCGGTTGTACTCTTGTTGTTGTTGTTGTAAGTCATACTGTAACATTTTGAAATACTTAAGGTACGTGTGGATTTGTATATGACGGTGTTGTAATGTTAAGCTTATTAGTAAGCTGTACCTATAGTACTGTAAGCCGTAATGTTAAGCACTGAGAATATTTAAGTTGTGTGTGAATTTGTATACGATACTGAATTTACAATGTTAAACCAGCAGCACTTCTTGCAATATTTTATTTCCATTGAATTTTTTGTCGTACTCTTTTTGTTGTAGTTCTTGTTGACGTTGTTGTTGGATAATTATGTTTTAACTTTACTTTATTATGACACTACTGTAAGTGACCATTACCACCGGGATATTTCCCAATTGCGATGTATTTGTTAATAATAATAATAATAATAATAATAATAATAATAATAATAATAATAATAATAATAATAATAATAATAATAATAATAATAATAATAATAATAATAATAAATGATTGGAAACACGCTGTGGTTATTCAAGAAGCAATCACACTGTAGGCCTAAGCTGTACGGAAGCTTATCGCATACTAACTGAGACCATGACATCGCTGGGTCAGGCGGCTATCGCATCCTTGGCCTAGAGAAGTGCGACAGACTTCGGCAGCCGGTACAATTTCTACCCTCACCGCTAGGTGGGGACTTCATTGACTCCATTTCTGGCCCGGTTCAGTGGCTGGAAAGAGGCTGTGGATTTTCATTTATGCCTTATGGCTGGGTTCATCTGAAATTACCGATACAAATTAATGTGACGCCATGTTACCTAGCAACCATGCAGGCTGTAATTTGAAGTATTGATGGATGGCCATGACTGAGAGACGTATAGAAGCCTCTTTTAACGAGGATGTCTCGTATCGTCATACACTAATAATAATAATAATAATAATAATAATAATAATAATAATAATAATAATAATAATAATAATAATAATAATAATAATAATAATAATAACTTTAATTAACACTAACTACTTTTACGGTTTTCGGAGGCGCCGTGGTGCAGGAATTTAGTCCCACAGGAGTTCTTTTATGTGCCAGTAAGTCTACCGACACTAAGCTGACGTATTTGAGCACGATTTGAGCAGGATCGAACCTGGCAAGTTGGCTTCAGAAGGCCAGGGCCGCAACCGACTGAGTCACCCAGCCTAGCTCATCATACTCTATAGAACTGATTATTTCATTCATGGTAGTTTCATAGACCCCGAGTCAGTTTTCCCACTTTTCCATGCTCTGAATCCTATACTCGTCCAATCCAAATTCCACACAGTTGTCTATCGAAACCGATTCGTTAGATGGAAATAAATTACATTGTCATTATAAAGTATTAAGCATTTCAGCGCTGACTCTGTCTTGACTTACCGAACGTCGCCACAATCCTCTATTAAAAATTTCACTTACTGAATGTCATTTATGATCTTTAGATGTTTCCAAAGGACCCCCTGTGGGGGGGGGGACACCGACGAAGAATACACCCACGGCTTCCCCGACTGTCGTAAGAGGCTACTAAAAAGGGCGACAAAGGGATGAGTGAATTCGAACCATGAAACTACTTATGATTAGTACCATCACGCGGTGAACACCATGGGTCGCCTTTACTTGCGAGTAGTACCACTATGTTAGGTACACAATAGGTTTGTGATTAGTAACAGCAGAGAGTGGTTCACTTT